>NC_080696.1:931199-1239098 GCF_030445035.2 Dasypus novemcinctus | reverse complement strand
ACCAATTCCAAAGTAGGACCTACTGGCAAGGCACTGAACTCCAGAGCCATCTATCATGACCATAGGACCTGGGTATCTCTGTAGCCCTCAGGAGCACCAGTACCTGGGACTGTATCTACTTTGACTGTCTCTGAGACCCTGCTGAGGTGTGCATAAGCATGACCCCTCTGATGACACCCTGACTCATTTTGAAGTCTCTGAGCCATATAAACTCATTTGTCTTTACCATTTACTCCTTTTATTCAAGGTCTTTTTCTAGTTGTATGACCAGTTAATGATTGGTAGTAATCCCTCAGCACCAGGGAGGCTCATCCCCAGGAGTCATGTCCCATGCTGGGGGGAAGGTAAAGCATTTACATGCTGAGTTTGACTTAGAGAGTGGCCACATTTGAGCAACATGGAGGCTCTCAGGAGGTAACTCTTAGGCACCCTGCAGCTCTAGGCCTAGTTGAAATTTCAAGCACACAGACTCATAAGCATAGTCATCAGTATCAAGGGCCCATCATTGGACCTCCCTTCTTCACTGGTCTTTGCTCTTGTACTTGGGGAATTGTTGCTGCTCCATTGGAGAGTGTGAAAGAGTTTCACAGAATGGAAACTCACTACTCCCTCAGTTGTTGTGTGAAATTCTACCCCCATGTCAATACCCAATGAACATCTGAACATATCTATATACCCATGCATCCCCCATCAATGACACACCACATCAGTACTCCTCTCCTGTCATAGTTGAACCCCTCTATGATCCAAAACTTCTTCAAAAGTGAAGTGTAATATATTGCCAAAATCAATTAATAGGTAATGACAGGTTTAAAGATTATAAATAGAATATATAATAATTTAGAAAAACTATAATAAAGCAAAAAATAAATTAGGGTATTAAAAAAATGAAAAATGTTATAAGAAAAATTTTTTTGATGTTTTGTCTTTCATTACTGTAGTAGGTGTTGCCCTGAATGTACACTGGGAAGGCAATCTCTTCCATTTCTTCCTCAGTGTCTACATCCTTTTTTTTTTTTTTTTAATTATGTCTTCAAAAAAGTTTTAGGTCACAGTAAAGTCACATATAGAATATAGGGAACTTCCATATACTCAACATTAAACCCTTTTCCCTCTTCCCCAGCAATGATCTTTTTAAATGTGGATGGTACATTTGCTGCAAGTGATGTATAGTTATTGAAACATAGCTACTAACCATGGTTCCACTATGGTTTATGTTTTAGATTGTACACTTTTATAAATTTTTGGTTACATTATGGTTTACAATAGATTATACACCTTTATAAATTTTTGGTGATATTTAACATGGCCTGTATCCATCATTGCAGATCCTGCAGAACACTTCCATTGCCCCCCAGTTACCCCTCCTCCAACTATTCTATTCCTTCCTTCCCCCTTCAGGGCCCACAGCGACAACCAGACTTCACTGTTTGAAGGACAAGATTCATGGATACTAGCAACAATGCCGAGGGCTTGGCACACTGGTCTGTCCTCCCCCTTTGAGAGCCACTTATACTCTTGAGAGACACCTTCCCCTCTGTTGGAGAACATCAGGCCCCCCCAGGATGGGGGTACAACATCTTCCCGCTCATTGTATGGGTCTCCACCCTCTGATATAACCCACTATGACAAGAGGAGCCCTCATACACTCCCTAAAAGCCTGCCCCAGGTGAGCCCTGTGCCAGATGCCCCCCATCAAACACCTTAAACCAGTAACCCTTCCTTATATTTTCTAAAGAGTTTTCTCAACATTATAGTTTCAACCACATACCCGACAGTCTCCCATGTTCACTTGCTCCCCGCAACCCTCCCTCCAATTCCTTGGACCATCTGGCCCCTCCTTCCAACCCTAGTCCCTCTCAAGCCTGCAGAGCCCAACCCAATAGTGTCACTATGCCCCCACCTTATCCCTTCCCTGCACAACTACTTACCTCCACTTCATCACACATTTCACCCGTGTGGGCTTTGGTTCCCCCCCCCATTTCCTATAAGCCTATCTTCCAGTCTCTAGCTCTCTGAGACACCTTGATTGCTTAATTCATATCAGAGAGGACATGTAGTATTTGTTCTTCAATGCCTGGCTTGCTTCCCTCAACATATGGTCCTCAAGATTCATCCATGTTATCCCATGTGTTAGTACTGTATTCCTTCTTACAGCTGAGCAGTATTCCATTGTATATATACACTACATTTTGTTTATCCATACATCTGTTGATGGGCATTTGGATTGGTTCCAACTTTTGGCAATAGTGAATAATGCCTCTATGAACATTGATGTGCATATATTGGATTGTGTCCTTGTTTTCAGTTCTTCTGGGTATATACTCAGCAGTGAAATTGCTGAGTCATATGGCAAATCTATAGCTAGTTTTTTGAGGAACTGCCAAACTGTCCTCCTCTTTTATATGTTAATTGTTGCAGTATGCGTCATTGCATTGCATTCTTCCTGAGGTTAGAACTTTTACTACTTCCTGAGCATTGCAAGTATCTTTCAACAGTTTAATCAATCCTTTTTCTTCCTTTGTGCTATGTGGTCATATATTTTACTTCCGCATATCTTATAACGTCTACATGGCATTATCAGTATTGCTTTAAACAGTCAGTGGTTATTGTTTACCCACATGTTCACCCTGACTGGAGCTTGTGATTCTTTCATTCAAGTCCTGGTGGCCATCAGATTTGATCCCCTTCAGCTTGAAGAGCTCCTCTAATATTTCTTGTTGAGCAGGTCTGCTGGTGAAACAATCTCTGAGCACTTGTTTTGCTAAAAACTTATTTTGCCTTCATTTTTGTGGGTTATGTTCACCATGTACTGAAAGAAAGGTTTTGTTTCGTTTTTTCCATCCTCTTGGAAGATGCCATTTGTGTTCTGGCTTCTACAGATTCTATTGAATGGGTGCCGGTCTTTTTGTTATTCCCCTGAGATGGTGCCATTTCCCCCTGCTGGTTATTTTTTTATACTTTTATTTTTATTAGAGAAGTTGTAGGTTTAAAAAAATCAGAGTTCCCATATACTCTCCCTCATTCACACAGTTTTCCCAAAGTTATTAACGCTTTGCATTACTATGATACCTTTTTTAAAACTGATGAAAGAATATTATTATAATTATACAATAACTATATTCCATAGTTCACCTTGGGGTTCACTGTTTGTATTGTACAGTAGGTTTTAAAAAATTATTATTCTAGTAACATATATAAAAACTAACTTTTCCCTTTTAATCACATTCCAATATATAATTCTGTAGTGTTAATTATATTTAAAATGATGTGCTACCATCACCAAAACTTTCCTTTATTTGAAACAGAAATTCTTTACCAAATAGTGTTAACCCCCCATTTCCTACCCTCACCCTGGCCCCTGGTAACCTGTATTCAAGTTTCTGACTCTGTGAATTTGCTTATAGTAATTATTTCATATCAGTAAGATCACACAATGTTTGTACTTTTGTGTCTGGCTTGTTTCTCTCAACATGTTGTCTTAAATGTTCATTCATGTTGTCGCATGTATCAGAACTTCATTCCTTTATAAGGCTGAATAATATTCCATTGTATTCAAGTACCATATTTTGTTTATCCATTCATCTGATGGACACTTGGGTTGCTTCCACCTTTGGAATTGTAAATAGTGCCACTTTGAACATTGGTGTGCAAGTCTCTGTTTGAATCCCTGCTTTCAGTTCTTTTGGATATATACCTAGAAGTGGGATTTCTGGGTCATATGGTAATTTAATACTTTCTGAGGATCTAACTCAGACTGACAGTGGCTGCATCATTTTGTCTTTGAACCAACCAACCATGAAGGAGTGCTCCTATTTCTCCATATCCTCTCTATATCCTCTCTAACACTTGTTATTCTCCTTTTTTTTTTTCTTAAATAGTAGCCATTCTAGTGGGTGTGAAATGGTATCTCATTGTGGTTTCGATTTGCATTTCCCTAAAGGCTAATGACCTTGAACATCTTTTCACCTTTTATTTTTTTGCCATTTGGAGAAACTCTTCAGAGAAATGTCTGTTCAAGGATTTTGCCAATTTTCTCAGTTGAGTTGTCTTTCTTTTTATTGTTGAGTTGTAGTATTACTAAGGAATATTAAACCCCAAATGGACAATGTGGATTCCAAATATTTTCTCTGACTTTGTAGGTTGTCATTTTACTCTCAGAATGAAGTCCTTTGAAGCAGAAATAATTTTAATTTTGATGAAGTCCAATTGATCTAATTTTTCTTTCTTTTTTCCTGTTCTTTTGATTTGAAGTCTAAGAAACAATATTGCCTAACACAAGGTCTTGAAGATGTTTTCCTATGTTTTCTTCTAGAAGTTTAATAGTTTCATTTCCTATATTTAGGTCTTTGATCCATTTTGAGTTAATTTTTTGTATATGGTGTGAGGCAGGAGTTTACATCCAATCCTTTGCATATGGATATCTATATTTTTCCATATATAGGATTATGTCATCTGCAAATAGGGAAAGTTTCACTTCTTCGTTTCCAAATAGGATGACTTTTCTCTTTTTTCTTGCCTGATTGCTCTGTATAGAACTACCTTTTAGGGTTGATAACAGTGGTGACAGAGGGGCATTCTTCTCTTGTTCCTGATCCTAGAGGGAAAGTTTTCAGTCTTTCATCATTGAGTGTGATGTTAGCTGTGGATTTTTCTTACATGTCCTCTATCATGTTGAGAAATTTCCTTTATATTCCTAGTTTTCTAAGTGTTTATATCAAGGAAGCATGACTTTTTTGCATCAATTGAGATGATTGTGTCTTTCCCCCTTCATTCTTTCAGTGTGACGTATTACATTAATAGCTTATTTATTTTTGTATTTTTTCATTTTATTTTTTCATTTTTTTAATCTTTTTTTATTGTTGAAACAGTTGTATACATGGGATAATTTCTACTTGGTCATAGTATGTAATTATTTCAATATGGTGTTGAATTTGGTTTGTTAGAATTTTGAGAATTTTTGCATCTATAATCATAAAAGATATTGGTCTGCAATTTTTTTTTTTTTTGGTTTCTCTCTTTAGCTTGGTATTAGGGTGATGGTGGCCTTATAAAATGAGTTAGGAAGAATTTGCTCCTCTTCAATTTTTTAGAAGAGTTTGAGCAGGATTCGTGCTAATTCTTCTTGGGATATTTGGTAAAATCCACCAGTGAAGCCATCTGGCTATGGGCTTTTCCATTTTGGGAGGTTTTTGATTACTGATTGTAGCAGTTTGGCATTGTTTATGAATTCCAAAAATAGATACTGGATTATGTTTGTTTGGGCATGATTGAATTATGATTAGGGCTTTAATTGGGCCATGTAAGCAGGACATTGAGTCTCTGCTACCTTGGTGTGTGGTGACTCATGGAGAAAATGACAGGGCAGAGCAGAGAGTTGGAGTTTTGATCCTGGAGCCCAGGAAGTAAACACACAGAGAAGCAGATACATGAGGAAATAGATAAGTCTCCATTAGACACAGCAGAGACCCCATGAAGAGAGAAAAGCCATTTGTCTGAGAGTTTATAGCTGACCTTGTGGAGAGACCAGAGTAGCTGAGTTCAGAGAGGAACAAGCCCCAGGAGAGAGACAAGACTTATCCTAGCCTACAGCTGATATTGGAAGAACTGGGGCCATGGAGCCTGAAGAGGAAAGAGGAATCCTGAACCCTTGCAGACATCAGCAGCCATCTTGCTCCAACACATGGCAACAGACTTAGGTGAGGGAAGCAAATTACACTTTATGGCCTGGTAACTGTAAGCTTTTACCCTAAATAAATGCCCTTTATAAAAACCAACAGATTTCTTGTATTTTGCCTCAGCACCCCTTTGGCTAATACACTTACCTAATTTCTCTTATGATTCTGTTAATATCTTCTATTTTCTCTTGTTTAAGTGTAGGCAGTTTGTGTGTTTCTAAGAATCTGTTCATTTAGATTATCTAATTTCTTGGCATACAGTTTTTCATATTATCCTGTTATTGTCCTTTTTGTTTCTGTGGGGTCGGTAGTAATGTCCTCCTTTTTATTTCTGGTTTTAGTTGTGTCCTCTTTCTCTTTTTCATCAGTTTAGCTTAAGGTTTGTTGATTTTATTGATCTTTTCAAAGAACCATCTTTCAGTTTTGTTGAGTCTGTCTACTGTTTTATTCTCTATTTATCTCTGCTGTATTATTTATTTCCTTCCTCTGCTCACTTAGGGTTTAGTTTGCCTTCTTTTTCTAGATTCCCCAGTTATTAAGCTAGGTCTCTAATTTTAGTGCTTTTTTTTAATCTATAATTTTTTTTAGATGTATAAATTTTTTGCTCAACACTGTCTTGCTGCAGCCTATAAGTTTTGGTATGTTGTGTTTTCATTTTCATTTGCTTCAAGATATTTCCTAATTTCCCTTGTGATTTCGTCTTTGACCCATTGGTTATTTGTCTCCTACTATTAATGTAGAACCATCAATTTCTCCCTTCATAATTGTCAATATTTTCTTTATGTATTTTAAGTCTCTGCCAGTAGGTGCAAATATATTTATAATTTTTATGTCTTTTTGTTAAATTGGCCCCTTAATAAATATTTAGGGCCTATCTATCAATATTAGGCCCTCATAACAGTTTTTTACTTAACTGTTTTTATTTTTTGAGGCAACGAGGGCCAGGGATTGATCCCAGGATCTCATGTATGGGAAGCCAGTGCTCAACTACTGAGCCACTTTGGCTTCCCCGAGATGGCTCTTTCATCTGTTTTGCTTGTTGTTTGTTTCTTGCTCTTTTCAGGGGGCACTAGGAACCAAACCTGGGACCTCCTACATGGGAGGGAAGAGCCCAACCACTTGAACCACATCCACTCCCGTACTTAACTACTTTATCTGATATTAGTATAGCTACCTCAACTCTCTTTTGGTTACTATTTACATGGTATTTTTTCCCCCATCCTTTCACTTTCAACCTATTTGTGTCTTTGAATTTAATATGAGTCTCTTATAATTGCATATAGTTGGGTCATGCTTTTTATCTATTCTGCTAATCTCTGCCTTTCGATTAGAGAGTTTAGTCCATTTACATTTAAAGTTACTTATCATGCAAGACTTTCTTATGCCATTTTGCTATTTTGTCTTTGTAAGTCATACTTTTTAATCTTTCATTTCTGCCATTAATGCCTATTTTCATATTTATTTGCTTTTGTACTGTACCATTTTGAGTCCCTTTCATTTTTCTCTGTATATATTTTTTTCAGATATTTGCTTTGTGGGTACCGTGGGGCTTAAATGTAATATCTTAATTTTGTAATAATCATGTTTGATACCAAGTTAACTTCAATAGCAGACACCTACCCTGTTCCTATATCCCTTTGTACCCCCACCCTTTTGTTGCATTTATTACAAATTATATCTTTATACACTGTATGTCTAAAACCATAGGTTTCTCATTACTTTCTATGCATGGGCATTTTAGAACCTGTAAGAAGTAAAAAATGGAGTTACATACCAAAAAATACAATACAATATTACTAGGGTTTATAATTAACCATATGATTCCCTTACCAGAGGTCTTTATTTCTTTATGCCACTTTGATCCACTGTTTAGTGTCCTTTCTTTTAAGTTTGTGGAACTCCTTTTAACATTGCTTTTGGGGAAGTTCTGGTGGTGTGAACTTCCTCATGTTTTGTTTATCTGGGGATGTCTTAATTCTCCCTCATTTTTGAAAGATGTGAAATTCTTATTTGGCCATTGTTTTCTTTCAGCACTTTAAATATTTCATTCCATTGTCTTCTTGCCTCCAAGGTTTCTGATGAGAAGGCAATTAATCTGATTGGGACTCCCTTTTACATATCTTGTTGTTTTTCTCTTGCAGCTGTCTGAACTACTTTTCATCCTTGGCATTAGACAATTTGATTACTCATAAATTTTGATTACTGTGTGTCTGCTTGTGGTTCTCTTTGAGTTTATCCTTTTGGGGATTCACTGGGCTTTCTGAATGTGCATATTCACATCTTTTGTTAAATTTGGGAAGTTTTCTGCCATTATTTCTTTGAATATTCCTTCTGTTTCTTTCTCTCCTTTTTTTCCTTCTCAATTCCCATAGTGCAAATTTGGTGTCCCATAGGTCTCTTAGGCTATATTCATGTTTCTTAAAGTATTTTTTCTTTCTGCTCCTGAGCCTGGATCATTTCAGTTCTCTTGTCTTAAAGTTCACTGATTCTTTCTTCTGGCAGCTCCAATCTGAAAACAACTTTGAAAGGTTTACAACATAATATTAATAAAATGCTGTGTGCAGGCAGGACTCCAGCAGCTGTACTGTCTGAGAGAAGGGAAGGACACAGCGTGAGTGCCACAGTCATCCTGACTTTCTTCCTTCAGGACATTTTTGAAATTATGGATTAGGTACTAGAGCTTGAGAGAAAGGGCTAAGGAAACAGAGACCAGAGCGGTCTGCCAACGTGGCTGGGGACTGAGTGGTAAAATCCAGGAGGAGAAGGAAATAAAAGCATGGAGCCCCCAAATCTGCAAAGAATCCTCCTGAAGTCATTGGCTGATACGTATACTACAGAAAAGTGGGGGGATTCCAAGAATCAAAAAGCAGAAAAATGGAAACTGGGTGACTAAAAGCTGAGCAGAGATTTCAGCAGCCACAGTATCTAGCGAGAAAGGCTCAAGCCTCGACATGGGTGGGGGGGGGACCTTGGCAAAGACGTGGGGCTTTTCATCAGAACCCCAGAAGAGCCACAGGCTCTAGGGGGCCACACCCTGTGATAAGGGTTACATTCTAGGAATAAAGACAAAATGGACGCAGACCAACCCTGTCTGCTGAGAAAAAAGAAACTAACCCTCTTTGTAGGAGGGTAACATTATCCAAAGCTTTCACAGTTTTTTGTGCTAAAAATTATGGGGGTGAGCAGATGTGACTCAAGCAGTTGAGCACCTGCTTCCCACATGGAGGTCCCAGTGTCTCCTAAAAACAACACCACCAACAAAAACAAACAACAAACAAAACCAAAAAACCAACCCTGGGGAGCCAACGTGGCTCAGTGGTTGAGTGTCAGTTTCCTGCATGTGAGGTCCCAGTTCTACCTCTGGCCCTGGTACCTTAAAAAAAATAATAAAATTATGGGGCATGTTAAAAAACAAAAAAAGGACAGAATGACACATTATTAGAAGAGGCATTTTTGTTTTAAACTGTAGGGCTGTACAACACAAACAGTGAACCCTAATGTAAACTGTGGCCCAGTGTTAATAGAATTATAATAATACTGTTCATCAATTGTAAAGGTTCCACACAAATACAAAGTACTGATAATAGGGAAATTGCGGGGAGGATAGGAGAGGGGAAAGCTATTTCCTGCATGGCTTCGCTGTACTCTTACACGCTCTCTCATTTTGAGTGGACCCAGAACGAAGTGGGCAGGACTAGTCGAGGAGACGAAAGTCGCAGGAGGCGTTTTCTGCCCGTGACGGCTGCTGAGCACACTGCCTTGTAAGGAGAAGGTGGCAGTGCCCTGCCCTGGGGCTGCACGGCCAGACCCCGTCATGCAGGAGGCCGGACCTGCAGGGTCTCTTCCACTACCAGAGCCTGTGGTTCTGTGGCTCGAGGACCACATTTTGCTCTTTTAAGTAAAAATTAGATCATGTGACCTGACCCCTGTGCTCAGAGTGAGCCTTAAGCAGCTGAACTCTGAACCTAAAATTGCACAGGGTGGTGGCTAAGGAGACCCCAGAGTGGGATGGGCAGGCAGGGTGGGGCCAGGGTGAGGTCCCCACTAATGCAATGGAAACGGTTGGCGCTGGCGGAGGAGGGAGCGTGGGGGAGCAGATGGACGACAGCATCCACGCGGGGGGACGGGGAGGGGTTGTGGGGCCTGAAACACGGCCCTGACCCGGGGCGGCTGCACAGGAGGGCGGCGCTCAGCAGCTCAGCGCAGCCCGGCTGCATCTGCATTTCCACCCCACTGGCTTCCCGGGGACCCCTGGGCCCGGCTGGCTGCCCCCGTGTCCAGGTCACGTCTGAGTCCGTCCAGCTGCGGCCACGAGACACAGGGTGGGCAGGCTGCCCTAGCCCCGCAGTCCTCCTCTGCCCCTTCACATGCAGTGGGAGGCAACCAACTGCAACAGGCTATGGACCAGGGGCCAAGACCCCCACCCCCGTGGACAGACGCCCCCAAAACAGACTCAGCAACACCCGGCGCTTCCCATGTGCCTGCCCAGCCCTAAACACTCCACCATCACGCCAGAAGCAGGCTGTGCTCCTCGTCACCATTTACCAGCGAAGCCGCGGAGGGCAGCGCCTGCCCAGGGCTCATGCTGTGAGGGCTGCCCCGGGCCTTGGAGTGGGCTCTCGTTCTGCCCAGGCCTCCAGCCTCGCCTCTGGCCTCACCACGCAGTTTAACCCCCCACGCCCATTCCATTCTACTCACCCCAAAACCACACCTCGCATTCCGTCTTTCCTCCGTCCTTATGCATTTACTGATTTTCTGAAGGACAGCAGCTGTTGTCTGTGCACTGGAACACGCAGACGGAATCACCAAGGTAAGGGCCAATTTGACATTCACTTCGTAACATCAAGTTGAGAGGAGAATTTTATTCAGTGTAAGAACGAAATGTTATTATGAAACATTTATGAAAAATAACACTAGATTTAAATCCTGCTTCTTTTTTTGTATTTAAAGCGGGGTGCGACGGCTTGCTCAGTCGGTAGAGGTGGGGTCTGGCTGCGGACAAGGGGTCGATCAAGCTCTGGACGAGGGGTCGGTCCGGCAGCAGACGAGGGATCGGTCTCACAGGGGTTGCGCGGTTCGGCTGACGGGGTCGCCTGGCGAAGCCGGCGACGAAGGGGTCGCCCGGAGAAGCAGGCGACGAACTGGGGACAAGGGAGGCCAGGCCCTTGTCGGGGGCTCTCAGGACTGGAGGGCGCACGGCAGAAGAACTACCGCGGAGACAAGGTAAACACGCAAGTCCACTTTATTGAGGGAGAGGCAACAGTTTTATAGGGGCTGGGGAAGGCTGATTGGTCGAAGCCACGCCCTGTTCTGATTGGTTGCCGGTGAAAGGTCAGTGGGCGGTACTGGACGGGGAGGGGTGGTGGTTAGGGATTGGCTGTCGCTGTTGCTGGGGGAAGGGGCAGGGTTTAGGGATTGGTGGCTGCTGTTGCTGGGGTGGAGGGCAGACTGGATTTTTCCGCCCACGCCTGGCTGTTGCTGCTGTTGGGGGGAGGGAAAAGGGCAGACTGGATTTTTCCGCCCACGCCTGGCTGTTGCTGCTGTCGGGGGAGGGGAAAAGGGCAGACTGGATTTTTCCACCCACGCCAGGCTGTTGCTGCTGTCGGGGGAGGGGAAAAGGGCGGACTGGAATTTTCCGCCCACACCTGGCTGTTGCTGCTGTCGGGGGAGGGGAAAAGGGCAGACTGGAATTTTCTGCCCTGCGCCTGCGCAGGGAGAAGGAAGAAGAAGGGTGCCGCCCCACAGGCATCGTGTGGCACCATCCGGGAGGAGGGGCGGCTGCGGAAGCATGGCTGCCGAGAAGGGGAGACCCGAGGGCACTCTGCGCCCATGCCGAGCTTCCTTCAGGGGTGGCGGTGAGTCCGACCAGCCACCCTATTATGGGGGCAGCGGCTTGGCCTGCCGCGGCTGCTCCCCCGCCAGGCCAGCAAACCACACTTCAGCCCGAGGGGTGACCGCAGCGGGGAACTTGATACTGGTTCTGGCTTGTTTCTTTTGTAGAAGCCACATCCACTTCCCCTGGGTATTATCTCCTAAAATGTTTTATTTGGAAATAATCACAGACTCAATAATTATAGGCTCAGGCAGTTACAGGAACCGTCCAGAGAGGCCGCGTACCCCCGCGCGCTTGCCGATGGAGACGGCTTCTGAGGCAGGGGCCCTCCCGACCCCATCACAGCCAGGCGGCAGACAAGGTGATTTCCTGGTTTTGGTCACCTCCCCCTCCCACACACCCACAGGGTTCCCTACCCAGGCAGAAACCTCCAGGGCAAGTCCCCCACCGAGACCTCAAGACACTTTTGGCAAAATGGACTGAAGAAGGCCAATTCTAGCTGAGCACTGGTTTTGTCAAAGCAAGCCCAAAGAGACGTTATTCAAACAAAGGTCAGTCTTTGACCATCAATGGTCATGGACCAGGCCACTCAGGGTGTCCCTGCCCTATGCGTAAGGAGATGCAAACCAAGAGTGGCTGCTTTCTGAGCTGTAGCATCTTCAGCTTGAGCTCTTCCTGTCTCAGCCAGAGAGCGATGGTGACTACTGGCTCTGCCTGCTGGACAGCGGCCTGGTTTGTGGCTGCACCAAACCAGGGCATCCTTCCTTCAAGGAATGTCCCCTCCACCCAGGGCTTGGAGGACGGCATCAAGCATCACGTCACAGTCAGGGCCAGACCCAGTTGCTCCCAGCGTTGAGATCCCAGCTCTCGGCCAGGGCCCTGCCAGGGCTTTTCTGGCTACTGCGCTGACAGCAGGGGGCAGGGCTTGTGCTGAGCTCTTCATTCGACCTGGGCACAAGCTTCTGCTGCTGGCGGCAGCCCCAGCCTTCAGCCCACGGCGTCAAGCATCTCCACCTCCATCTCGATCTCATTCCTGTCCAATGGCTTGAGCGCCTCTCCCTCCTCTTCATCATCCCCTTCCTCATCGAGAGGCTGAAGTCTTTAGAGACCAAGGATCTTGGACATAGAGCCAGAAGCCAAAAACCAGGAAATGCCAGAGATGGAGAGAGAGAGAGGGAAAGAAAGAGAGAGAGAGAGACATGCGGTCACCCCTCGGGCTGAAGTGTGGTTTGCTGGCCTGGCAAGGGGAGCGGCCGCGGTAGGCCTAATTCCGCTGCCCCCATAATAGGGTGGCTGGTCGGACTCACCGCCACCCCTGAAGGAAGCTCGGCATGGGCGCAGAGTGCCCTCGGGTCTCCCCTTCTCGGCAGCCATGCTTCCGCAGCCGCCCCTCCTCCCGGATGGTGCCACACGATGCCTGTGGGGCGGCACCCTTCTTCTTCCTTCTCCCTGCGCAGGCGCAGGGCAGAAAATTCCAGTCTGCCCTTTTCCCCTCCCCCGACAGCAGCAACAGCCAGGCGTGGGCGGAAAAATCCAGCCCGCCCTTTTCCCTTCCCCCGACAGCAGCAACAGCCAGGCGTGGGCGGGAAACTCAAGTCTGCCCTCCACCCCAGCAACAGCAGCCACCAATCCCTAAACCCTGCCCCTTCCCCCAGCAACAGCGACAGCCAATCCCTAACCACCACCCCTCCCCCATCCAGTACCGCCCACTGACCTTTCGCCGGCAACCAATCAGAACAGGGCGTGGCTTCGACCAATCAGCCTTCCCCAGCCCCTATAAAACTGTTGTCTCTCCCTCAGTAAAGTGGACTTGCGTGTTTACCTTGTCTCCGCGGTAGTTCTTCTGCCGTGCGCCCTCCAGTCCTGAGAGCCCCCGACAAGGGCCTGGCTTCCCTTGTCCCCAGTTCGTCGCCTGCTTCTCCGGTGACCCCTTCGTCGCCTGCTTCTCCGGGTGACCCCTTCGTCGCCAGCTTCTCCGGGCGACCCCTTCGTCGCCGGCTTCGCCGGGCGACCCCATCAGCCGAACCGCGCAACCCCTTGTGAGACCGATCCCTCGTCTGCTGCCGGACCGACCCCTCGTCCCAGGTGGGACCGACCCCTCGTCCCAAGTGGGACCGATCCCTCGTCCAGAGCTGGACCGACCCCTCGTCCGCAGCCAGACCCCACCTCTACCGACCGAGCAAACCGTCGCAGTTGGCGCCCAACGTGGGGCTCGAACCCACGACCCTGAGATTAAGAGTCTCATGCTCTACCGACTGAGCTAGCCGGGCAGTTGGCGCCCAACGTGGGGCAAGGCAACTCCACCACAGCCTCACTCCATAACCTGGCGGCCCCCCCCCTCTCTTCTCACCGTGGGACTTCTCTCGTGCAACATTGCTGCTACCTGAGCCTTGGCTACCTCATATGATCCACAGCGGTCTGGGAGAATTGCTGGATGGCTTTCTCCTTCCATGTCGGGGGCTTATACCGACCCGCTATGATTAAGAGGAGCCTTGGATTTCTGGGGAGCGCGCGCTTGCACGTCTGAAGTAATCCTACCACAGCCCTACCCCCTCCTCTCTTCTCACCTTGGGACTTCTCTCGTGCAACACTGCTGCTACCTGAGCCTTGGCTACCTCATACGATCCACGGCGGTCTGGGAGAATTGCTGGATGGCTTTCTCCTTCCATGTCGGGGCTTATACCGACCTGCTATGATTAAGAGGAGCCTTGGATTTCTCGGGAGCGCGCGCTTGCACGTCTGAAGTAATCCTACCACAGCCCTACGCCCTCCTCTCTTCTCACCTTGGGACTTCTCTCGTGCAACATTGCTGCTACCTGAGCCTTGGCTACCTCATACGATCCACGGCGGTCTGGGAGAATCGCTGGATGGCTTTCTCCTTCCATGTCGGGGGCTTATACCGACCCGCTATGATTAAGAGGAGCCTTGGATTTCTCGGGAGCACGCGCTTGCACGTCTGAAGTAACCCTACCATAGCCCTACGCTCTCCTCTCTTCTCACCCCTATCTTTTCACTCTGCATTGCTGCTCCTGAACCTTGGTGACCTCATAGGATCCACGGCGGTCTGGGAGAATTGCTGGATGGCTTTCTCCTTCCATGTCGGGGGCTTATACCGACCCGCTATGATTAAGAGGCGCCAATAAAACTATCAGGAGCGCGTGCCTGAGCACCTCCACCCCTGCCTTCACCTCTGCCTCCTCCCCTCCACGCTTGCTCCCCTTTGCCTTGCTCCACTGCTCGTCGTCCCGCCCTCCCCTCGTCGGGGCCTTCTCTTGGCCCACGACCACCGTCGGAGCCCCACCGGCTCCGACCCCTCGTCTCACCGCGCACCTCGGCCCCCATCGCCGTGCTCTCAAGGTAAGGGCCCCTTTTCTTATCGGCTCCAAAAGGCCATTAGCAATGGGTAACATCCTATCTGCTAAGCAAGCCCCACAAGTTCGGGCCCTCGCCGGTCTCCTAGACACTCACCGGTGTAAGATCTCTTTCAAACAGCTTCAAGTATATTGGGACCTTCTTCTCCCCTTTAATCCGTGGCTTACCACGTGTCAGCTTTGGGACCCGGACACCTATACTCGCCTTATAGATAGGGTCACTTTTGCTGTGGAGCAGGAAGGTAAAAGATTCCCTCCTGGCTTATTACAGGCAACATAAAGTCCAGAAGAAATCTTGAAGGGTATAATCTATGATATGCTATATAAAAAAGGATTTAAAAGCAGCTATACCAGAAAGTAAGAATTATGAGTCAACTGTAAATAAATAATATATTTCTGTTAATGTGTTGTAATTGTTCTGTGTTTGTCTGTCTGTTCGTTCAATGTCAACATATATTGTGATACCTCCGGATGGTAAATATAAATTACTAGAAATCTTTAAAAGAGCTCTATTCAAATGGCCAAAAATTAAATAAGCGCTTATATTAATACTTAAGTTTATTATATTAATACATAAGTTTAAATGTTAATAAGATATCTACAATTAAAAAAATTGTAAGTCTTAATTAACAAAATTAACTGTACGTCTTCATAAAAACTTCTTGCCTAGATTAAAATGAATAACTTATTTTTCTTCACAGGATAATATAAAGAATGTAAAACTTATATGAATATTAAAAAGGTTAAAAGTTTGTAAAAATGCTAACGGAAATGTAATAAGTTTTGCAAAAAGACGTATTTTGTCCTAAAGTAAGATGGCTAATTTTTCATAAACTCTTGAAATTTAATTTGCATGCGGCAAGTGTAAAAGGTATTGTGATAACTTTACGTAAGGGAATGTGTTCTGTAAAGATAAAATTTACCTTCAATAGTTTACATTAAGGTATTAAATGGCTAATTCCAAAAGGTCATTCTTAAATATATATATATAAAACTAAATTGATGATAATAATAATAAAAGGTAATTTTATAACAGGAAAGATTAACAGCAACCAAGCTCCCCTGCCAACTTGCTTTTAGGAAACGGTTTCTAATATTGCATGCTACTAAGTATTTAAAGAAAAGTTATTCTTAAGGAAACAAAAAATGGTTTTGTCTTTGCAGCCATTGTCTATTTAGCAACACCCCTCGCTATCGGCCTAGCCACTGTTGCGCTGGACGATTGGAACCTTAAACAAAGACTCCTCCTCATTGTCATCTTCCTATCTATCGTTACTATATTTACTGCCCTCATTCTCCTTCGTTTATAAAGCAGTCTCCTACAAACCACAAAGCTTCTGTCTTAAACATACCATTCTCAACCCTATCCTCTAAATGATCTTCTCACTTCCCCCACAGCCTTTAATACTTTATTTCTTCCTCATAACCTTTGCTTTCTTGATAATATTTTCCGCCATCTGTCTAGCCGCTACCGCCCCAGAAGATTGGAACCTCGGCCAACGAATTCTACTCTCCATCGCCTTTCTGTTTATTATCCTCTTTTATGCTTTACTCCTTATCTTCCTCCCATAATGACTTCACCAAGCCTCCTCTTGTCCAAAACCATCACCCTTCTTTTCCTCACACTCCCCATTGCACTCACCAACCCCAGCCATCAGCCTTTTAATTGGACAGTAAGCCTCTGGCAGGAAAAAGTAATCCTCTCCTACAATGTCTTCGCTGCCAAGGAGAGATCAACTACCTGCAACGCACTGTCATCCTGGACTTTTAACAACAGATGGACCTTATAGCCACCGAGATCAACAAGAATTGGACATTGGCCACCCTTGCTTGCAATGGCAAGATACCACCCCCTAAATTGTACATTTATATCCCTGGCATACTCACCTCCCTCTTCAGCCCCGCTTCCCTCATTGCTTACTGCCTCTTGGGCCTCAGCTACTTGTTGCTGCTGCCATCCTGGTCCTTATTTGAAAAGAAGGGGGAAATGCGGTCACCCCTCGGGCTGAAGTGTGGTTTGCTGGCCTGTCAAGGTGAGCGGCCGCGGTAGGCCTAATTCCGCTGCCCCCATAATAGGGTGGCTGGTCGGACTCACCGCCACCCCTGAAGGAAGCTCGGCATGGGCGCAGAGTGCCCTCGGGTCTCCCCTTCTCGGCAGCCATGCTTCCGCAGCTGCCCCTCCTCCCGGATGGCGCCACACGATGCCTGTGGGGCGGCACCCTTCTTCTTCCTTCTCCCTGCGCAGGCGCAGGGCAGAAAATTCCAGTCTGCCCTTTTCCCCTCCCCCGACAGCAGCAACAGCCAGGTGTGGGTGGAAAAATCCAGCCCGCCCTTTTCCCTTCCCCCGACAGCAGCAACAGCCAGGCGTGGGCGGGAAACTCAAGTCTGCCCTCCACCCCAGCAACAGCAGCCACCAATCCCTAAACCCTGCCCCTTCCCCCAGCAACAGCGACAGCCAATCCCTAACCACCACCCCTCCCCCGTCCAGTACCGCCCACTGACCTTTCGCCGGCAACCAATCAGAACAGGGCGTGGCTTCGACCAATCAGCCTTCCCCAGCCCCTATAAAACTGTTGTCTCTCCCTCAGTAAAGTGGACTTGCATGTTTACCTTGTCTCCGCGGTAGTTCTTCTGCCGTGCGCCCTCCAGTCCTGAGAGCCCCCGACAAGGGCCTGGCTTCCCTTGTCCCCAGTTCGTCGCCTGCTTCTCCGGGCGACCCCTTCGTCGCCTGCTTCTCCGGGCAACCCCTTCGTCGCCTGCTTCTCCGGGCAACCCCTTCGTCGCCGGCTTTGCCGGGCGACCCCGTCAGCTGAACCGCGCAACCCCTTGTGAGACCGATCCCTCGTCTGCTGCTGGACCGACCCCTCGTCCCAGGTGGGACCGACCCCTCGTCCCAAGCGGGACCGACCCCTCGTCCAGAGCTGGACCGACCCCTCGTCCGCAGCCAGACCCCACCTCTACCGACCGAGCAAACCGTCGCAGAGACAGAGAGAGAGAGACAGAGAGAGAGAGAGAGCCTGCCAATATCTTGATTTTGGACTCCTAGCCTCTAAATCCCTGAGCCAATAAAGTTCTGTAATTTAAGCAAACCAGCACCCTTGGGGCCCAATTCCAGCTGGGACACCTCAGCCCTGCCCCCAGAACATCAGGTCTGAAGTTTCTCTAAAGACAGGTGTCAGAAGAGGTCAATGCTTCTAGGGCACTGGAGCTTTTCCATCTGGGAGGTACCACTTTCAGGAAACACATGCCTAGATGCCTGCAGCCCCACTTGCCATGGGCTCCTGCATCTTAACGTTCAGGTCCAATCCTTAATGGTCAAGGTCTCCCTCCCTGATGTTCCACTCCCACATCGCCCACAGTGTGGTCGTTTGAAGTTATTGGATGAATACCGAAGAAGAGAAAGATGATGTTTTTACAGCCATCTCTTGCTGTGGGTGTGATCCACTTTGAACTTGAGTAGAGAAGGTGAAAGCATGACCGTCAGTAGAGAGGCCTTTGATTAGATGAGTTAATAAGATACCTCGAGGGTCTCGATTGGACTATGTCAGTGAGGCCTGACTCAGGTCGAGTCTCCCCCGACTGCCCTCACTGGTACTGATATGAGCAGAAGCACAGAGAGAGAAACAGACAGAGGCAGGGAAAGCGCGCCGCCGTGTGTGATCCTGCCGCGCCAAGCCTGAGCGGGGGGCCCAGAAGAGAGCAGCCCCGCGCCAGCTTTGCTGAGAGCTGCGGAAGAGCAGAGGCCTCGGCAGAGACCCACGGCCATCTCGCTTCACCTCGTGGTGGCTGGCTTTGGTGGGAAAGCACCTGTTACTGTGCCTCGAGTCGGACTTTTCACGTTCTCGCAGCTTTGACCCCAAAGAAATCCCCTAACCCAAGCCAACCCATTGCTGGTACTTTGCAATGGCCGCCCTTGGGCCAAGGAAAACACTTGGCCTGTGTGGGTTCTGGCCCAGCACAGCCGTGCTCACCCTGCCCACCAGTCAGCCTGCTCCTCCCACCATGACTGCCACCCCCCACCTGCACCATTCCAGGGACTTCCCATGCTGTCCACGGCCCCAGGTAGCCTGCCTTGACATGTCCCCTCGGGAGTGGGTGACTTTCCGTGTGCCCACAGCACCTTCTCCTTGTCTTTCTGTCAGCAGTGACCATGTTCTTAGGCCCCAATCTACCCCTCCCCAGCTGTCAGCTCTAGCAGGGCCCGGACAGCTCCCGACTCCCTGTCCTCGGTCCCAAACCCCCAGAAGGCACCCCACAAAGGTCTGTGGAGCAACTGCATGACGGGGAGGCAGTGGGAAGAGAAGAGATTTGGAAACTTTCCAGCATGACCTCTGAGCTGGAGAAAATCAGGCTGGTGACCGCAGGCCTTGGATCCCCGAGGAGGAGGATAGGACCTCAAGGCCAGAAGTCGTCTGGGCACTGACCTTCCCGACCAGCTGCTTGACTTTCGCAATGGACGTGCAGGCAGCACGGTCAACAGGGAGGTGACCACACACCCACCGTGTTCAGAGCAGGATGCTGAGGCCGGCCTCCTTACCGTGGAGGTGCTTGGGGACCCAGGCCTGGGTGTGGGGAGAGCTCATGCCCCTTCAGCAGCCCCCAGCTCTGCTGTTCTGTGTGCCGTGGCCAGGAGCCCTCCCGGGGTGCCCCCCTCCATGCATTCCAGCTCCACGGGAGCCTCATTCAGGCTTAAGCAGGTGAGGCCTTGTCCACCCCAGAGCCCCCTGCCTGCACGGCTATTCCCTGTAACCCACCACCTGCTTGGGCTCTTCTGCAAAGCACAGCCTTTGCAGTCTGAGTGTCCAGGGTAGAAAACACACAGCTGGAGAAGCTCATGGCCCTGTGTCAGGATCGTGGACCCTGTGTTTTCTAGAAGACCAAAGGAAGCCAGTGATGTCCAGCTCAGGTGGATGTGTTGGTGTTGAAGGGTTGGTGTGAAGCCTCAAAAGAGCTTTGACTCAGGAGGTCCCTTGGCCCGGCGGGCATGCCAGGGGCAAGGCCCTGCTCAGGAAGAGGGGCGGGCAAGAGCAGGGACCAGGAGCCCACCTCGGAGGCCGGGCTCGCTCTCTCGCGGCTGCAGGACTTGAGTGCCAGAGCTGCCTGCTCACCGTCCATGGGGGCAGGGTCAAGCAGCCCAGGAGGGCTCCTCAGTAGCAGCAAGCGCCCCGACCCTCAGCGCTGGGGGTCTGCCCTGCCTCCACCCTGGGCTCCCCTGCCCCTCTCATATCCCCTGGGCTCTGCTAGAGACGGGGTGGGTTCAGGTGCCCTGGGTCTTCTCAGGGAGGACAGGAGGAGGCAGAAGGGCAGGAGCACAAGGCTGACCTGCCTTCTCCCCTGCTCAGACTCCCAAGGCTGTGCCCACCTCCAGGTCTGTTCCAGGCACGCCGTCCGCTGGTACATGAGAAAATGAAAAATCAGGAAGAGAGGCCTTTCCATCCTTTGGAGATTCCCTCCCCACAGCCCTAAGAAGCAGGTCTGCCACCAATTCCTGAGTCCAGAGCCCAGTTTTGAGCAAGGAGCAGGGCCCAGCCTAACAGTCTACGTCCGGGTCGAGGCAAGAATCAAAGAGTAGTGGTAACACAGCCTCCCACCACTACAACCCAACCAAAGAAAAAAAGGGAGCATCTGAGTACATTGCATCCTCATCAGAGGCCCAGACATCAGCAACAAATTATGGGCCCTACTAAGAAACAGAAGGCACGGCCCAAGAAAAGGAACAAACCAAAGCCCCAGAAGAGACGCAGGATTCGAGAGGCCTCATCAGCGAGATGCGCAGAAATTTCCAAAATTGCAAGAATGAGCTGAGGGACAATGTGTCTAAGGAGATAAAAGACAACAAGAAGACATCAAGAGAGTGCAAAGACACATTTGAAATCTTGACCAGTGAAGTGACAGAGCTCATGGGAATGAAAGACAAAAGAGATGTGATCTATAGCCCATCGGAGGCATGCAACAGCAGATTCGAAATGACAGATGAAAGAATAAGTGACATCGAAGACAGAACAGTGAAATGGAAGGGAGCAAAGAACAGAGAGTGAAAGGAATGGGAAAGGACTTAGCAGGGGCTCAGAGAGTTGAATGACAACACGGGACACAGCCACGTACACATCATGGTCATTCCAGAAGGAGAAGAGAAGGGAAAGGGGCAGAAAGAGCCTTTGAGGAAAGACGAGTGGAAAAATTTCCCCACTTTCGCGGAAGAAATGAAGTTATTAGGCCAAGAAGTGCACCATACCCCAATCAGAATCAATCCAAAGAGACCTCCTCCAGGACACATACTCTTCAAAAGGTCAAATGTCAAAGACAAAGAGAAAATTCTCAGAGCAGCAAGGGAGAAGCAGACCATTACCTACAAGGATGCCCAGTAATACTCCATGCTGATTTCTCTTCAGAAACCATGAAGGTGAGAAGACAGAGGCATGATACAATTAGGATAGTGAAGGAGCAAAATCGCCAGCCTAGAATTCTTTATCCCACAAAATTATCCTTCCGATACGCGGGTGAGTAGAAACCACTCACAAAGAAACAGAAACTAAGAGACTTTGCCAAGAAGAGAATCGACCTTTGCAGGAAATAGTAAAGGAAGACTTAGAACCTGAGATCCAAAGACAGGAGAGAGAGAGGCCTGGAGAAGAGCAGAGAAGAAAAACTAGCAGAATGGCTAACCCAAAGAGTAAGAAAATAGCATACAGCCTAAGAAAACCCAAGAGTAAAATGGTGGAAGTAAATCATGCATTTAAAGCAATATCATTGAAGGTGAGTGGATTAAATTCCCCAATCAAAAGGTACAGGCTGACGGAATGGATGAAAAAAACATGAGTCATCCATCTGCTGCTTTGTAGACCCAGGGCAGCAAAATGGCTTAAAGCAAAAGATTGGAAAAAGACACTCCATGCAAACAATCACCAAAAGGAACAGGGGGAGCTAGACTGCTCTCAGGCAAAACAGACTTCAATGCAAAAAGTTATGAGAGATAGAGAATGTATGAATAAAACGGACCATCCACCAGGAAGCAATCAGTCATAAATATCTATGTAGCTCACCAGTGTAGCCCAAAATACACGGGACAAACTCTGGCAAAACTCAAGGGAGAAACAGACATCTCTACAAGGATCGTTGGAGACTTCAATGCCCCACTCATAGCATGAGAAAGAACAATTAGACTCAAGAGCAAGAAGGAACGAGAGAAGTTGAATGGCATGATCAAAGACTGAGACCTAACAGACATCTACAGAAGGCTGCATCCCAACTCAGCGGGTTCTGCATTCTTCTCAAGTGCCCATGGATCTTTTTCCAGGAGAGACCACATGTTAGGGCACAACGCAGCTCTCGATCAATAGAGAAAGACTGAAATGAATCAAAGCACCTTAGGAGATCAAAATGGAATGAAAGTGGAAATCAGTCACAAACAGGACCAAAGTCAATTTGCCAAGGTGTGGAGCCCGAAGAACACATCCTTACATAATCAGTGGGTCCAAGAAGAAAACACCAGTGAAGTCAGGCAATCTTTTGAAACCAAGAAATATGAGAAAACAACTTATCACAACATAGGGGATACAGCAAAAGCAATCTTGGGAGGGAACATTAGAGCCTTCAATGATGACATGAAAAACCAAGAAAGAGGTAAACGCCAAGATTTAACTGAACACCTAGAGAAACTAGAAGGAGAAGAGCAAGCCAATCCTGAAAAAAGCAGGAGGAAAGAAAGAAATAAAGATGAGACCAGAAATAAATGAAATTGAGAACAACCACCACAAACAAATCAACAAAACCTAAAGCTGGTTCTTTGAGACAAACCCCTAGCCAGACTAACCAAAAACAAATGAGAGAAGATGCAAATCATTGGAATCAGAAATGAATGAAAGAGGGGACATTGTGATTGACCGCACAGAAATGGAAAGGATCCCAAGAGGATATTCTGAGAAGCTGATTGCCAACCAAGTAGACAACCTGGATGAAACGGACAAATTCCTAGAAATACACAGACCACCTACACTGATGCTACGAGAAATAGAACATCTTAACAGACCGTCACAGTGAAAGATTGAATCCATCATCCCAAATCTCCCAGCCAAGAAGAGTCTGGGGCCAGATGGCTTCACAGGTGAATTGTATCAAGCATTTAGAAAAGAATGAACACCAATCCTTTTGAGACTCTTCCCAAAAATTGAACAGGAGGGAAACTGACCCAAGACAGTTGATGAAGCCAATGTCAGCCTAATACCAAAGCCAGGTAAAGATACCACAAGGAAAGAAAATTAGAGACCAATCTCTTGAATGAACATCAACGCAAAAATTCTCAACAAAATACTTGCCAATAGAATCCAAGAGCATATCAAAAGACTTATACATCATGGCCAAGTGGGATTTATTCCTGTCATGCAAATCTGGTTCAACATAAGGAAATCAATCCAAGAGCAAAAACACATCATCATCTCAACCGATGCAGAAAAGGCATTTGACAAAATCCATCATCCTTTTTCAGATACGAACTTCAAACAATAGGAATAGAAGGAAAATTCCTGAACATGATAATGGGCATAGGTGGAAAACCCACAGCCATGATGTACTCATGGACTGGAAGAATAAATATCATGAAGATGTCAATCTTTCCCAAACCGATTTATAGATTCAATGCAGTACCAACCAAAATTCCAACAGCCATTTTACAGAATCAGAAAAGGCCATTACCAAATTCATTTGGAAGGAAAAGTGCATCCAAATAGCCAAAAGCATTCTAAAAAAGATGAATGACTTGGGAGCAATTTCACTGCCTGGCCTTCAAAGGTATTACAAAGCTACAGTGGTCAAAACAGGAAGGTAGTGGCATCAAGATAGACACATCTATCGGTGGACTGGAATTGAGAATCCAGAAAAACACCCTTACCTCTACTGTCAACTGGCTTATGACAAACCTACCAAGGCTGTGTTAACGGAACATAATGGGTTCTTTGACAAATGGTGCTGGGAGAACTGGATATCTATGACCAAAAGCATGAAAGAGGACCCTATCTCGCTCCCTACACAAGAATCAACTGAAAGTGGATCAAAGACCTAGATAGAAAAGCAGATATGAAAGACCTAGAAGAAAACACAGGGATGCATCTTCAAGACCTTGTAGTAGGTGGTGGTTTCTGTGATCTTAGGCCCAAAGTGCAGGCCACAAGAGAAAAAAAAAAAAAGATAAAAAGGACCTCCACAAAATTAAACACTTTTGCACCTCACAGGACTTTGTCAAAAGCGTGAAAAGGCAGGTGACTCAATAGAGGAAGATAATTGGAAAGCACATGTCTGATAAGGGTCTAATAGCCAGGATCTATAAGGAGATGTTTACATCTCCTTACTGTTACATCTTAACAATAAAAGGAGAAACAATCCAATTTAAAAATGAGCAACAGACTTGAGTAGACATTTGTCCAAAGAGGAAATATAAATGGCAAAAAAACACATGGAAAAAATGCTCAAGATCTCTTCTGATTAGGGCAATGCAAATCAAAACCCACAAGGACTTGTCATTTCACATCTATCAGAATGGCCACTGTTCTGAAAAACAGAGAACTCCAAGTGCTGGAGAGGCTGTGGAGAGATAGGAACACTTCTTCCGGGTTGGCTGGTGGCAATGCCGGATGGTCCAGCCACTGTGGAGGACTGTTTGGCAGTCCCTCAAGAAGTTGAAAATAGACTCACCATGTGACCCTGCAGTACCACCACTGGGTCTATAGCCAGAGGAACCTAGAGCAGTGACATGAACAGACATCTGCATGTCGATTTTCACAGTGGCATTCTTCACGATTGCCAGAAGTTGGAAACAACCCAGGTGTCCATTGAAGGATGAGTGGAAAAACAAGCTGGTGAATTGACCTGAGGAAAAGTTAGGCAGCAGTGAGAAGAAATAAATTAATTGTAAAGAAGAAGACAATGTGAATGACCCTGGAGGAGATTCTTTTAAGTGAAGCCAGCCAGACACACAAGGGCCAATGCCACAGGTTTGTGTTATGATGAACCAAATAGACTGTGTAACATACTGTACGATAAAAAACAATTTCTACGTAGCCAGCCCATTTAATTGAGAGTTGTACAGTTTTATTCAATTGTGCTTGCTTTTTCTTTTTAAAAGTTTGCTTCTACCTCCAATTCTTAAGTGGACAAGATAGAGTTAGAAATAATCAAGGCAATGGGAAGCCTCTGGCAGGATTGCTGGCACAGCTGCCATGTCTGTCTTTGGTCTCATTTGCACCTCGTCACGGGGCAGATGGAGACAGCCACCCAGGATTGCAAGTGGGTCTCCTCAGACCACACAGCCCTTCCCCAGCCCTGTGTGGAGTTGGACTTGGGGTTCCGTCTCCTCAGACCACACGGCCCTTCCCCAGCCCTGTGTGGAGTTGGACTTGGGGTTCCGTCTGTCCCCTTCCTGCTTCTCCTGTGTCTGAATGTGTGCATTCACTCCGTGTGAACCCAGACTCTGGGGCTTACAGTGTCCACCCCCCGTGGATGTGATGTTGTCCCAGGAAGCCGATGCTAGAATGGATCCCACTGTGTGGCAAGGAGATGGGGGGTGGGCCCCAGTGACTAGCCTGGGCTCCCCAAAACAGAAAGGGCAGAGCAGAGGGCTCTGAACCCAGCTGGGTCTCCCCTGAGCTGGGGCCCGAGCCACCCGCAACCTTCCCAGGGAGCTGTGGGGGCGACATGTGGGCAGAATGGAGTCCAGGGAAGAAGGCGATCCAGGAGAGGGGATGGACAGATAACCATGCAGTGGGACTTTGGCGGGCCTCTGACAGTTGAAGGGCCCAGGGGAAATGACCTAAGGAGGTGACCTCACTTCCTTGGTGACAGAACTTGGAACCCTGGTAACCAGGCACCCAGATTCCACAGGCAGCCCCTTCCCAGCTCACTTGGCAGGAGACGCTCGAGAGAGCAACATGTTCTCCTGCTGCGTTGCGCGACCCCGAGGCTCCAGCCTCCACCAAAGCGGGAATAAATCCCCTAGTCATCGCTTCTGACATTGGCTCAGGCCTCAGCCACGGAGCCGCTGGCCATCGGCACCCAGGAGGCACCCAGGGGTGACACGGGGTGGTCCAGGGGAGACAGTTGAGTACAGGCCACCACTGTGCTCCTCCTGGGTGGCCCCACATCCATCTTCATCCCAGGGTGTGGGGGCGTGGACAGGGGGACCACTGCGGGCAGGAGTGGCTGTCAGGGTTGGGGACCCAGATGGCCTTCCCTGTCCCCTGCAAGGTCATGGGGACATCCATGTGGACCGTGTCTTTCCTGAGCCTCGAGCTCCCCTGTTCTCTCCACCGGGCTTGGAGGAAGGCAGAGCCCACCTGGGCCTGCCCTGGGTCCCGGCCCGATGGAGAGACAGGTTCCCCTGTGGGGGAGGACAGGCCCCTCGCTGACGCCCCTTGGCCCAGCCGCCAGGCACTGTGTTCACAGAGCTCCATGCAGGTGGTCAGTGAGGAGCTGGAGGAGGGGCTGGTCTACACCGTCTCTCTGAGGGAGGTGCCGGTCCATCGGGGCCCTGGCCAGGGCTGGCGCTGGTTCCAGGTGAGAGCAGGGGCTGAGGGGGGCCCGAGGCAGCCGGGGAGCAACCCGGGGCCGTGTTCCACCCTGACCCCTGCCTGCGCGCTCTTCACGGCTTTCCCACCCGAGTGGCCCCATATCCTGCTTCCTGAGGAACCTGGGACCCCCCCAGTCACCCAGCACACTGCCACTCCACTGACGGAGGAAGGTCACTGCACACGTGGAGAGGGGCGGGAGAGGGTCTTTAGCACAGGATTCCTGTCAGGGCCGGCTGGAGGGTGGGCGTGCCGCAGACACGTGCGCGTCGTGCTGCTGTGTTTGCGAGTCCCCTCCTTGGCCCCACGTCCCCGGCAGCATCTCCGTGACTGTCCTTGCCCATCTGCTCCGAGCTGTCCAGCTCTCCTGCTGAGGAGGGTTCTCGCCATCTCCCAGAACCACCTCCTTGACCTTCCCAGGTAGGAGCTGGGGCTGCCTCGGCTGCCCAGGATTCCAGGAGGGTGGCAGCTCAGAGCAGCCTTTCGGCCTTCGGGGCTGCTGGAGCTGAAGGTCCTGTCCCGGGACCCTGCCGGCTCTGCTGCCCTGGACACCGCCCGCAGGCCCCCAGGCAGTGGTCCTCCGAGTCCCGGCAGAGGCTCCAGGAAAGGGCCGGCCGGGCAGAGGACATGCAGACCTCCCTTTCTCCAGCAAAGGCCAACTGACCTCGTGGAGGGGCAGCAGCGGGGGACCACCGGCTGTCTTTGGGGGGAGCGTCCCTGCAGCCCCTGGCCCTGGCGTTTCCCTTCCTTGTCCTGAGGTGGGGTTGGGGTGGTCAACGGCATCCCCTTGTTCCTCTGGTCCTGGGACAGTGCAGTCCAGAAGGTGGCCTCCTGACCAGGAGGGTCTGCAGTTCCTAGGGTCTGCTCAGACCCTCAGCGCTGCAGGGCCCTTTCTCCCCCAAGGACCCTCCCGGCACCCACCCTTTCAGGCCAGGGGCCTTGCCTTTCAGGTGTTGGCTCACCTGCGGTTCTGTGTGGAGGCCGAGGAACTTTCTCCCCTAGGGGCTGCACGGCCCTTCGGTCGGACGTCACTCAGGGCTTGGGACAGCAGGTGGGCCCTGGCCCTGCCCAGCAGGCTCCAGGTGCTGTGTCTGACCACCCTGCCCCCTCTATCCCACCCCAGAGGAAGAATGAGGGGGCCCTCGTGAGGGGGGAGAGCCGCACCGTGTGCCCGGTCCAGGCTGGCCGTTGGGAGGACCTGGCGGAGCACCTGGTGCCCGCCTTGCAGGAGGGTGACCTCGGCTACGTCTGCAACTTCCTGGAGACCTACCATGTGTTCGCCTCCACCGAGCAGGTCCTGGACTGGCTGTTCCACTGGTGAGCGCCCGCCCCCATCCGCCCCCGGGCTGCTGCACCCCCAATGCACTGCGTGTCTCAGAAACGACACTGCACCTGCTGGCCTCAGTTTCCTCCTTGGGAAGGGGGCGCCCTGAGGACCAGCCCCCAGGGCTGATTGTAGGACAGACTGGAAGGGTCTGTGGGAAGGGCCGCCCTGAGCCTGGCTCCTGGATAGGGTAGCTGGAGATGCAGGGCTGCTCCTGGGTAGGACTTCCCTCTGCCCAGGGAAGAGGTTCTCGGCCTCGCCCCCTTCGCACCCAGTTTTCTCATATCTCAGCTAGGTCTGCGAGACCTTTCGGGCCTCTGACCTTGGTGTGGTCAGAGCAGAGATCCCTGTGGGCTGCCAGAGGGCTCCAGGCCCACCCTGGGTCTGAGGAGGTGCCGCTGGGGGCTCTCCCTTCCCCTAGTAGCTGGCACGTGCCTACTCGGTGCACGTGCTTCCTTCGGCATCTAACTTCATGCAGCGGACACAGCAGATCAAAGATCCTGACTTCTGGGGGCCTTTGGGGGGGGGTCACCGACAATAGGCCGAGTCTTCTTCAGCAGAGTGGACACTCAGCAAGCAGCTGTGACAGCCTCATGGTCTCCCCTAGGTATGGAGGTGACCTCGGTGGAAGGGGCGATCCTTGTGGATGCCTTGACTTTAAAACATAGGTGCACTTTGGGTGAGGGTGAGGGGCTCTCATGCCCAGACCCCATTGTGGGGAGTCGGGTAGCGGGTGGTGGGGTAGGACTGGGAAGGGTCTGGGGTCACATGTCCTCCATCCCCTGGAAGGCTGAGTCCAGAGGGTTTCCCCCTCCCCTTGCCAAGAAGTAAGGAAGCTGAGGTGGGG
Organism: Dasypus novemcinctus; assembly: GCF_030445035.2. NCBI lineage: Eukaryota > Metazoa > Chordata > Mammalia > Cingulata > Dasypodidae > Dasypus > Dasypus novemcinctus. The sequence continues at coordinate 1,210,490 of NC_080696.1, read as the reverse complement.
TCCTGGGGTACTGTCTGCACAGGAGTCCAGTGGCATATTCCCCAGAGAAGCCCACCTCTCCTTCACCCCCTCCCAGCCCCCAGACCACCAAACACCACCTCATGCCGACCCCCGACGGGAGGTGGTGAGCAGCCTGCTGCCAATCTGCCGGGGACCTCAGTCCTGTCTGCCTCCTGCAGGGGTGGCGGGGACGGCTGTGTCCCTGTCGGGGGGGGGCAGTGTCTGTGGGAAGGGGAGACACACACGATGCCAGGCAGAAGATGAGGCAGCTCCTCAGGCAGACACTCCTGGGTGGGGGCCGCAAGGGCCTGGGGCGGGAGGACAGGTCCTGCCCCCTCCGCACTCACCGGGGCTGAAGTTCCTACTGTGTGTCAGCACTGGGCTGTGGCCAGGCCAGTCAGAGCCCTTGCTGTCCTCATGGACTTTGTGTTGAGTGGAAGGGTCCCTGGGGGCAGTGGGGAGGGCAAGGCCGGCGTCTGACCATGCTGCCCCCCCTGCCCTCAGCACCCTCTGCGCCCTGCTGGGCATCTGGATGGACCAGTACTTGGAGGACTTCCTGCAGACTCCGGACTCTCCCTGCCTCCAGCTGTTGGTGGCCCATGCCCAGGAGCACCTGCCGGGCTCTGGCCTGCAGTGCCGTGCTGCACTTCTGCTTGCACAGAATACACACTCGGAGCCCACGGAGGCAGAGCTGGAGAGTGAGGGGGTCTTGGGGTGGGGGCATGTGAGCTTGTGGGCTGGGGGCCGGGATTGTATGGCAGAGGCAGGAGCCAGCAGAGGCTGCCCTCAGGCTGCGAGCAAGGCGGAGCCCCAGACATGTCACCTGGGAGCCTGCAGTGGGGAGCACTTTTCTGGGCAGGATCTTCCCCTCGAGTTAGTAGGATATTCTCTGTATTGGAATGACACTCAGAGCCATTCATGGTGGGGAAACTGCCTGTCGTCCAGCTCCTTTGTCAGCTCCAGAGCCACAGATGCCTCCAGTGTGACCGCCAGTGCCAGTTCCACCCCCTGCGGCCGACACAGGTCCTGAGCCAAAGTCAGCTCTATCATCACCCGGACTGCCAGCTGGTGAGGTGGCGCCCGCGCCTGCCATGCAAATAGAGCCTGACGCATTCCACACCGTAGTGCCAGCACCTGAGCTGAAGGTGGCTCCAGCACCACCACAGCTGCCCCCCACAGAGATGGGACCCGTGCCCTCCCTGGAGCTTATACCATCCAACCTGGTCAGCTGGAGCACCTGCTCAGGAGCCGCAGGCAGCTGCAGCACCATCAGGAGCACGAGCTGCAGAGCCGGAGTCACGTCCAGCTCCACCTGCCTCACTGCGGCTCCCTGGATCAGCACTGCCTGCTCTTGAGGGAGAGCCTGCTCCTCCAGCAGCAGAAGTGCTGGCTTTCGAGCTGGAAGATGCCTTGGTGCCACCTCCACTGCCACCTGTGGAGGGAGCACCAGTGCCCTCTCTGGAGGCAGAGCTGGCCCCTTCTGTAGGGGCAGCCCCTGCTGCACCACCCACACCACCATTTAGCGAGGGGGAGGAGGTCCCACCGCCACCTCCAGTGCCACCTGCACAGGTCGCTCCAGTGCCCACTCTGGAGCTCCAGCCAGTTCAAACACCTTCAGGAGCAACGGCTCTTGAGGAGAAGGCAAGTCTGGCAGCAGCACCTGAGCCATGGCCAGAGCTCAGATTAGCAGCAGGGTGGGCTGCCCTCCCACAGCCTTCCTGCCCCTGGCCCGGGACCTGCTGGGACAGTTTGTATGAGCATAAGCCTGAGCTCCTGGCTTTCCCTCCCGAGCTGGTGGCAGAGCAGCTGTCGCTCATGGATGCAGTGAGCAGCTGGCCTCGGCAGGGGAGAGCTGGGGGGACCTTCCTCCCAGGACCTGTTGCCCCAGCCTTCCCCACCCTGATACCGATTCCTGGGATCTGGGTCCAAGCCCTTGTCCACTGCCAGCCTTGATCCCTGGGTGAGTTTCTTGAGCCCAAGCCTGCACTTGGGCCTCTGGAGAGGAGACCTAGGACACTAGCCATCACTGCCACATGCTCTGCTGTGATGATGACCCCGGCCAGGGTCCTGAGGGCTTGCGGGATCTGAGCTGGGGGCAGGTGTGGCCCACTGACTTGGCCTCCTCCCCAGGAGCTGTTTAAGAAGGTGGTGCCCTATCACTGCCTGGGCTCCATCTGGTCGCAGTGCAACCAGAAGGGCAGGGAGCATGTGGTGCCCACTGTGCACACCGTCATCAGCCACGTGAACTGCATGGCCGACTGCGTCATGGCCACCTGCCTTGGAGACCACAGCATGAAGGCCGTAGACAGGGCCAGGATGGTGGAGCAATGGATCGAGATGGCCAGGGTGCGTACCAGGGCCCTCTCTGGACTCCTGGAGCCCCCCTGTGCTCTGGTGGGCTCTCGGCCGCCGGGCCCTACCCTGCCTGGAGCACAGCCCTCCTCCCTCCTCACATTCTCCCCAGGCTTTTCCCTCAGGTGGAGTGTGGGGTTTCCACTCTGGGGCCCTGCCTCACCCTCAGGGGCTCCGTGGGGGTCTATCATCCAGAGGGGGAGGTCAGGTGAGGGGACTGGAGCGGGAGCAGGGGGCGCTCAGACCAGACCTCATAACCCATTCTTTCACCCTCCCCAGGAATGCACCTCATGGTCTATGGTCCACATCATAGCCCACATTCTCCCACATTCCACCCAGTGAAACATGGGAGGACATACAATGTCTGGCAACTCTCCCTGCAGCACTACCCAGGACAACTCCAAGTCCCAAAAATGCCCCCACATCTCATCTCTTCCTCCCACTCCCTATCGCCAGCAGTCACCATGGCCACTTTCTTCACACCAATGCCAGATTTTCTTCTATTTCTAATCACAATAGTTTATGAGTAGAATATCAGTAAGTCCACTCTAATCCATACTCTATTCCTCCATCCTGTGGACCTTGGAATGGTTGTGTCCACTCCACATCTATATCAAGAGGGGGCTTAGAATCCACATGGATGCTGGATGCAATTCTCCTGCTTTCAGTTGTAGGTACTCTTGGCTCCCTGGTGTGGTGGTTGACCTTCTTCACCTCCATGTTAGCTGAGTGGAGTAAGTCCAATAAACCAGAGTGTAGGAGCTGAAGTCTGTTGAGGCTCAGGGCCTGGCTATCACATGATCATTCCACAGATTCAGGTCCCCTGGGTATACATTAAGCCCCAGCACCAACTACAGTTCTGGTAAAAGTAACAGGAGAGACTTGTAAACAAAGATCACATCTGAGACCAGCTCCATCACCGAAACACAAACTCCAAAGAAGGGCCAACTGACATGACACTGAACTCCATCTGCCATGATCACAGAATGTGTGGGTCTCTGTAGCCCTCAGAAAAAACAATACCTGGGGTTGCATCTTCTTTATCTGTCTCTGGGACTCTGCTGAGGTGTGCATAAGGGCAACCCCTTTGATAACCTCCCAGTTCTTTTTGGCAACTCATAGCCATATAAACTCGTTTGTCCTTTCCATTTCCCCCTTTTATTCAGGTCAAAAAGCATTTTAAAATCCTGGTATTATACATAGTTTGAGATATTCTGCTGGTCCGAGTTGACCCTTTAATTCAAGATCATTTTTTAGTTACATCATCAGCTGGTACTTGGTAGTAATCCCTCAGTTCCAGGGAGGCTCATCCCTGGGAGTCATGTCCCACACTGGGGGGAAGGCAACGCATTTACATGCTGAGTCTGGCTTCGAGACTGGCCACATTTAAGCAACACGGAGGCTCTCAGAAGGTAACTCTTAGGCACTCTGCAGTGCTAGGCCTTGTTCTTATTTCAGGTGCACAGGCTCACAAGCATAGTCATTAGTATCGAGGGCTATTTGTTGGACCTTCATTCTTTTTTGGTCTTGGCCATTGCACTTTGGGGATTGTTGCTGTTCCTTTAGGGACTGTGATAGAGCTCCCCTGACTAGGAACTCAGCACTCCCTCAGTTGTTGTTTTTAATTGTATCCACTATGAAAATATCAAAACATTTTTATGTACCCTGGGTATATGCCCTGGAGAACTCCCTGCCAACCATGTGTCCCCTGTCAATAACATCCCACACCAGTATTCCTCCCCTGCCAATGTTGAACCTCTCTGTGATCCAAAACTTCTTCAAAAGTGAAGCCCAATATATTGCCAGGTCCCATTAATAGTAAAATGGAATATAGTGATGAGTTTAAAGGTTAGATATAGAATACATATTAATTTAGAAAAATTAAGGTAAAAATAAATTGGGGTATCAAAAATTTTAAAAATGCAAAAGCTTTGTTTTTGATAATTTGCCTTCCATCTCTGCAGTAAGTGTTTCCCTGCATGCAAATTGGCAAGGCAACTACTTCTGTCTTTTCCTCAGTGTCTACGTTTTTGATGGTGGACTGCCACGGCCTGTGCAGGTGAACAGAGAACCTGAGGGCAGGTGACAGGAGCTGAAGAAAGACACATAGTGACAAAGACAAGTTTAGAGATGAGCCAAAGGCCCCGAGCTGGCACCACATGCTTTATTTAAAGCAGTTAACTAGGTCACTGTTCTCAGAGCAGGGACCTTTAGGCATGAAGTTCTCTGGGGAGGGTTTTCTTAGAGTTCCTTCTTATCAGGATGTCAACTCCTTTATGCTTACTTGCAGGTACAGAAATGGTTGTCCACACCCTCACCTTTCTGCACACATTGATCCTCCCTAGCCATGTGGCTTGAGCCCCACACATTATTCAGGGACCCCTACAGGTCCCCCTTTTCTTTTTTGTCTGGACATTGGCTGTGCCTGTCTTACGTTGGTTTCCTCTGAAACTCTTGACTACCAGCCGGCTATGGACTATTGTGCACGGGGTGCCACGGGAGTGATCAGAGGCCATGCTGAGCCTTTTGTGTGAGTTTAAGGTGTGTGGTTTCAGTTTGCACGTGTTGGGAGTGCTCGGTAGGTTTGTCTGTAAAATAGGGGAAACATGAACCACTACACAAGAACACAGACAAAAAGGCCTGCTAAATACCAAAAGCTATGCTGCAACAGGTTCCAAGAATTGAAACCATGTAAAGTATGTAGGAGGTTCTCGGCCAATTGTTTGGGGTCTCTAACTGCCAGATGAGAAGTTTGGAGAGCTAAGATCTCATCATGCAAATATTTTAGATCCATACTAATTTCTCCATGATTCCATACCCTTGTAGATGCAGTTTCACTGCCATCCAATTCCAGGAAGTTTCATTGAATTGGACAGTGGTCACACAAACAAACATGTACTGCAGATGGCATTGTAGCCATACATGGTACTGCAATGCTCCACCTGATCTCCTAAAGAAAGAACCATTTCTTCCAATGCATTTAATTTTGCTTTCAAATTTCAGTTGATATGTTCCTGATTTTCTAATGCTAGTGAAGTGTTTCTAGCCAAATCATTTATGAAATGAGCTGTCTGAGTGCTCTTTGCTAAGGTCAGACCAGAGGTTACAGAGGAGGCTATAATGGGAATGAGGGCAACAATGCCAGCAATGATCAGGCTGAGGGCTCTACAATGTTGTGACTCTAGCATATGCTACATGAGCTAAAATGTTTGTTCCCCAGGGTCAGCACACCAGGGCTCATCTAGGGTCACTGGGAGCATGACAAAGCTAGGTTGTCAGACGATGAGTAGATCATCATCCCAGTTGGCAGTGGCAATGCAGTTGGCAAGGCTACAGAGGGGGGATTCTACCACATAGTAAGAACCCTGAAAGGAAGTATTTATATGGCCCACTAAAACTGCACACAGGCTGAGGACAAAGGCCTTCTATCCATATCAAAACTGGAGACCACAGTCTGCAGTCCCAGTGCCTGTGAAATTGACATGATGGGTCACAGCAACCAACTGCCATAGCTTATCCTGCAAAACAAACTTTGGAGAAGTGGTAACATTAGCAACAAAACCTCCTGCAGATATATAATGAAAATTTGGATGCTGGGGGTCCGCATGGTGGCCAGGTGTATAAAGTACCCAAGCCTCCTGAGATGTTATGAGCACAGGCTGGGACATAAGTGCATGAAACCCAAGGAGGAAAGCCCTTAAATGCTAAATTAGTGCTTTGAGAGCAGAATGGCAATGGGGGCTGATGATGCATGGCCACTGGGGTACCATTAGTGAATCCCATTTGCTTACAGTTTGGATGTATTTATAGAGACCCCATGGGCCAGCAACATTGGCTACATGACTGCCTCCATAGGCTGTCTGATTTTCCTCCTGGGTACGTAGACAATTCACAGTTTCCTGGGGAGAAAAACAAAGAGGCACTTTCCAGTGAGGCCACTGTAGTTAAATGGGTTGACAACATGCGTGTGATATGATCCATCAACAAGCTTCCTATCATGGCTGTCGTTAGTCCCAAAGAGGGTTGCAACCAATTAATGTTCCCTAACAATTTAATAATTTAAAGTAGCTAAATGTGACACATGAATATTTGGCCTTTGTGGCACTGCTTACTGCTTTTCCACTAGATGGCCTAAGTAAGAGAAAGGAAAGTCTTTTGAACTTTTTCTGGAGCAATTTGCAGTCCCACTGCATTAGCAGCTGTTGGGTATCTGTGAAAAGTGAAAGCAACTGTTCTTGTGTTGCCCAAGTCAATAAGATACCATCCATATAGTGAATAATATAGGCAGAAGGGTATTTTTCTTGCACTGGGGTCAGTACCTTAGCTACATAAGCTTGGCAGAGAGTGGGACTGTTGGCCATGCCTTGAGACAGTACAGCTCAACAGAACTGGCATAAAGGTTGTTGAAAATCAGGGCTTGGCAAGGAAAAGGCAAAACAGGGGCGGTCAGCAGGGTGCAAGGGAATAGTGAAAAAGACATCCTTTAGGTCTAGTACTAAAAGGTGATATTGTAAAGGGACAGCGGTTGGAGATGGGAATCCAGGTTGTAATGGACCCATAATCTGCATGGTTTTATTTACTGCATGCAGATCTTGTAACAACCACCAATTTCCTGATTTCTATTTAATAACAAAAATGGGAGTATTCCATGGACTAAAAGTTTCACAGAGATGGCCAGCAGCTCTCTGTTCATTCAGTAGCATTTCTGCAGCAACTAACTTCTCCTGTGTAAGGGGTCACTGATCCACCCAGACAGGTTCATTGGATAGCCAAACTATGGGTGCTGCAGTTGGCTGGGTTGAAGTATCCGTGACCCCACCTAAAAATGTGGGTACCCTAATCCCTGTTGTGGAAGAGGAGGAGACTGAGTATGCAAAGGTTCCAACAAACCCTGCTTTTGTTTTCCCAGGCTATTTTGTGGTCATAGCCCTATTCTAACATCATTTGCATAACAGCAGACGATGGGTTAACAAGCAAAAGGCCAAGATTAGAAAGAATATCTCATCCCCATAAATTAATAGGTAATGCTGGCAGGACAAAAGGCTGAAACCAGCCTTTATGTTCTTCTTCATCTTCCCACTGAATGAGTTGGGCACTACAGAAAGGGTGATGCATGGCGCCCACCCCTTGTAAGGTACCTGATGCTGTTTCCACCAGCCAAGTTGCAGGCCAATGCTGCTGGGCGATGGCAGATTCATCAGCCCCCATGTCTATGAGTCCCTCAAAAGCCTTGCCATTTAGATGCAGCATTAGCAACAGCTGTTCTGCCTGAATTAACTGAGTACAATAAGTGGCTGGGGAACAATCAGAGGAAGGATGAGTTGAGGCAGCAGGAAGCAAAGTGAGGTGAGCAAGAGCATTATGAGGTTCTAGCACAACAATAGAGGTAACAGTTACCACTAAGCCAATTTCTTCAGTATAAGTAGGGGTGATTAACGATGGAAGAACAATTATTCCCTTCACAGCCAAATGAGGGAGACCAAGAATTAGCCCATAGGTAGTTGGGGGCAGGATCCCAGACACCAGTGGGAACAATCTGGGATCCCATTTCAGGGTTAATACCTATCGGGTGGTGGGACTGAGTTCCATGTTGTTGACACTTTGTTGTCAGGAGCTGGAGGCAGTGAACTGGGCAGGGCTATTTCTGAGTGAAGGCTGTGCCACTTCAGGATTGGAATAGGTGGGGTAGTTAGAGCCCCTACTATCTGGCGGAGCTGGGGCTGGCCCCACAAGTCATCTCCCAGTGGCTGTACAGGTTGTCCTATGCAGTGGTCTTAGACCAGCGTTCATTTGCCCAATGCTTGCCTCACTGGCAGCAAGGGCAATTGCTAGGTGCTTGCACTTGTGGATGCAACAGCTAAAGGGGAGAAGGATGCAAAGCCACAGAAGGGCAGTTGTGGTGAAAATGGCCTGGTTGTTGGCACTGAGAACAAACCGACTGACAATTTTGGATGGTGGTTTTAAGAGCAGCCACTAAAACTGCAGAAGGACTGATATCTGCCCAAAGCCGGATGTAGTCTGTGATGGTGGAAATTTTTTTATAAGGTCTGATAGCACTTTTGCAAGCTGCATCAGCATTTTCAAATGCAAGCTGTTTCACCACGATGCCCCAGCTTCAGGATCGGTGATCACTCGCACTACCACCTTGAAAAGGCGGGCCACAGAGTCAGCACAAGGCTCATACAGTCCCGCATGATTTTGGATAATTCTAAGGATTTCTCTCCCTGTGAGGGCAATTGTCTCCAGGTGTGTAAGGCGCAGAGGCTGATTTGTTGGTAGGCCTGAAGCCCAAACAGGAACTGCTGTTGGAGAGAGCCATATTGACCTGTGCCAGTAAGCATTTCCATGGAGACAGGCACACCGTATGCTCTATTGCGATCAGCCTGTGCACTAGATTCCTCAAACCAATGACCTTTTCCACAATAAATAATGCCCCCCAGAAAGACAGGCCTTAACAAGAACTGTCCAGTCCTTTGGGCAAAAGTTGTCAGTATCCACGGATTCCAAAAGGGACATGCTGAAAGGTGAAGTAGAACTGTAAGTGCTGCAAGCCATTTTTAACTCTTCCAGCAATTTGAAAGGAATGGGGTAATGACAGCGCAAGACCTGACCAGGATTATTGGGGTCTGGGTGCTCTATCACAGGGAACAATTGGAACCCTGTGATGTCTTCCCCAGGAAAATGTGCCATGATCAGCTCTTGCTGCAGTGGGGATACCAAAGGAGCCTCCACTTCATGTGCGGGCACCACGAGGGCAGAAGGGAAAGCTGCAGCTAACAAGTTCTGATCCTGCACAGACAATTGAGACATCTGGCATTGTAGTCCCCCTAATCCAGAGGTCCCCCTAATCCAGAGCCCAAGGGCATGGTCATTTCACCCCCCTCTTCCTTGGGGTCCTTAGCAGCAGTCGGAGAGGACTCCTTTAACACTTTATTAACTGTGGATGCTAAAGGCTCAACCATAGGTTGGCCTTCCAACTCCCTCAGAGGATCCAGGGAATCCCTTATTAAGCCCCACAAAGTAAAGGTGCACACTGGCATACCCTGTGACCCTTTGGCAATGTAATGGTCCTGAAGGCATTGACCAACCTTCTGCCATGTCTCTTCATTTATGGTGCCTTCATCAGGAAACCAAGGACAGACCTTTTGCACAAAATCTAAAAACGTTTCCAGTTGTGAGGTAGTCCTTTTGAACCTCTATCAGATAACAAAGCTGTGGGGATGGCTGTTTTAATAATACTGCTTATAACAATGGCCTGTCTTAACCAATATGTTACAAAGTGATTACAGAGCATGACCAGCTGGGATGAGCCAACAACCTTGTTCTTGCTTGAGCATTATAAAAAGAACCCTCTAACTATTGTGCCAGGAGAGCTTGGCTGGTAGTCAATAATGGGTAAGACCCTTAAGTTGTGATAAGGGCAACCTAAGACAGGCACAGTCACCCTGGCACTAAAACAAAAAGGGGGACATGAAGGAAGTGATGACTTGTTGCCTGAAGAAAATAAGACATGGTGTAATGTAAGAAACAGAAAAAGAAAAGAATGTTCTTTGTTAAGACTCCCTTGGTCAACAGGACAGGAATGTCTCTGGTTAAGATCTATTAGGTCAACAGGCCAGTTTAGTAGAAAGAACAAAGTTGCCTTAAAAAGTTAAAATAAAAATGGCCTGTCCCTGTTTCTAAAAATAGATAACAGTAAATCTATCTTTGCTTTTTTGTTTTTTTCTATGCAAGCTTTTTGTATGAATATATAGCTGCATAGAAATAAACTTGTCTGTGGACACTGACTTGCAGATTCCCTGATCCCTTCTCTCTTGTTATTCATCCCCAAATCCCTTCTGACTGGATGCAACAGTGCTGCAAGCCATTTTTTTTTTTAACTCATCCAGCAATTTGAAAGGAATGGGGTCATGACAGTGCAAGACCTGACCAGGATTATTGGGGTCTGGGTGCTCTATCACAGGGAACAATTGGAACTCTTTGATGTCTTCCCTAGCAAGATGTGCCACGTGCAGCCCTTGCTGCAGTAGGGATACCAAAGGAGCCCCCACTTCATGTGCAGGCACCACAGGACAGAAGGAAGAGCTGTAGCTAACAAGTTCTGATCCTGCACAGACAATTGAGACATCTGGCATTGTAGTCCCCCTAATCCAGAGCTCAAGGGCATGGTCATCTTGTCCCCCCCTTCCTTGGGGTCCTTAGCAGCAGTCTGAGAGGACTTCTTTAACCCTTTATTAACTGTGGATGCTAAAGGCTCAACCATATGTTGGCCTTCCAACTCCCTCAGAGGATCCGGGGAATCCCTTATTAAGCCCCACAAACTAAAGGTGCACACTGGCATACCCTGTGGCCCTTCAGCAGTGTAATGGTCCTGAAGGCATTGACCAACCTTCTTCCATGTCTCTTCATTTATGGTGCCTTCATTGGGAAACCAGGGGCAGGCCTGTTGCACAAAATCTAAAAATGTTTCCAGTTATAAGGTAGTCACTTTTAAACCTCTATCAGCTAACAAAGCTTTCAACATTTGCACATACAATCTATGCTGCTATGAACAGTGATTTCCCATTTTTTGCACGCAGTGCTTTCTACTTGTGCTTACCACTCTTCACAGGAACTCCACTCCTTCTCATGACATTCCTCTGTACTCAGGTCCCTGTTTGGGTGCCACTTGCTGTAACCTGCACTAGTGAACTGAGAACCTGAGGGGAGGTGACAGGAGGTGAAGAAAGACACATAGAGCAAAGACAAGTTCAGAGGGGACCGGGTGGGCCAGGGCTAGCTGATGGCAAAGCCAAGGCCCCAAGTTGACACCACAAGATTTATTTAAAGCAGTTAACTAGGTCACTGTTCTCAGAGTAATATAGCCTGTGCATAAATTAAAACTTATTTTATATCCAAATATGCCTAGAAAACCAATTGAGAAGTATAAACTCTATAGGCTTTGGATATTCAGGGAGGATGCAAGCCACCATATATGTCAAGCTTACCTAGAATGTGGGGGATGTGTGTTAACTCAAGCTTATCTGGAGGAAATAACCTAATACTCAGATAAAACACTTGAAGAAAATAACAAAAAATCCTTTTGCATACAAGCACCGTTTGAATCCCCACTCATATTTCCTCTTTATAAAAGGAACCCAAAAATTCTATTTGGGGCTTGGTTTTTTATCAAGACAAGAGTCCACCAAGTCTGGCCAGTTTAAATAAATCATCTTCCTTCTCAGAGTTCTCTCATCCTGGCCTTCAATACCATGTACACCTGACTTCTCTGCTACAAGAGCAGGGGCCTACAGGCATGAAGTTCTTTGAGGAGGGTTTTCTTAGAGTTCCTTTTTATCAGGACATCAGCTCCTTTCAGCTTACTTGCAGGTACAGACACCATTGACCACACCTCACCTCTCTGTGCACATTGGTCCTCCCTAGCAATACGGCTATAGTTGAGCCTGCACATTACTTTGGGGAACCCTACAGTTGATAGTTGACTTCTATAGGCCATAAAATTATTTACAAAAATTATTTCTTCATCATCAGTAAATGAATATTGGTTCTGCACTTGGATTGCTGGACACTCTATAAACAGTTATGTGTAAAGTCTTCACTACAGTCCTTACCGGTGTATGAGCTGGCTTTCTCTACTTTAGTTTGGGAATTTGGTTTTGAACTTGGAACAACTTCCTCAAATTTGTAGTTAATCTGGGTCACCATTCTAGTAATTGTTTTCTTTTCAAGGAAATCCTCTACAAAGAGCCTTGCTTTCAGTTGATCCAAGATCAAGATATCTGTCATTTCCTAAACTGAAACAACTGGGGCACTTGTCCATGGAGTCTGAAATTTTTCTTTTCAAGGAAATCCTCCACAAACAGCCTTGCTTTCAGTTGATCCAAGATCAAGATATCTGTCATTTCCTAAACTGAAACAATTGGAACTCTTGTCCATGGAGTTTGAAATTTATCATCAGTAACTCCTGCAAGAGAATTTTTATCTTGGTATAAAAATGAAGGGAATTGAAGCATACAGAGTCTCTGCGAAACTTTTTTCTAACTAAGTTCTCATATAAATAGTCTACTGCATAAAATTTGAATGCTGGAAACCTATCTTCTTTCTTTGACAGGAATATGCATTTCTTTTTCTTGTTTTTTTAAAGATTTATTTCTCTCCTCTTCCTCCCCACCCCAGTTGTCTCTTCTCTGTGTCTGTTTTGCTATGTTTTCTTCTTTGTCCACTTCTGTTGTTGTCAGCGGCACGGGAATCTGTGTTTCCTTTTGTTGCGTGATCTCTCTGTGTGTGCAGTGCCATTTTTGGGCAGGCTGCACTTTCTTTCATGCTGGGTGGCTCTCCATATGGGGTGCACTCCTTGTGCATGGGTCTCCCCTACATGGGGGCACCCTTGCATGGCAGGGCATTCCTTGCATGCATCAGCACTGCATGTGGGCCAGCTCCACATGGGTCAAGGAGGCCTGAGATTTGAACCACAGACCTCCCATGTGGTAGACAGATGCCCTAACCACTGGGCCAAGTCTACTTCCCAGGAGTACGCATTTCAACAGCTGCTGCTAAAGATTTTGTTTCTCCTGTGATACTTGACTGGTATTTATGGGGCCATAAGCCTCTGAGGTAAAATTGCCTCCTACAGTTCACTGCTGAGGAAATTGACCATTTGTAAATACTCTAAATAACATTAAAATTTGCAAACCTTTTTCAAGGATAAACAGTGGCTCATCATAGTAATTAATATAACCTCAAATGATACAATAACTGCTTAAAGTGTTTCTGTCTTCAATATCAATGCTGCTGCTATGTGGATCTGACCTTTAGTTTGGAGAAAGTGACCAAATATGATGACATCAAGAAGGTGGTGAAGCAGGCATCATATGCTCCCTGAATGGCACCCTGGCTACACTGAAGGCCAGGTTGTCTCCTGAGACTTTAACAGCAGCACATACTCTTTAACAATTTTGATGCTGGGGCTTGCATTGCCCTCAGAAAACACTTTGAACTCATTTCCTGATACAACAATGAATTAGGCTCTAGCAACAGGATAGTGGACTTTATGGTCCACCTAGCCTCCAAAGAGTAAGAGCCCCCAGGGCCACCAGCCCCAGCAACAACATGAGAGAAGGAGAGCAGCAGTCACTGTTGGGGAGTCCTCACCCAACTCGATCCATCAAAACTGAGAATCACCTATCCTCCAAAGCTTCCATACCAGACCCCTGAAGAAGGGGAGGAACTCAAAGGGCCCTACCTTGTCATGTACCATCAAAAAAGTACATCTTACCCAGCCAAAAAAATAATGATTAGCAGAATTGATGGAGGCCAGAAAATTGAAATGAGAAAAATTTATAGATACTTAAGTACCCCATGTAACACTGCCTATAGCCCTCAGTGCTTAAAAATAGGATGATGTCTACTCCACCTCTGGATCAAGAGGGGGCTTAGATTCCACATGAATGATGGATGAAATTCTTCTGCTTGCAGTTGTTGGCACTCTTGTTTCCCTGGTGCAGTGGTTGACCATCTTCACCTCCCTGTTAGCTGACCTGGGTAAGTCCAATGAACCAGAGAGTAGGAATCACAACTGTGCTGAGGCTCAGGGCCCAGATGGCACATGGGCAGTCCAGAGATTCAAGTCCCCTGAGGATGCACCATTCCTAGCACTAACCACACATTCAGTAAAAGTGACAGAAGAGGCATGTGTAGGAAGGTCACATCTGAGTCCAGTTCCATCACACTCCAGAGAACAAATTCCAAAGTAGGGCCCTCTGACATGGCACAGAACTCCAAATTCATCTGCCATGACCATATACCCTGTGGATCTCCATAGCCTTCAGGAGAACCAGTACCTATGGTTGTATCTACTTTGTCTCTCTCTGGGGTCCTGCTGAGGTGTGCTTAAGCATGACCCCTCTGATGACTTCCCGACTCTTTTTGGAAGACTCTTAGCCATATACACGCATTTGTCTTTGCCATTTTCCCCCTCTATTCAAAGTCAAAAAGCCATTTTTAACACTGGATCCAATATGAAGGCTGACATATTCTGCTGGTCTGAGTTGACCCTTTTATTCAAGGTCTCTTTGTAGTTGCATCACCAGTTAGTGAATGATAGTAATCAAACCAGGTTCCACAGAATGGAGAAATAAAATATGGATTAGAGTGGACTCACTGATATTATACTATAAAACTATTGTGACTAGTAATAGAAGAAATTGTAGCATTGAGGTTGAGAAAGTGGCCATGGTAGTTGCTGAGGGCAGGAAGAGGGAAGTAGAGATGTGATGTCAGGGCATTTTTGGGACTTTGAGTTCTCCTAAGTGATAGTGCAGTGTCAGATGCTGGACTTTATATATCCCTCCATAACCCACTGAATGTACTGGGGGAGAGTGTGAACTACAGGATAAACTATTATCTATGTGGTACAGCTGTGCTCCAAAATGTGTTCACCAAGTGTGATGGGTGTGCCACAATGATAGAGGAGGTTGTTGGTGTGGGAGGAGTGGGGTGGGGGGGTGAGAGGTATATGGGAACCTCTTATATTTTATAATGTAACATTTTTTTGTGATGTATGTATCTTCAAAAAATACAATTTACAAAAATGATGAGGTGGGGTGGGGAGTTGGGGATATGGGAACCTCTTAGGTTTTTTATGTTTTTAATGTAACATTCTTTGTGATCTAGTCACTTTAATAAAAATGTTTAAAAAATAGGATCAAAATGAAAGGGAAATTATATTCACTTGTTTGCTTTTATGTTCTGTTACAGCTTTCATTGTCATCATGTAATTAAAAAAAATTTAATTATTAAAATAAGATACCAAAACAATAGAGAAAAACTGGTAATTACTCTAGAATACATATCCTAGAAAAACTGCTTGCCAGCAAAGTAAACAAAAAATATTCTTTTTGTGACTATTTTAAAATTTTGACTAATTTGTGATTAGTGTAAATAAACCATAGATTTTATAATATCAGAAGAAGAGAGTTATAATAAAACATAGCTGGAGGCAGATATTTGATTTATATGAAGAAGAAACTTTAGAGACTTTTTTGATATTTTAAAAAGGAGTCTTTTTTAGGTATTAGTGTGCATCATATACAAAAATAGAAAAAAACTACAAATAAGAAAATTGAATGTGAATTTTATATGTTAATAGATATTTATCTCATACAGAATTTTAAGGAGGAAAAATAAACTAATTTTGAAGGAGAAAATGGGCAAAGAGAATGGATTGAAAATTTAAAAATTAAATCTTACACATGGAACATAAAAGTGGAAAATTAAATTAAGTAAAATAATGTGCTAACACATCATGAATTTTCCCATATGAACAGAAAAAATAATTTCAAAAATTCTTATTTTAAAGCTGGTTAAAAGGCAGTGAGACAGATACTCTGCTGATAATATTGGGAGTTGATGTTATATTCTAGGAATTACACATTTTAGTATAACAGTCAATTTTAGTATAATGGTCAATTTAATGAATCACATTTTTTGACATTTTGAGTATGATTTTTAAAGTAATAAATATAAACAAAATTGAATGTAATAATAAATTAATGGAACACACTGAGATCACCAAAAAGAAGACAGAAGTAATGTGAGTTTTCTGTAGGTCATAGGATAATTTCAGTTGGGGAATATAAATAGAATAACAAGTAACAGTGAAATGACCTTACAATTAAGAGGAAATGTGAAGAATTTATTAAAGTGTAGAAGATAAAAAAGACAGGAGATGAAAAGACTAATAAAGAAGAGAAAGAGGAAAGGCAAACCATAAAGTCCAGGATATAAAGGAGGGAGAAAGGAAGGAATTACAGAATAAAAGGGAAAAATAGGAAAGAAGAAAGGAAAAGGAAGGCGTAGAAATTTGTGGTAGTGCATTACATTCAGAAAAGGAGAGCTAGATACATAAATATGTGGAGAGGAGTCATATTCAGAATTATTTCAGGACTGTGCTAGACTGTGATTACTTATAAAAAAACGAACCACTCCTGGTGATCTTCTATTCTGAATCAGGATGTCAATAAGAATGTTGTTGCAGCTCCTATTCTCTGAATTGTTGGACTTTCCCAGGTCAGTTAACAGGGAGGTGAAGAAGGTCAACCACTACATCAGGGAACCAAGAGTGCCTATAACTCCAAGCATGAGAATTGCATCCATCAACTATGTGGCTTCTGAGCCCCTTCTCAATATAGAGGTGGAGTGAACATCACCAACCCAGGGTCCACAGGATGGAGGAATAAAATATGGATTAGAGTGGACTAACTGGTATTCTAGTATAGAACTATTGTGGCTAGTAATGGAAGAAACTGTAGAATTGATGTGGAGAAAGTGGCCAAGGAAGTTGCTGAGGGCAGGGAGAGGGAAGTAGAGATGAGATGTGGGAGCGTTTTTGGGACTTGGAGTTGTCCTAAATGATATTGCAGGGACAGATGCTGGACATTATATATCCTGCCATAACCCACGGATTGTACTGGGGGAGAGCATAAAATACAATGTAAACTATAATTCATGCAGTGCAGCAGTGCTCCAAAATGTATTCACCAAATGCAATCAGTGTGCCATGATGGTGAAAGAGGTTGCTGATGTGGGAGAAATGGGGGTATGGGGTGTGGGGTATGTGGAAACCTCTTATATTTTTTAATGTAACATTCTTTTTATGATTTATGTATCTTAAAAAAAGACAATATAATAAAAATAAAAAAATAAAAAATGTAAATATGTGGTAATGGTTGGACTTAACATTATAATGATGTAATGAGCAGTGTTGATTTTTGGATGTAATTGTGGCTGAAATGACTAGTCTAAGGAAGATTAATGTTAGTTGAGGGACAGCTGGAGGATAATATTGAGAATGTATGATACTGGGATTTTGGAAGTAGATGAGGATTGTGGTTAATAATATAAATATAGGAATATTCTACTACAAGGTATTAAGTATGTGGTAATACATGGAAAAATATGAGTAATGCATTTTATGGACTGTAGTTAACAACAACATTGTAATGCTTTTGTAGCAAAGCAAAGTTGGTGCTATATTAACTCTAAAGTTAAAAAAAGAATATGGGATTTGGTTTGCAAGATATAAATATAATTATGCTTTTTCCTCTTCATTTTTTTTTCAATAAGGAAACTTTGACTATGTCATTTAACTAATCTGTGTTTATCTGTGTATCTTTCTGAATACTAGAGCTGTTACAGCAGAGCCAGGAGTTCTGAACCATAGAAACTCACAACTGGCACTCCAGAAAGGTAGATAAACAGTTTCATTACGTGCGGGCCCAGAGGAAAGACAATCTCCAAATTCTGAGCTCCGGTTTTCAGTTTTCATAGGTTTATATAGGATTTCAGGTGGGATCAGCATAATTTTGTTCATTGGCTAATGCATTACTAGGTGAAATTTTGCAAGCAAGGTGGTTATGGAGGCAGAATGCACCTGCAAGGTTGCAGGCTGATTTACAGAAGCGGGGTGAAGTCACTCGTTTGATATCTTTCTACGAGGCCATGTTTTCACAGGATGATTTACAGCAACAGGGGCAGGGATTATTTCTTTGATATTCTCTTGCACAGCCATGCCCTCACAGGCCAATCCCCAGAAGCGGGGGCAGGAGTGACTTGTTAGATATTTTGCAAGGTTATGTTTTTATTCCTCAACAGAGCAACAACTGCATTAGTAGTTGGAATTAGGTGAGATAAAAAGGCCTAAAAATGAACTTTTTAGAAGTAAGGTTTCCATAACTTGTTGAGCGGCCTTTTTCTGTTCTTTTATTTTTGTGAATTTGAAATAAAGTTGTTAAGGAAATTCAGATTAAAAAAAAGAATGTTGTCATCTTCAACTTCATACATTCTCAATTCTTAAGTGATCAGAGAGCACCACAACTTGACAAATACTATAATTGTTCTGCTCTGAAATCCACACATAAATATTTAATTAGTGTGGACCAACAGAATGCTTATAGACAAGTTATGAATATCTATGCATCCCCATTTTAATTACAGAGGCCCTAAAAATCAAATGTATTTCCAGAAATAAAAATTCAAATCTATTTTTGTGACAATACTAAAAATGTTGGGAGATTGCCATGTATTGAAACACTGACAATGATTTTGTAAAAGATCCAGAATTTTTTCCCAAATAGAACATGATAATATGAAAATGATACTGGAAAGAGAAACATTGAGTCAAGTATTTCCAAGCTACTCATTTACTACACATAAAATAAGGTAATAGAATTTAGACCTGGGACACTCTTAACATATAACTTGTTAAATTCTGTTGATTAGAAAAAGGAGACTGGAGATATCTCCTTATTTTGAAAATTTATTCATATTAATTAAAACTAAATATCAAAATCAATAAATCATTTTGCAAATTTCATTGCTATTGCTTTTCCTAACACCATCTGTAGATCCTTGTTCCTCATATTGTAGATGAGAGGATTCAGGGTGGGAGTTAAATTTGTGTAAAGCACAGATATCAGCAATTTCAGGGAATAAGACTAGAAATTTCTTGCAAAATATGTAGTACTCTCAGAAAACTGGAACAGCAAGATGGCACCGGAGTAAGTGCACCCACATCATCTCTCCTAGAAAAAAGTGGCTGAGTGGGGACAAAATCCTGCTTGAGTGAGCTGTTTTGGGAACCCACAAGGCAGAAAACTTCTAGACAGCAACCTGGAGAGAGTGTGACAAAAAAAGTGATTGCTCAAGGTAAAACCTCAGATTACCAGTGCTTGTGGCTACAGCTGTGGGACAGCTAAGCCCCTCCATTAGGGCAGTAGCTGCAGCATTCCCTGAACCCTGGTGGTCACACAGAAGTATTCCCCAAGCCCCGCATTCCCCGAACCCATGATCCCTGAACCCGTGTTCCCCGAACTCACATTCTCTGAACTCGTGTTCCCTGAACCCACTTTCTCTGAACCCAGTGTTCCCTGAACCCTGGCATTACTAGAACCTTGTCCTCAATTTCCTCTTTTCTGTGTGTATTGATTTTGGCTACCAGCACTAGCTCTTTTCCTCCCTACATCTTTCTATCTTCTGTTGTTGCTCTTACATTCCACCTCTTTGTTTAGCCCCCCATTTTTCTGACATTTTATTTCTAACACTTCTATTGAGTTTTCTTTCTTTTATTAACTCCACATGTTATTGTCCTTTTTTTCTGTTTCCCTCTCTCCTGATCATGCTGGCCTTTTCTTTCCTTTATTTTTTTTATTACTTTCAAAAAATATGAGGTCCCCATTTATTCCCCACCCCCCTCACCCCACTCCTCCCATGATAACAACAATCTCCTCTATCATCATGAGACATTCATTGCATCTGGTGAGTACATCTCTGAGCATCACTGCACCTCATGGTCAGTGGTTCACATCATAGCCCACACTCTCCCACATTCCACCCAGTGGGCCATGGGAGGACATACAGTGTCTGGCAACTGTCCCTGCAGCATCACCCAGGACAACTCCAGGTCCTGAAAACACACCCAGATCTCATCTCTTCCTCCCACTCCCTACCCCCAGCAGCCACCATGGCCACTTTCTCCCCACCAATGCCACATTTTCTTCGATTACTAATCACAATTGTTCATGAGTAGAATATCAGTAAGTCCACTCTAATCCATACTCTATTCCTCCATCTTGTGGACCTTGGATTGTTTGTGTCCACTCCACATCTATATCAAGAGGGGCTTAGATTCCACATGGATGCTGGATGCAATCCTCCTGCTTTCAGTTGTAGGCACTCTTGGCTTCCTGGTGTGGTGGTTGACCTTCACCTCCATGTTAGCTGAGTGGGGTAAGTCCAATAAACCAGAGTGTAGGAGATGAAGTCTGTTGAGGCTCAGGGCTTAGCTACCACATGGTCAGTCCAGAGATTCTGGTCTTTTAATACATACTATATTCTTCTCCATATTCAGTTCCCATTTACATTGTAGGTACTCCACTTTTTTTTTTAAGATTTATTTATTATTATTTCTTTCTTTCCCTGTCCCCACCCCCCAATCTCCCCATTGTCTGCTCTGTGCCCATTTGCTGTGTATTCTTCTTTGTCCACTTCTGTTGTTGTCAGGGCATGGAAATCTGTGTTTCTTTTTGTTGCATCATCTTGTGTGTCAGCTCTCTGTGTGTGCAGCACCATTCCTGGGCAGGCTGCACTTTCTTTTGCACTGGGTGGCTCTCCTTACAGGGCACACTCCTTGCACGTGGGGCTCCCCTACATGGGGGACACCCTGTGTGGCATGGCACCCCTTGTGCGCATCAGCACTGCACATGGACCAGCTCCACACGGGTCAAGGAGGCCCAGGGTTTGAACCACAGACCTCCCATGTGGTAGACAGATGCCCTATCCACTGGGCCAAGTCTGCTTCCCTACTCCACTTTCTTATTGCTGTAACTATACACTGCTTACATGAGTTTAATATTCATTCTCCTAAGTCTTATATGGTCCTTCTGCTAACATTTATTATCAATATTACTATTATACTTTTTCTTTTCATATCTCTTTTGCTTTCCCTTTTTCCATCAAGGGAACTTATACAATAAAAGGAAATAGAATAAGAAGAACAAAGTGTCAAAGAGAAAACTTAACAAACACACAAAAACAACAACTAAATAAAAATCAAGGCAAGACAGAGAAGCTAATCAAGTGAACAAACTCATCAAGATAAAATGACCAGACAGCAGCCAAAAAAAAAAAAAAATTACAAATCATACCAAAAATCTGGAAGATATGGCCCAGTCCAAAGAACAAACTAAAAATCAGGAAGAGGAGCAAAACATTGAACAAATACTCAAAGCTTTTCAAACAAATATCATGGATCAACTTAATGAAGTGAAGATAGAGATTAAGGATATTAAGAAAACACTTGGAGAGCATACTGGAGAAATTGTAAACATATGCAAAAAGATAACAGATATGATGGTGATGAATGGCACAATCCAAGAAATAAAAAATATACTCTCAGAAAACAACAGCAGATTTGAAGAGGCAAAGGAAAGAATTAGCAATGTGGAAGACAATACATCTGAAATCAAACAGATAGTAAAAGTGATAGATAAAAAAGAAAAAAATCCAACCACATGGTTGGGAGGGAGTTTTCCAGGGCATGTATATAGGGTAGTGTTTGGATATTCATTGGGTATTTTCATAGTAGTTACAGTTACAAATGACAACTGAGGGAGTCCTGAGCTCTAGCCAAGGGGGCTCTGCCACATTCCCTAATGGAACAGCAACAATCCCCCAAGTACAAGGGCAAAGGCCAGTAAAGTAGGATGGTCCAGTGGTCAGCCCTTGATATTGATGACTATGCTTATGAGCCTGTGTGCCTGAAATTTGAATTAGGCCTAGAGATGCAGGGTGACTAAGAGTTATGTCCCGAGAGCATCCATGTTGCTCAAATTTGGCCACTCTCTAATCCAAACTCATTATGTAAGGGCATTACCTTCTCCCCAGTGTAGGACATGAGTCCTGGGGATGAGCTTCCTTGGTGCTGAGGGATTACTACCAATCACTAACTGATGATGCAACTAGAAAAAGACCTTGAATGAAGGGGGAAGTGGTAAAGACAAATAAGTCTATATGGCTAAGAGTCTTCAAAAAGTGTTGGGAGTTCATCAGAGGGGTTGCACTTATGCATGCCTCAGC
Source organism: Dasypus novemcinctus (assembly GCF_030445035.2). Taxonomy (NCBI): domain Eukaryota; kingdom Metazoa; phylum Chordata; class Mammalia; order Cingulata; family Dasypodidae; genus Dasypus; species Dasypus novemcinctus. The sequence continues at coordinate 1,188,506 of NC_080696.1, read as the reverse complement.
AAGATCCCAGAGACAGCAAAAGTAGATACAATCCCAGGTACTATGGAGACACACAGTTTCTACAGTCATGACAGATGGCTCTGGAGTTCAGTGCCTTGTCAGTGGGCCCTATATTGTAGTTTGTGTTCCTAAGTGTGATGAAGTTGGCCTTAGATGTGACCTTTCTACGCATGCCTCTTCTATCACTTTTACCAAAACTGTGGTTGTTGCTAGGATTGGTGTATACTCAGGAGACTTGAGTCTCTGGACTGCCCATGTGCCAGCTGGGCCCTGAGCCTCAGCAGAGTTGCAAATCCTACTCTCTGGTTCATTGGTCTTACCCAGGTCATCTAACAGGAAGGTGGAGATGGTCAACCACCACGCCAGGGAACTGAGAGTACCTACAACTCCAAGCAGGAGAATTGCATTCATCAACCATGCATGATCTAAACCCAATCTTGATATAGAGGTGGAGTGGACATCACCATCCCAGAGTCCACAGGATGGAGAAATAAAATATGGATTAGAATGGACTTACTGGCATTCTACTATAGTACAATTGTGACTTGTAATGGAAGAAACTGTAGCATTGATGTGGAGAAAGTGGCCATGGTAGTTGCTGAGGGAAGGGAGAGGGAAGAAGAGATGTCATGTTGGAGTATTTTCAGGCCTTGGAGTTTTCCTAAATGATATTGCAGGGACAGATGTTGAATGTTTTATATCCTGCCATAACCCACTGAATGTACTGTGGGAGAGTGTAAACTACAATGTAAAGTATATTTCACATGCTGCAGCAGTGCTCTAAAATGTATTCACCAAATGCAATGAATGTGCCATGATGATGAAAGAGGTTGATTTGGGAGTAGTGGGTGTGGGGTGGGGTTTGGGTTGTGTGGGAAACATTTTTAATGTAACTTTTTTGGTCTTTGTATCTTCCAAAAAACAATAAAAAATAAAGAAATGCTCAAAAAATAAATAAATCATACATGTGAAAAACATAAACAAAATAAAAGGTAAACCGTAATATAAACAATAATGAAACCATACTGAGTAGCTACGTTTCATTATCTGTACATCAGTTGTAGCAATTGTAATTTCCACATGTAAAAAGGTCATTGTCAGGAAAGGGAGAAAGGGTTTGATGTTGGGTATATGGGAGTTCCCTATATTGTATATGTGACTTTACTGTGACCTAAATATTTTTTGAAGACATAATAAAAAAAGGATGTAGACATTGAGGAAGAATTGGAAGAGATTGCCTTTCAACTGTATATACAGAGCAATACCTATTACAGTGATGAAAGGCAAAATGTCAAAAAAATTTTAATGATATTTTTCATTTTAATACATCAATATATTTTTTTACTTTATATCAGTTTTTCTAAATTATTATGTATTCTATTTCTAACCTTTAAATCTTTCATTGCTATTTCATTTTCCTATTATTTGAATTTGGCAATATATTAGACTTCATTTTTGAAGAAGTTTTGGATCACAGAGTGGTTCACCTATGGCAGGGGAGGAGCACTGATGAGGAGTGTCCTTGATGGGCAATGCATGTGTTTGACAGAGTTCTCCAGGACATGCATATAGGATATATAGATATGTTTGGATGTTCATTGGATATTGACATGGGGGTAGAATTTCACACAACTGAGGAAGTGCTGAGTTATGATTCTGGAAATCTCTGTCACAGTCCCCAATGGAGCAGCAACAATCCCTCAAGTACAAGGGAAAAGACCAGTGAAAAAGGATGGCCCAATGATGGATCCTGGATTCTGATGACTATGCTTTTGAGTCTGTGTGCTTGAAATTTCAATAAGGCCTAGAGCTGCAGGGTGCCTAAGAGTTACCTCCTAAGAGACTCCATGTTGCTCAAATGTGGCCCCTCTCTATGCCAAACTCAGCATGTTAATGCATTACTTTCCCCCGAGTGTGGGACATAACTTCTGGGGATAAGCCTCCCTAGTACTGAGGCATTACTACCAAGCACCAGCTGGTGATGCAACTAGAAAAATACCTTGAATAAATGGGGGAAATGGTAAAGGCAAATCAGTTTAAATGGCTAAGAGACTTCAAAATGAGTCAGAATGTCATCAGTAGGGTCACACTTACAGCTCAGCAGGATCTCAGAGACAGCCAAAGTGGATACAACTCCACTTAGTGGTGCTCCTGAGGGCTACAGACACACCCAGGGACTATGGTGCATGACAGATGACTCTGGTGTTCAGTGCCTTGCAAGTGGGCCCTACTTTGGAACTTGTGCTCCTGAGTGCAATGGAGTTGGACTCAGTTGTGTCCTCTCTATGCATGCCTCTTCTGTCACTTTTATTGAATCTGTGGTTGGTGCTGGGATTGGTGTATGCTCAGGAGACTTGAATCTCTGGACTGGCCATGTGCCAGCTGGGCCCTCAGCCTCAGCACAGTTGCAACTCCTACTCTCTGGTTCATTGGTCTTACCCAGGTCACCTAACAAAGGTGGAGATGGTCAGCCACCACACCAGGAACCTGAGAGTACCTACAACTTCAAGCAGGAGAATTGCATTCATCAACTATGTGTAATCTAAGCCCAATCTTGATATAGAGGTGGAGTGGACATCACCATCCCAGGGTCCACAGGATGGAGAAATAAAATATAGATTAGAGTGGACTTACTGATGTTCAACTACAGAATTATTGCGGCTCTAGCAATGAAAGAAATTATAGCACTGATGTGGAATTAATAGTCCTGGGAGTAGCTGAAGGCAGGGGAAGGGAATAAAGGTGTGATATTTGGGCATTTTTGGGACTTGGGATTTGCCCTGAATGATATTGCAGAGACAGATGCAGGACATTGTATATTCTACCATATTGCACTAAGTGGACTGGGAGAGAGTGTAATCTACAATATATGCTATAATCCATTCTGTGTAGCAGTGCTCCAAAATGTACTCATCACATGCAGTGAATGTACCACACTAATGAAAGAAGTTGTCGATGTGGGAGGAGTGGGTGTTGTGGGGGTGGGGTATATGAGAACCACTTATATTTTTTAATGTAACATTTTGTGTGATCTCTGTATCTTTAAAAAAGATAATAAAAAATAAAGTAAATATCAAATTAAAAAAAAACAGGAACAGCATCACTGTGTTGAGGTGGGGCAGAGAATTGAAACAGTTTTTTGTCTTCCCTTTTACAGATGGGATTCTTAAAACAGTGTTAAAAATGTGAACATAAGAAACAAATATTAAAATGAAACACACAAAACCTAACAAGAGTTAACAGTAACTAATTCATCTTCTAAAATATGTTCTCCATAGCAGGAAAGTGTAAGCACTGATGGAATACCGCAGAAGAACTGGTGGGCTACTTTGGGTCCACAGAAACTGACAGAGAATGTACCTGCTACATGAATGGAGCCATAAACACATCCACTGAGCCATGATGCTGTCACCATCTGCACACAGGCATCTCTGTGCGTAATGCCCTCATAGTACGTGTCATCAAGCAGCAACACTTATTAACTATCAGCATTACCCATAGTCTAAGGAATTAAAAAAAAATCTTATCTCAAGGCACAAAGTCTAAGTGTTCTATTCACTACAAAAGGTACGTGTTCATCTTTTCTTTCAGCCTTTAACAGCTTCATCCCACTTGCTGGGAACTCTTAATTACCACATCCCTTAGGTTGCAAGCGTAGTCATGGAGACAGCTCTAGCATGGAGACAGCACATTTCTCCTTGAGAGGCCACTGTGCCTCAGTTTCCAACATGCGTGGGGCTCCCCTACACAGGGACACTCCTGCATGGCATGGCACTACTTGCGTGCATCAGCACTGTGCATGGGCCAGCTCCACACGGGTCACGGAGGCCCAGGGTTTGAACTGCCCTAACCACTGGGCCAAGTCCGCTTCCCGCTTGGGTCTTTATCAACATAAAATCTGGTATCTTTTATGTACAGTGACCATTTCTTCCGTATGTTACCCCGGTGTCTTATTTTTTTCATTCATTTTCAAATAAACTTTAGATTATAGGAAACTCTCACAGAAAATATAGCGATTCCCATATATGCAACCCCTTCCCATCACTTTTTCCCATGTTAATATCTTACATGAGGTATATTTGTTACAATTGATGAACAAATATTGAAGCATTGTTACCAAACGTCATGAAAGGTTTTTTTTTTTTGCACCATACCCTTTTATAGGTTTGAGAAAATGTATAATGGCCTGTATTTGTAATGGTAAGATCATGCAAAATAATTTCAATGCCTTAAAGGATTCCCTATCCGCCATCTCTTCTTCCCTTCTCAGAACCTATGGTAACCACTAAGTTTCACTTTGTGAAGATTAACATTCATAGATACATGCATTAATATTGAGGGCCTAACATATTGTTCTATTTTCTTTTATTAGGCACTGCCTCTGTTCTCCACATATATTTGCCCCTCTTGAGAACACAGCAAGACTCCCAAGAACAGGGTATTATTTTCTTATTTATTGTCTGGGTCTCCATCAACTTAGATAAATGCTATGACAAAACGAACACTTTCATATTCCACGGAAGTAAGTCCCAGGTGTGCCCTACCCCACATATCTCCCCACCCACAATGCCCTGCACCAGTAACCCTCCCCTGCAATATTTGTCAAAAGAACATTCCCACCATTGTAATTTTAACCATAGACTTACAAATACCCAGAGTTCATTGTTTCTTCCTCCAGCCCTCCCCCTAGTTTCATAGATAATTCAACCCACCTAACACCCTACTCACCCTCACATTTCAGCACCATTGACCTGACTCACATCCCTGCACACTCTCACTCCTATCCGCTGCTAAACCATCCCCTTCCACCTTATCACAGGGTTTTCCCATGTCGAGAATTGGTTTATCACATTCTACTCCCTTTCTGTCTTTTTATAACCTACCTTCCAAATTCTTGCTTAGGTCACATCAGTAAGTTCATGTAATATTTGTCCTTCATGACTGGCATACATTACTCAACATAAGATCTTCAGGATTCATCCATGTAGATCCATGTGTCAATACTTCATTTCCTCTTATAGCTATGTAATATTCCATCGTATATGTGTGTATATGTGTATGTGTATGTGATTGATATATATATCAATCACAATTTCCATATCCATTCCCTGTTGATGGATAATTGGGCTACTTCTATCTTTTGGCAATGGTGAATAATAGCGCTATGAACATTTGTGTGCATATATCTGTTCATGTCCATGCCTTCAATTCTTCTGGGTATATATATATCCAGAAGTGACATTGCTGGATCATATGGCAATTCTATAGTTATCCTCCTTAGGAACTAATGAATTGCACTCCACAATGACTGCATCATTCAACATTTTCACCATCAGTGGGTGAAATTTCCCTTTACTTCACATGCTCTCCAACACTTGTACTTCTCTGTTTTTTAATAGCTGCCAGTCTAATAAGTGTAAGTTATTGTAGTTTTAAATTGCATTTTCCTAATAGCTAGTAATGTTGAGCATCTTTTCATGTGATTTTTAGACGTTGGTGTTTCTTCTTTGGAAAAGTGTCTATTCAAATCTCTTTCCCATTTATTAAATGAGTTTTTGTCTTTATTTTCAAGATGTAGGATTTTTTTTTATGTATGCTGGATATTAGGATCTTATCAGATAATTGGTTCCCAAATATTTTCTCCCATTTTGTGTACTGCCTTTTCACTTTCTTGACAAACCCCTTTGAAGTACAAAAGTTTTTAATTTAAAGAAGTTTCATTTATCTATTTTTTCTTTCATATCTCATGCTTTTTGTGTAAAATTAATGAAACCATTTCTTACTACAAGATCTCATAGATACTTCCCTACATTATCTCCTAGGAGCTGTATGGTCTTAGCTCTTGGATTGAGATCTTTGCTCCATCTTGAGTTGATTTTTGTGTAGGCCATGAGATGGTGATCATCTCTCATTTTTTTTGATTTGGATATCCAGGGTCCCAGCATGATTTTTTGAAGAAGATATTCTGTTCTAGTTGACTGGGTTTGGTGGCTTTTTCAAATTATCAGTTGAAACTATATGCGATAATCTGTATCAGAACTCTCAATTTGGTTCCATTGGTTGGTATGTCCTCATGTCAATACTATGCAATTTTCACCACTGTGGCTTTGTAGTATGCCACATATTACAAAGCATGTTCCTTCCAATTTTGGTTTTCATTTTTACTATATATTTGTCTATTTGAGGCTGCTTGTGCTTTCAAATAAATTTCATAATTAGCTTTTCCAATTCAGGAAAAAATGTAATTTTAATTGGGATTATGTTAAATCTGTAAATCCATTTATATTGGACAGTCATCTTAGTGAACATGAAATAGTCTTCCATTTCTTTAGGTCTTCTTTGAATTCCTTTAACAATTTTGTGTAGTTTTCTGTGTACAAATTCTTTACTCCTTGGGAAGTGGATTTGGCTCAATGGATAGAACATCTTCCTACCACACAGGAGGTCCAGGGTTCAAACCCAGGGCCTCCTGACCCACGTGATGAGCTGGCCCACATGCAGTGCTGATGTGTGCAAGGGGTGCCGTGCCATTCAGGGGTGTCCCCTGTCTAGGGGAACCCCATGCATAAAGAGTGTGTCCCCTAAGGAAAGCCATCCAGTGCAAAAAAAACAGCCTGCCCAGGAGTGGTGCCGCACACACAGACAATGCAGCAAGATGATGCAGCAAAAAGAGACAGAGATTCCCAGTGCCAGTGACAAGAATATAAGCAGACCCAGAAGAACACACAATGAATGGACACAGAGAACAGAGAACTGGGGGGAGGTGGGTGGGGAAGGGGAGAGAAATTTTAAAAAAAAGAGTAAAGTTCATCTCTAAAAAATAAAAATGTTCTTTGCTCCTTTAGTTAAGTTTATTCCTAGGTATTTGATTCTTTTAGTTGCCATAGTAAATGGAATTATTTTCTTGATTTCATCCTCAGATTGTTCATTATATGTGCACAGAAGTGATAATGATTTTTGTGTGTTGATCATATATCCTGTCATTTTATTGAACATGTTAATCATCTCTAGAAGATTTATTATAGATTTTTCAGGGCTTTCTATATATAGGGTAATGTCACCTGCAAATAGTGAAATTTCAGCTTTTTCCTTGTCTATTTGGATGACCTGTATTTCTTTTTCTGGCCTAAGTGCTTGAGCAAATACTTTTTAACACAATCTTAAATAAGAGGGTGACAGTGGACAAACTTGTCTTGTTCCAGATCTCAGAGGGAAAGTCTTTAGTATTTCACCATTTAATATGATTTTATCTTTGTTTTTTTTCATATATACCCTTTATATTGTCGAGGAATATTCCTTCTAGGTCTGTCTTTTTAAGTATTTTTTTTTTTACACATTTAAAAAATTAAAGATAATCAATCACAAAGGATGTTACATCAAAAAACATAAGAGGCTCCCACTCATCACCCCCCACCCCATCATTTTTGTAAATTGTATTGTTTGAAGATATATACACCACAAAAAATGTTACATTAAAAAAACATAAGAGGTTCCTGTATATCCCTCAACCCCCACCCCACTCCTCCTACACCAACAGCCTCTCACCCATCATTGTGGCACACTTATCACCCTCGGTGAACACATTTTGGAGCACTGCTGCACCACATGGATAACAGTTTACCTTGTAGCACATTTTCTTCCAGTAAATTCAGTGGGTTATGGCAGGATATATAAAGTCCAGCAACTGACCGAACAATATCATTTAGGACAACTCAGGTCCCCAAAATGCCCTCACATATCATCTATTCTTCCCTCTCCCTGCCCTCAGCAACTACTGTGGCCACTTTCTCCACCTGAATGCTACAATTTCTTCTATTACTAATCACAATAGTTTTATAGTAGAATATCAGTGCATCCACTCTAATCCATATTTTATTCCTCCATTCTGTGAACCCTGGGATGGTGATGTCCACTCCACCTCTAGATCAAGAGGGGACTTAGATTCCACATGGGTGATTGATGCAATTCCTCTGTTTCCAGTTGTAGGCACTCATGATTCCCTGGAGTGGTGGTTGATCATCTTCACCTCCCTTTTAGCTGACCTGGGTAAGTCCAACAAACCAGAGAGTAGGAGTTGCAACTGTGCTGAGGCTCAGGGCCCAGCTGGCATATGGGCAGTCCAGAGATTCAAGTCCCCTGAGTATACACCATCCCTAGCCCTTACCACAGGTTCAGTAAAAGTGACAGAAGAGGCATGTGTAGAAAGATCACATCTGAGTCCAACTCCATGCCCTCTATGTACAGTGGTAAGGCACTTTCTTTCATTGCTTTCTGTGTCTACATCACTTTTTTTCTTCTAATTTTTTATTTTGTCTTCACGAAAGTTTTAATTTTCTGTCTTTATTTATTTATTTTTTAATGTTACATTAAAAAATTATGAGGTCCTCATATATCCCTCCCACCCCCCTCACCCCACTCCTCCCACAACAACAACCTCCTCCCACATCATGGGACACTCACTGCACTCAGTGAACACATCTCTGAGCACTGCTGCACCACACAGTCAATGGTCCACATTTAAGTTTACACTCTCTCCCAGTCCACCCAGTGGGCCATGGGAGGACACACAATGTCCACTACATGTCCCCACAGTACCACCCAGGACAACTCCAAGTCCTGAAAATCCCCCACATCACATCTCTTCTTCCCACTCCCCACACCCAGCAGCCATCAAGGCCACCTTCTCCACCTCAACGCCACATTTACTTCCACTGCTAATTACAACAATTCCAGAATAGAGCATCAGCAAATCCACTCCAATCCATACTCCACTCCTCCATTCTGTGGACCCTGGGATGGCTATGTCCAATCCACCTATGTATCAAAAGGGTGCTTAGATTCCACTTGGATGATGGATGCAGTTCTCCTGTTTGCACTTGTAGGCACTATTAGCTCCCTGGAGTGGTGGTTGACATTCTTCACCTCCCTGTTAGCTGGCTGGGGTAAGTACAACAAAACAGAGGATAGGAGTTGCAAGTCTGTTGAGGTTCAGAGCCTGGCTATCACATGGACAGTCCAGAGATTCAGGTCCTCTGAGTATACACTAAACCCCAGCACCAACCACAGGTTTGGGAAAAGTGACAGGAGAGGCTTGTGAACAAAGATCACGTGTGAGTCCAACTCCATCACACTCAGGAACACAAACTCCAAAGTAGGGCCGACTGACATGGCACTGAAGTCCATGTGCCATGACCATATAATCTGTGGGTGTCTGTAGCCCTCAGAAGAACCAATATCTGGGGTTGTATCCACTTTAGCTGTCTCTGGGAATTTGCTGAGGTATGCATAAGGGCAACCCCTCTGATGACCTCCAAGCTCTTTTTTGGAGACTCATAGCCATATAAACTCATTTGTCCTTTCCATTTCCCCCCTTTATTCAAGGTCAAAAAGCATTTTAACTCCTGATATTATATGTAGGCTGAGATATTCTGCCGGTCTGAGTTGACCCTTTTATTTAAGGTCATTCTCCAGCCACATCATCAGCTGGTACTTGGTAATAATCCCTCAGTGCCAGGGAGGCTCGTCCCAGGAGTTATGTCCCACACTGTGAGGAAGGCAATGCATTTACATGCTGAATTTGGCTTAGAGAGTGGCCACATTTGAGCAACATGGAGGCTCCCAGGAGGTAACTCTTAGGCATCCTGCAGCTCTAGGCCTATTTCTTATTTCAGTTTCAGGTACACAGGCTCACAAGCATAGTCATTCACATCAAGGGCTCATTGTTGGACCAGCCTTCCTTATTTGTCTTGGCCATTGCATTCGGGAGATTGTTGCTGTTCCATCAGGGAATTTATTCCTAGGAATTTATTTTTTTTCTTTACTATTGTAAATGGTATTTGTTTCTTGATTTCCTCCTGAGATTGCTCATTATTGGTGTACGGAAATGGTACTGATTTTTGCTCATTGATCTTATAACCTACCTGCTACTGTACTGAACTCATTTATGAGTTCTAGAAGCTTTCTTGTAGACTTCTCAGAGTTTTCTATGTATAGGATCATGTCATCTGCAAATAATGACTTCTTCCTTTCCAGTTTGAATGATTTTTATGTCTGGTTCTTGCCTCAGTGCTCGAGCAGCCATTCCCTTTCAACCTCTTTGAATCCCTGGGTCTAAGATGTGTTTCTTGTAGACAGCATATAGATAGGTCATATTTCCTTATCCAATCTTCCAGTCAATATCAGGAAGAATACAGATTGAGGCAGGGCAAGGTGTCAGAGTGAGTGCACCTCATAATCTCTCCTGCAACGAAGCAGCTGAGTAGGGTTGGAATCTTGCTGGAGCAGGCTGTTCCACAGGCTTGCAGGGCAGGAGGTGTCAGGCTGTCAATTTAGAGAGACAGTGACAGAAGTGGCATTTGCTAGAGGTAGAATTTTGGGTTTCTGACATGGAGGTCAGATGTTGTGGGGAGGTGGGACCCTTCCCCCTAGGGCTGGTGGTTGTGACATTCCCTGAAAACTGTTGGTTGTGCAGCAGTGTTCCCAAGCCTCATATTTCCTGGATGCATGGTTCCCAGGTCCATGTCCCCTAAGTCCCCATAGCCCACACTCCACAGACTCACATGCTTTGAGTCCACAATATCCTGGAATTCCCATTCCCAAATCCTTTGCTCCCTGCCATCCATGACTACACTAGCCCTCCAGTTTTGGACTGACTCTGAGAGTGTAAGAGATTTGGTGGGAGATGCAGAGGAACCAGGGGAGTGGGGTTTCAATTTTCTGTCCTCCCCCTTTTTTTCTGAGCTTGGGGGAGCATACCAGCTGGCTTGGGGAGAGCCTGGGAAGAAAGGAGAGCTGAATCTGCTGAGAAAGCCCAATTTACCTAAACACCCTCAGATAGGAAACTTGGTCTGGAGAAGGTGGAATAAGGAAATCAATTAGTCTTCCCCTAGCACACCTAAGAGAGAGGGACAGTAGGACATGATTTCCAAGCTTCCAATAGCATATTTGGGGTTCCTGGTGAGGTGTGGGTGCTCCCTCACTGGAAATAAAGAGTCATTGTCTTCTGTGTTGATGTGGTTCACCAAGTGCCCACTTGAATCTCCCACTGGATCCCTCATGCAACTTTCCTGATGCCCTGGGAGAGAGGGAAGTGAAGAAGGGAGAAAGGGGGAACATCAGATTCCTAAGCATTTTATTTAACTGCAAATTGGATTCCTTGCTTGACTTTTTTGTTTTGTTTTTCTTTTTTTGTTTGTTTTGTCTTCTTATTTTTCTTTCCTCTTTATCCCCCCAAGGTCCTTTTTCTTTTCTTTTCTTTTTTTCCCTTTTTCTTTTTCTTTCTTGCTCCCCCCCTTTTTTGCTCCCCCTTTTTTCTTAACCTTCCTTTCACTTCTTTTTTTATTTTATGTTTTTTTTAATATTAGGTTCTGCAGGGAGCACTTCACATTTGCTGTGTTTCCTGATCCTCCATTTCCTCTTTTTTGTGTGTATCGATTTTGGCCACCAACACTATCCCCTTTCCTGTACATCTTTCTATCCTGCATCATTGATTGTTCTCTTTCTTTCCACCTCTCTTTTTTTTGGCATCCAAATTTTCAGACTTTTTATATCTCTTACCTTTGTTCTGTTTTCTGTCTTTTATTCACTATTTATATTATTATCCTTTCTTTTCTCTTTCCCTCTCCCCTGAAAACACTGGCCTTTTAATTCATAGTATATTCCTCCCCATATTCATTTGTCTGTTTCATTATAGGTACTCTACTTTGCTTACCATTATAACTCTATGCAGCTTACATGAGTCTAATATCCATTTTCCTAGATTTCATATGGTTCCTCTGTTAACATTTACTATCAATACTACTATTATATATTTTCTTTTCTTACTCATTTTGCTTTCTCTGGCCCTAATATTTTCCCTCAGTGACCTTAGCCAGCAACAAGAAAATAGAATAAGAAGAACAAGTGACAAAAAGAAGATATAACACATACACAAAAACAAAAACTAATTAAACCCCAAGATTAGACAAAGATGCTAAGGAACTGATTAAACCTGTCAAGATAAAAAGAGGACCAGACAGCAAAAAAACTACAAACCAAGCCAATAATCAGGAAAACATGACCCAATTCAATGAACAAACCAAAAACCAGGAAGAGGAGCAGAACATCAAATAAGTAATTAAAGCTCTCAAAACATATATTGGGGACCAATTTTATGAAGTAAAGGAGGAGATTAAGAATATGAGGAAAAGACTTAGAAAGAATACAGAAGAAATCACAATCATACCCAAAAAATAATAGATATGATGGTGATGAACAGCACAATTCAAGACATCAAAAATACACTCTCAGCAAATAACAGCAGATTAGAAGAGGCAGAGGAAAGAATTAGTGATGTGGAAGACAGTTCATCTGAAATCAAACAGATAGTAGAACTGATCAATAAAAAGATAGAAAAAAATCTAGCAGGGATTTAAGGACCTAAATGTCAATGCAAAATGCACAAACATATGCATTGTAGGTATACCAGAAGGAGAAGAGATGGGAAAGGGGACAGAAGGGATGCTGGAGGAAATAATGGCTGAAAATTTCCCAAATCTACTGAGGAAGATGGATATACATATCCAGGAAGCACAATGCAAGTCAAACACCATAAATCCCAACAGGCCTATCTTAAGACATATACTTGACAAATTATCCAATGCTCAAGTCAAAGAGAAAATTCTAAAAGCAGCAGGAGAAAAGAGAACCATCACATACAAAAGAGGTGCCATATGATTAAGTACTGATTTCTCATCTGAAACATTGGAAGCAAGAAGGCAGTGGTTTGACATAGTTAAGGTACTAAAAGAAAAAAATTTCCAACCAAGAATACTTTATACAGCTAAGCCAGCATTAAAAAATGATGAAGAGTTCAAAATATCCACAGATAAACAGAAACTAAGAGAGTATATCAACAAGCATCCTGCCCTTCAGAAATACTAAAGGGAATTTTGTAGGAAGAAGGAAAAAAACAAGGGAAGCAGAGTTGGAGGAGAGTGTAAGAGGAACTAAAAAGACAAAAAGAGAAAAATAGCTTAAGAAAATATGTCAAACACAAATCCAAAGAAAATATGGCTAATATAAATAATATCTTGAAAGTAATAACACTGAATGTCATTGGATTAAGCTTACCTGTCAAAAGACTCAGACTGGAAGATTGGATAAGGAAACATGACCTATCTATATGCTGTCTACAAGAAACACATCTTAGAGACAGGGATTCAAGGAGGTTGAAAGGGAATGGCTAGGGAACAATCTTAAAGCAAACAATAACTAAAAAAAGGCAGGAGTAGCTATATTTTAATATCAGTCAAAATAGATTTTAAATGCAAAACAATTGTGAGAGACAAATATGGACACTACATATTAGTGAAAGGGATAATCTTTCGAGAAGAACAAACAATCACAACTATTTATGCTCCTATCAAGGGTGCCTCCAAATATGTGAGCCAAACACTGGATAGACTAAGAGAAAAAACAGATGCCTCTACAATTATAGCGGGGGACTTTAATACACCACTATCAACATTGGGCAAAACACCTCAAAAGAAAATCAATAAAGAAACAAAGACTTTGAACAGTATATTATAGGAGCTGGACCTAATAGACATATAGAGAACATGACACCCAAATACAGCAGGATATACATTCTTCTCAAGTGCACATGGATCATTCTCCAAGATAGACCACATGCTAGGCCACAGAAAAAGTCTCAATGAATTCACAAAGATCAAAATCAAACAAAATAATTTCTCTGACCACAGTGGAATGAAGCTGGAAATCTGAAAGGGCCAGAGACCCAGATGTGGCAACAAGATATGGAAATTAAACAACACACTCTTAGAAAAGCAGTGGGTCAAGGAGGAAATCGCAAAAGAAATTAATAACCACTTTGAAACTAATGAAAATGATAGCACAACATATCCAATCTAATGGGATGCAGCAAAAACAGTACGATAGGGAAATTTATAGCCATAAATTCATACATCAAAAAAGAAGAAAGAGGTAAAATTGAAGAACTAACTGCACAATTGCAGGAAATAGTAAAAGAACAACAAACTAACCCCAAAGGAAGAAGAAAGAAAGAAATAACAAAGATCAGAGCAGAACTAAATGAAATAGAAAATAAGAAAGCACCCCCCCAAAAAAAAAACAAATCCAAGAGCTGCTTCTTGGAGATTAGTAAAATTGACAAACCCTTAGCTAGACTAATGAAGAAAAAAAGAGAGAAGGTGCAAATACACAAAATAAGAAATGAGAAAGGACATATCACCACTGACCCCACAGAAATAAAGACTATCATAAGTGGATACTTTGAAAAACTATATTCCAACAAGAACAATTTAGTGGAAATGGACGAATTCCTTGAAACACATAAGCAGCCTACACTGACAAGAGAAGAAATTGATGATCTCAACAAACCAATCACAATTAAAAAGAATCAGTCATTAGAAACCTCCCAACTAAGAGGAGCCCTGGGCCAGACAGATTCACATGTGAATTCTATGCATTCCAGAAAGAACTAACACAAATCTTACTGAAACTCTTCCAAAAAATCAAAACAGAAGGAACATTGCCTAACTCATTCTATGAGTCAAAATTTACCCTAGTACCAAAGCCAAATGAAGACACCACAAGAAAGGAAAATTACAGACAAATCTCTCTGATGAACCTAGACATGAAAATCCCCAACAAAATACTTGCTAATCGTATTCAACAACATATTACCCAAATTATACACCATGACCAAGTGGGATTCATTCCTGGTATGCAAGGATGGTTCATCATAAAAGAATCAATCAATGTAATACACCACATAAACAGATTGAAGGAAAAAATCACATGATCCTATCTATAGATGCAGAAAAAGCATTTGACAAAATACAGCACCCTTTCTTGATAAAAACTGCAAAATATCAGAAAAGAAGGAAATTTTCTGAACATGAGAAAGAGTATATATGTAAAACCCATGGCTAATATCATTTGCAATTGTGAAATCCTAAAATCTTTCCCTCTAAGATCAGGAGCAAGACAAGGATGCCCATGATCAGCCCTCCTATTTAACATAGTCTTAGAAGTACTTGCTCAAGCACTGAGGCAAACAACAGACATAAAAGGCATCCAGATTGGAAAGGAAGAAGTCAAAATTTCACTATTGGCTGATGATATAATCCTATACATGGAAAAACATGAGAAGTCTACAATAAAGCTTCTGGAACTTTTAAATGAGTTCAGTAAAGTCGCTGGTTACATGATCAATGTGAAAAATCAGTAGCATTTCTGTACACCAAAAATGAGTAATCTGAGGAGGAAATCAAGAATCAAATATCATTCACAATAGTAATAAAAAAAATCAAATACCTAAGAATAAATTTAACTAAAGATGTAAAAGACTTATACACAGAGAAGTACACAACACTTTTCAAGGAAATCAAAGAAGACCTACATAAATGGGAGAATATTCCCTGACCTACACATTCAATGCAATCCCCCCAAAAATCAACATAGCATTGTTTAATGAACTAGAGAAACTAACTCTGAAATTTATTTGGAAAGGAAAGAGGCCTCAAATACCCAAAGACATATTGAAAAAGAAAAATGAATTTGGAAGAATCACACCACCTGACTTCAAACATACTACAAATCTACAGTAGTGAAAACAGCACGGTATTGGCACAAGGATAGACACACTGATCAATGGAACTGAATTGAAAGTTCTGATATAGATCCTCATATATACAGTCATATGGTATTTAACAAGGCCACCAAACCCTCTCAAATGGGAGAGAATGGCCTCTTCAACAAATGGTGGCTGGAGAACTTGATATCCACATGTAAAAGAATGAAAGAGGATTATTAACTCACACCTTATACAAAACTCAACTCAAGATGAATCAAAGATCTAAATATAAGAGCCCAGACCATAAAGACCTTGGAAAGCAATGTAGGGAAGCATCTATAGGATCTTGTAATAGGAAACACCTTCATGAACTTCACACCAAAAGGATGAGCAGCAAAACAACAATTAGATAAATGGGACTTCCATAAAATTAAAGCCTTCTGTACCTCAAAGGTGAGTGTCAAGAAAGTGAAAAGAGAGCTTACACAATGGGAGAAAATATTTGGTAACTATATATCTGATAGGAAACATATCTTGCATATATAAAGAACTTCTATATCTTGAAAATAAAAAGACACACAGCCAATTTTAAAAAATGAGAAAAAGATTTGAACAGACACTTCTCCAAAGAAGATATACAAATGGCTAAAAAATACATGAAAAATACTCAAAATCACTAGCTATTAGGGAAATGCAAATCAAAACTACAATGCGCTACCATCTTGCTCCCATAAGATTGGCAGCTATGAAAAAAAACTGAAGACTACAAGTGCTGGAGAGGATGTGGAAGAATGGGAACACTGACCCACTGCTGGTGGGAATGCAGAAGGATCCAGCCATTCTGGAGGACAGTTTGGTGGTTTCTCAAAAAACTAGTCATATACTTGCCATATGACCCAGCAATTTCACTGCTGGGTATATACCCAGTAGAACTGAAAACAAGGACACGAACTGATGTGTGCACACCAACGTTCATAGCAGCATTATTCAGTATTGCCTAAAGTTGGAATCAGCCCTAATGCCTGTCAACAGATGAATGGATAAATAAAATGTGATATATACATACAATGGAATACTACTCAGCTATAAGAATGAATACAGTACAAACACATGTAATAACATGGATGAATCTTGAGAACCTTATGTTGAGTGAAGCAACCCAGGCACTGAAGGACAAATACTACTTGACCTCACTGATATGAAATAAGTAAACCAATCTGTCTCAGAAAACTAGAGACTGGATGATAAGCTTAAAGCAATCTGGGGGTAGTGGAAGGTTTCAAGCTGACACCTACCTGGGTGAAATCTATGATAAGCTGGGGGTAAGTATTTGTACAGGGAAGGGATAAAATGGGGGCATAGGGATACTTTTGGGTGGGTTTTTGGTCTTGAGGGGGACTCCGGATGCGAGGATGGGTAAGATGGACCAAGAAATTGGGGGGAAGGGTGGGGGGGGGGAATATTTGAACACAGGAGATTGTTAGGTATGTGGTTGAAAGTATAATGTTGAGAAAACTTTTTCAAAAAGATAATAAGGATGGTTATCTGTTTAAGGTGGTTAAAGGGGGAGAATCTGACACAGGGAAGTTTCTAGGGAGTGTATGAGTGCGCAGTTTGTCATAGTGCATTATATTATTGGATGGAGACCTATACAATGAGAGTGAGGGTATACCCACATCCTGGGGAGAACTGATGTTCTCAAATAGAGGGAATTGTATCTCTCCTGAGAATTGGAGGCTCCCAATGGGTTAGTGCAGTCAAGTATGTCAAGTCCTCAACATTGTTGCAAGTATCTCTGAATATGGTCCTTCAAGTAATGAAGATTGATTGTCACTGTGGGCCCTGAGAGGAGGGGGAAAGAGGTATTGAATGGATGGAATCAGTGCAACTCTGGGGCAATGGAAGTGTTCCACAAGATTATGCAAAGGTGGATATGTTAAATTCCACCAAAAATGTATAATAGCCTATGGGCTAAAATGTAAACCATAATGTAAAACATAAGATAACTAAAAATTTAGAAAATTGTATAGTCTAAAATATAAACCATAATGTAAATCCAAGTGTAACCATGTTTGAAATCTATTGTCTCAATATCTGTACATCATTTGCAGCAAATATAATATGAACATGTAAAAAGATCATTGCTGTGGAAGGAACAAAGTGTTTGATGTTGGATATGTGGGAGTACTGCATATTGTATACATGAATTACTGTGATCTAAAACTTTCATGAAGACAAAGTTAATTATTAGAAAAAAAGAAGAAAGGATGTAGACACTGAGGAAGAAATGCAAGAAATTGCCTTGCCAGTGTCCATACAGGGCAACACTTATTGCAGTGATAAAAGGAAAACCATCAAAAACAAAAGCTTTTTCACTTTTCAATGTTTTTGATACCCCAATTTATTTTTACTTTAATTTTTCTAAATTAGTATGTATTCTATATCTAACCTTTAAACCCATCACTATATTCCATTTTACAATTAATGGAACCTGGCAATATATTAGACTTCATTTTTTAAGAAGTTTTGGACCACAGAAAGTTCCAACTATGGCAGGGGAGGAATATTGGTGTCGGGTGTTGTTAATAGGGGACACATGGTTGGGAGGAAGTTCTTCAGGGTATGTATACAGGGTACATGAAAATGTTTGGATATTTTCATAGTGGTTACAGTAAAAAATGACAATTGAGGGAGTACTGAGTTTCTAGCCAGGGGAGCTAGATCATATTCCCCAATGGATCAGCAACAATCCCCCAAATGCAATGGCTAAGACCAATAAAGAATGATGGTCCAACAAAGAGCCCTTGACACTAATGACTATGCTTGTGAGCCTGTGCACCTGAAATAAGAACTAGATCTAGAGCTGCAGGGTGCCTAAGAGTTACCTCCTGAGAGCCTCCATGTTGCTCAAATGTGACCACTCTTGAAGCCAAACTCAGCATGTAACTGCATTACCTTCCCCTCAGTGTGGGACATGACTCCTGGGGATGAGCCTCCCTGATGCCAATGAATAACTACCAAGTACCAGCTGATGATGTAACTAGAAAACACCTTGAATAAAAGGGTCAACTCAGACCAGCAGAATATCTCAGTCTATGTGTAATATCAGGTGTTAAAAATGCTTTTCGACCTTGAATAAAAGGGGAAATGGAAAGGCCAAATGAGTTTATATGGCTATGAGTCCCCAAAAAAGAGTCTGGAGGTCATCAGAGGGGTCACCCTTATGCATGCCTCAGCAGGGTTCCAGAGACAGCCAAAGTAGATACAAGCCCAGGTATTGGTTCTTCTGAGGGCTACAGAGACCCACACGTTCTATGGTCATGGCAGATGGAGTTCAGTGTTATGTCAGTTGGCCCTACTTTGGAGTTTGTGTTCCTGAGTGTGATGGAGTTGGACTCAGATATGATTTTTGTTCATCAGCCTCTCCTGTTACTTTTACAGAACCTGTGGTTGGCACTGAGATTTGGCGTATTCTCAGAGGAACTGAATCTCTGGACTGTACATATGATAACCAAGCCCTGAGTCTCAATAGACTTGCAACTCCTACCCTCTGGTTTATTGGACTTACCCCAGCCAGCTAACAGGAAGGCTAAGAAGGTCAACCACCACACCAGGGAGCCAAGAGTGCCTATAACTGCAAGCAGGAGTATTGCATCCATCATCCATGTGGAATCTAAGCCCCTTCTCGATATAGAGGTGGAGTGGACATAGCCATCCCAGGGTTCACAGGATGGAGGAATAGAGTATGGTTTAGAGCAGACTTACTGATATTCTATTCTGGGACTGTTGTGATTATTAATGGAAGAAAATGCAGCATTGATGTGGAGAAAGTGGCCATGGTAGCTCCTGAGGGTAGGGAGAGGGAAAAAGAGATATGATGTGGGGGAATTTTCAGGACTTGGAGTTGTCCTGCGTGGTACTGCAGGGACAGTTGCTGGACATTGTATGTCCTGCCATGGCCCACTGGGTGGACTGGGGAAAGTGTAAACTATAATGTAAACCATTATCCATGTGGTGCAGCAATGCTCAAAAATGTATTCACCAAATGCAATGAATGTCCCATGATGAAAGAGTTTGTTGATATGGGAGGAGGGGCATGGGGGTATATGGGAACCTCATGTATTTTTTAACATAACACTAAAAATAAATAAAGACAAAAAAGTCTACTTTGTCTGATATTAGTATATCTAATCCCACCCCTTGTTTGGTTATTGTTTGCATGCAAAATTGTTTTACTGCCATTCACTTGTTTTCTTGGGTCTAAGGTGAGTTTCTTACAGACAGCATATAGATGGGTCATATTTCCTTATCCAGTCTGCCAATCTGTGTCTCTTGATTCAAGAGTTTAATCCATTAACATTCAGTGTTACTACTTTCAAGGAATTACTTACATTAGCCATATTTTCTTTAGGTTTATGTATGCCATATGTTGTTTCCCTTGATGCTGTCAGTATTCTCTCTTTGTCTTGAGTTTTGGGCAATTTGACAAGTATATGTCAAGATCAGGCCTTAATCTAATAAAATTCAAGCCCTTATAAGCAAAAATAGAAACCAGAGGAGAAGCAAGAGAAGGAGAGAGAGTTTTCCATGTGATGAATGCAGAGCTGCAACTACAAGTTAAAGAACCCCAAGGATTACTGGCAAGCTAGCACCAGAACACTACAAATTCTGGTAGAAAGCATGGCATATGGATACTAGAATGTTGGGATTCTAGCCTTCAAAGCTGTAAGATAATAAATTCCTGTTGTTTAAACCCATCATTATGTGTTATTTGTCATAGAAGCCCTGGTACACTAAGTCAAGCCCTGGTACACTAAGTCACTCAGTGAATGATACAATAACTAATTTTGGAAGCCTGTCTTTACAGTTCCAATGGTTAGTCTGAGATGTTGCAGTTAAAGTAAAAAGTTCAGTGTTCCTATTGGGCTTATTATGTTTAGATGGGGATTATCTAAGGAGGGAGAATGGGAAGCATCTACCCCTTTTCTCTTTATTAAGTAAAGAAAATTTCATCCTTTTACCCTAACACAACTGAGAAAGGCAATTTGAATATATGTTAATAATTTGAGTAACCAAAAGAGCTGTGTTTCATTTTTTTAACATATCAAATTTATTGATACATATCAGTAAAGTACAAATCCACCCAAAGTGGACAGTCATGGTATTCAATATAATCACACAGTTGTGCATTCATCAATTCAGTTTTAGAGCATTTTCATTATTCCAGTAATAAGAGCAATACTAAAAAAAACAATGAAACAAACACAACTCAACACCATTCAATCTCTCTATACTTCTCCTGCTGTACCTAACTGCTATTCTTTTTCCATCTCTCTAGTTTATTTGTATTTATATTTTGTAAAAACAGTTTTATATATGTGATGTTACACTTTTTATGTTTCCTTCTAGTAAATGTCCTTAGAATTTCCCTTTGTATGATTGTCAAGCCCATAAAATAACTCTGCTGCTCATGAACAGCATGATGTGCTCTCACAATTTCCATTCATTTTCAAAACTTTAAAGTAACATTTTTACCAATTCTTCACAGATAAACTCTCAGCTTTACATTCTCTACCACCATCCTATTTTCTGGTCATTATATTCTAATTATTAATTCCATGATTTTATACAATGTAATTTAATTCATAATAGCACAATCATACAGCATTTGTCATTTTTATGTCTGGCTTGCTTCACTTAACCTAATATCCTCTAGTTTCATCCATGTTGTCATATGCTTCATGATTTCATTTCTTCTTACCACAGCATAACATCCCATCATATGTATACACCATAATTTATTTATCCATTCATCAGTTTATGGACACCTGTGTTGTTTCCTACTTTTGGCAATTGTGAATAATGAAGTGTGCAGATGTCTGTTCATGTCACTGCTCTCATTTCTTCTGGGTATATACCTAGCAAAGTCTACATGAAAAGTGATATTTACATTCCTTAGGAACTTTCCAATCATCCTCCACAGTGGCTGTACAATTCTATATTCCCACCAAAGTGAATAAGCATTCCTATCTCTCCACTTCTCCTTTTTAATAGTGGCCAATCTAATAGATGTGAAATGATTTGAATTTACCTAATTGCCAGTGATGTTGAACATTTTTTTCATGTGTTTCTTCACCATTTGCATTTCTTCTTTGGACAATTGCTTTTTCCAGTCTTTTGCCCACTTTTAACTGGGTAGTTTGTCTTTTTATTGTTAAATTGTATGATCTCTTTCTATAACACGGGTATTAAGCCATTATCAGATATGTGATTACCAAATATTTTCTCCCATCGAGTCAACTGCCTTTCCACCTATTTGACAAAGATCTTTGAGGGGCAAAAGTGTTTAATTTTGAGTATTTTTTCTTTTGTTGCTCATGTTTTGGGTGTATGTTTTAAGAAACTACCATCTACTAAAATATCATGAAGATGTTTTCCTACTATTTTACCTAGGAGTTTTAAGGTTGTCACCTTTTATATTTAGGTCCTTGATCCATTTTGAGTTAATTTTTGTCTAATTTGTGAGATCAGGATAGACTTTCTTTGGGATATGGGTAATCAATTCTGCCATGACCATTTGTTGAATATAGTGTTCTGGTCAAATGGGTAGGCTTAGCAACCTTGTAAAAAATCACTTGACTGCAGATGTGAGGGTCTATTTCTGAGTTCTTGATTCAGTTCTATTTTCAAATAGGTCTATCTTTATGCCAGTACCATGATGTCTTTGCCACTATAGGTAACATTCTTTTACTCCTAGAAGTGAGAGTCTTCCAACATCATGTTTCTTTTTTTAAGATATTTTTGGCTATTTTGGGCCACTTGCCCTTCAAAATAAATTTGCAAATTGGCTTTTCGGTTTCTTCAAAAAGGCTGCTGGGTGTTTTATTGGGATTGCATTGAATCTGTAAATCAGTTTGGGTAAGAGTAATATCTTAATGATATTTAGTTTATCAATCCACGAACATGGAATGTTTTTCCATTTATGTAAATCTTGATTTTCTATTAAAAATATTTTGTATTTTTCTGAATACTGGTCCTTTATGTTCTTGGCTATGCTTATTCCTAAATACTTTATTGTTTTAATTGCTATTATAAATGAATTTTTCCCCTAATATTCTCCTCAGATTGCACACCGGTAGTGTACAATAAATCTATTGATTTTTGTATATTAATCTTGCATCCTGTCATTTCACTGAACTTGTCTATTAATTTTAGTAACTTTGTTGTGGATGTTTCAGGATTTTCTAGATATAGGATCATACTATCAGCACATTGTGAAGTTTCACTTTTTCTTTTCCTACTTGGGTGCCTCATTTCATTATCTAACCTAATTGCTCTAGCTAGTAATTCTAGCACAATAATGAATAATAATTGTGGCAGGGGACATCCTTGTCTTGTTCCCCATCTCAGCATTAAAGATTTCAGTCTTTCACCTTTGAGTACAATACTAGCAGTACGTTTTTCATATATGCACTTTACCATAGACAGAAAGCTTCCTTCTATTGCAATCTCTTGGAGTATTTTATTAAGCAAAAAAGGATGGTGTATTTTGTCAAATGCATTTTCTGTATCAATTGAGAGGATCATGTGGTATTTCTTCTGCAATGTATCAATTTATTGCACTAATTATTTTGTGTGTGTGTGTTGAACCACGCTTGCATACCTGGGTTAAACCCACTTGATATTGATGTATAATTCTTTTGATGTGCTTTTGCATTCAGTTTGCAAGTATTTGTTGAGGATTTTTGCATCTATATTCTTTAGAGATATTGGATTGTAATTTTTTATAGTATCTTTATTGGATTTTGGTATTAGGGTGCTATTGGCTTCATGTAATGAGTTTGGTAGTGTTCTTATCTGTTCAATTTTTTGGAAGAGTTTGAGCAAGATTGTTATAAGATTGTCTTTGAATAACTGGTAGAATTCATTGTGAAGCCATCTGGACTTTGGCATTTCATCTTTGAGAGTTTTTTGATGACTGTTTCTATCTCTTCAATTGTGATTGGTTTGTTGATATCTTCTATGTCTTCTAGGGTCAGTGTTGGTGGGTCCTGTGTTTCTAGGAATTTGTCCATCTTGTCTACATTGTCTAGTTTTTTGGCATAGAGTTGCTCATAGAATCCTTTTATGATCACACTTATTTCTATGGGTTCAGTAGTCATGTCCTCCCTCCCATTTATTTTATTCATTTGTGTCTTCACTCTTTTTCTTTGTCACTATAGCTAAGAAGTTGTCAGGTTTGTTGATCTTATCAAAGAACCAACTTTGGTTTTGTTGATTCGCTCTATTTTTTTCTCAATTTCATTTATTTCTGCTCTGAACTTTATATTTCTTTCCTTCAGCTTGGTTTGGGATTAGTCTGCTGTTCTTTTCTAGGTTTTCCAGGTAGCAGTAAGCTCTCCAGTTTCAGTAAGCTTTTTTACTGTAAGCATTGAGGTCTGTAAATTTCTGTCCCAGCACTGCCTTTGCAGTTTCCCATAAGTTTTGATATGCTGTGTTCTCATTTTCCTTCTTCTTAAGGTATTTGCTGAATTCTCTTGTAATTTCTGCTTTGACCCACTGATTATTTTAGTGTATTGTTTAATCTCCATATATTTATTATTTTCCCTTTTTCCAACACTATCAATTTCCATCTTCATTCTGTTATGATCAGAAAAAGTGATTTGTTTAATTTTGTTCTTTTTAAATTTATTGAAGCTTTTCTTGCCATCCAACATATGGTCTACCTTGGAGAAGGATATATGGGTGATTGAAAAGAAAGCGTATCCTGCTGTTTTGGGGTGTAATGCTCTATAGATGTCTGTTAGGTCTAGTTCATTTATCATATTATTCAAGTTATCTCTTTCTTTATCCTCTGTCCACATGTTCTGTCTAATACTGAGAGTGATATATTGAAGTTTCTCTTATTGTAGAGACATGTATTTCTCCCTTCAGCTTTGCCAGTATGTACTTCATGTATCTTGGAGCATTTGGGTTAGATATTTTTTTCTTGGTGACTTGACCCTTTTATTGATATATAATGACCTTCTTTATCCCTTAACACAGTTTAGCATTTAAAACCTCTTTCATCCAATATTAGTATCACAACAATAGGTTCTTTTGGTTATTATTTGCATGAAATAACATTTCACTTTTTATCAGGATTTGTCCTTATGTCTGAGGGGAGTCCTTTGTAGACAACATATACTTGGTTCATTTTTTAAATCCATTCTGTCTGTCTATGTCTTTTGATCAGGGTGTTCAAGACTTTAATATTCAAAGTTATTAGTTTAATGGCATTATTACTTCATGCATTTTGTCCTTTGGCTTTGTGTTTTCATGTCATACTAATATCTGTCTATTTACACTTAAATTTATCCTTCCTAATAATCTTCATTTCTACAATCTTCTCCAAATCTCTTGCCTTTGCTTTTTCCTTTCAGGATGTAACACTGCCTTTGTTAGCTCTTGCAGTTGCAATGTTTTGGTAAAATATTCTATCAGTTCTTGTTTGTCTGTTTAGATTTTGAACTCACCCTCATTTTTTAAGGATGGTTTCTCTGGATACAGAATTCTTGGCTGACAGTCTTTTCTCCTTCAGTACCTTAGAAACATCATACCATTTTCTTATTTCCTCCATGGTTTCTGATGAGCAATTGGTACTTAATCTTATTGATGTATTCTTGTAAGTGATGTTTGCTTTTCTCTGGCTGATTTCAGAAGACTCCGTTTATCTCTGGTATTTGTCCTCTGAATAGTAACTGTCTGGGGGTAGGTCTACTCAGATTTATAATGTGTGGAGTATGCTATCCTTTTTGGCTATTGATTTTTATGTCTTTCATAAGGGGTGGGAAGTTTTTGGTCATTATTTTCTCAAATATACTTTATGTGTCTTTTCCATTCCCTTCTCCTTCTGGGAAACCAATAATGTGCATGTTTGTGTCTTTCACACTGTCATTCAATTCCCTGAGACCCTCTTCCATTTTTTCCATTCTCTTTCTGTTTTCCTGTCTTTTCCAGTTCAGATGTTCTATCTTTAAATCACTAATTCTGTCTTTGGGCAATTCAGATCTGCTCTTATGTGCCTCTAATGTATTTTTAACCTCATACATCATAACTTTCATTCCCATAAGGCCTGTTACTTTTATTTGCAGGCTTTCACATGGTTCTTTATGCTCACCCAGAGTCTTCTTAATATCTTTTAGCCTTTAAGTCATACTTTCTTTCAGTTCTTTGAATTGATTTAGGAGAGTTGTGTGATTATCATATCTTGTCTTAAATCCCATATCTCTTCTGGATATTTGGTTTATTCATTTGCTTAGGCACAGGAAAACTCTTCCTGTTTCCTGATATAGTCTATAATTTTTTGCTGATGTCCAGGCTTCTGAATATGTTGGTGAATTTAATCTGATGGCCAGTTTTATCTCTCTGGCTAATTATTATTTTTCACATATCTTCTTTGCTATTTGGTTCAACCTGTTCTATGTTTTTAAAAGTGTCCAGCTTAAGTGCAGATTTCCTCCTAGAAGTCAGGGTACAGAGAGATTCCAATGCAGTTTTGTCCACACAATTTCCATGCCTGCCTATAGATGGCATTTGCCAGAGCACCTTTGCATGGAGGTATTTGTTTCAATATCTATTTTCCTGTGTTTTGGTCTGGCCAAATCTGAGATTGAAATCAGACTTTGCAGGCTGAAGTCATTGAAGAAATTCCCCCCAATCCCTTTTCTTTTCCTTGTAAGAGCTCACAGGTAGGAATATGTTCCTCTCTCAGTCAGCTGCAGTAAGCTAGGGGTTTTACCCCAGCTTAATGTCTTGGGGTGGGGGAATGGAGTTCCTCCAGGATGTCACAAGGGTTTGGTAACTTACATTTGTCATTTTAAGGTCATCTCTCTGGCCCTCACCCTTCTGGGAATTGTAAAGCTCTGTTCTGGTGTGATGACCCCAAAATCAGGCCCCTTGGAGAGCTTTTGGCTCTTTCTCCATTGCTTTTGCCTCATATGATGCCATCTTCCTATAATTCTGGTTTCAGTTGTAATGTTAAGGGGTTTCTCCTTTGATGAAGCAATTGGTCACTGATGTGTCCATTCTTGAAGGAGGGCAGCTGTTCTCTTATTGTGAAACTGTAGCTTTTCTTTGTCCATTTAAAATTTCATGGAACAATTCTGTATATAAGGTATGCTCTTTCCAATGTATAAGGCACTACAGAAAATAGTGATACTTTGCTGTAAACTGAATAGACCATACCAAACCAATGTGAATTTTAAGCCCTTTTTATCACCCAATTGGTTATCTTCACTTATAAAAAATTCTGTGATTTCCTTAACCCGCTGGTGAGGACAGTTAAATAAGAACATGCCTAGCAAGAAGATGTGGGTGCTGTTGTACAGGACCACTAAATTAGTTTCATTAGAACTTGAACATGACTGGATATTAAGTTCCCTTGTGGCAACCAAGAATTGCAAAAATAAGGGAGATTCTTTTTCTGATCTCATTAAGTTGTTGCATCTGTCCAGGAATTGATAGCTAGCCATGATCTACTCCTTCTGTATCGGACACTGAAATACAGAAATTGTCCTAATGGAGGCATCCAGCATCACTTGAATAGGAGGAAATATGAAGTAACTCAAATCTACTAGTCCTCCTATGGTAGGATTACAGAGGTATGTTTGCTTTCCAGCCTATACATAAGTGCTACTGAATGTTTAAGGAATGCCTTTACATATTTTAACCACCTAGTACATTGCAATGAAGATAGACATTTCAGTTAAGTTTCTTCAAAAGGCTCATTAACACATAGTTGCTTAAGTTTTACAAATACCTTCTGTATTTCTTGGATATTAGACAAGGTCTTATTCAAATCCAATTTGTAAACATCACTTCTCTGTGGGTGATTTCTAGTTATTGCATTACAGATACTTCGATCAATTTTTCTCTGCTGCAACATATCTTTTGTGAGGGCCATTCTCACTAAGATCTGCTGTTAGGGTAGTTCCAGCATAGGAGGGGCAGCCTTATTCCAATAAATAATGGGAAAACTACTTTAGGTCTTGCTCTGCTAAAGAACTTGGCAATACAAAGTATTCTGGAAGGCAAGTGGATATCATGTAACCCTTGTTAATGGAACAAACTCTTCACACAGAAACACCCATCCTATTGTCCCATTCTGAGTAACTTCAAACCACCGGCTCTAACACCTCCTCCTCAACCTCCTGAGGGTAGTCCATTTATTTTGTTGACTGAATTGTAGTGTTTTTCCCAGCATATTCAAATATAAAGATTAGCTGCAGGTCTGTTGGCTGGGAAGAATGAGTTATTTGCAAGGTATACCTTTTTTAAAGCAGTTTTGGGACATGATTTTTCAAAGCAAAATCTGACATTCCTGGAAATTTTACAATAAATAACTAACTCTACTGGATCAAATTAGATTTTTGCTTGGGGCCTAGAACTTTCTGCTTCTTTTTGTGTTCATTTACTGTGCAATTTGCTCAATACATTTCAAAGGAACATCATGTTTACCAAGAAGAAAGTTTTGTCATGGAATTTCTTAAAATGGCATTGGATCACCTGGAATAAAGGAAATTTTAAAAACTTTTTAAAAATTGAATTTTATCATTCATAAATGAACAACCACAAGCAATAAGTGTATAGTAAACATTGTAAACTTGCAAAAAAAACCATGCATATCATCATTCAGGGCTCCCACATATTACCCCAACACCAACACCTTGCACTGTTGTGAAACAATTGTTACAAACTATGAAAAGCATCATCAAAACATTACTACTACCTATAGCCAGTATCTTACATTAGGTGTGTTTTTCCCATAACCCACCTCGTTACAGACACGCTGTATTAGTATTATAAAGTTGTTATAGTTCATAGGAGAATGTTCTCATATTTGTTCAGTTAACCACAGTCCATCGTCCATCAAATGATTCATTGTATTATACAGTACCATGATTTTTAAAATCCATTCAGAGTGTAAATAAAGTGGCTCTCATGTTCATCACAGAGTTGTGCTGTCATCACCCCAATTTTCCTTACTCCAAAAAGAAAAATCCCATAACCCCTTTTACCCCCCGGAAATAGAATATGGGTTGAGAATGGGAGCTGATTCTTAATATGTGTATTATTTTTAATAATGTTTATTGTAAATGTGTGGAATTGAATAGATTTGGTGGTAATACATTTACATTACAGTGAGTATAACTAACACTGCTTTTTTATGAATGTGATTGTGACCAAAAGGGGTAGTCTGTGGAGATAATATTTTAATTGAAAGGAAAGTAGAGAATAATGAGGGATTGTATAATATAGTGATTTTGGTGATGCATGAAGATTGTGGTTAATAGTATAAGAATATTCTTTACATGCAACACTGATAAACTTTGAAAACAAACTAAGTGAAAGGAGCCAGACACAAAAAGAAATATATTGTATATTCCCAATGAAAGTAAATACTCAGAATAGGCAAATTCACAAAGACAGAAAGTAAATAAGTGATTGTCAATGGCTTAGGGGAGGGGAGAATGGAGAGTCAATGCTAATGGGTTTTCCTTTGAAAGTGATGAAAAAGTTCTGTAATTACATAATGGTGATGTTTGTAAAATTATGAATATGCTAAAAAAACCCACTGATTTGTACACTTTAAAAGAATGGCATATGGTATATGAATGCTGCCTCAATAAAACAGTTACTTCAAAAAAAGTGTTAATAAAGAAAACTTTAAAATTACTGCATATCACCTTTCCCCACAAATCATATTGACCTGTATCTGTTGCAAGGTATTTTTGTTCAAAATTAACTTCATTTATGACAATTCTCCTGGCAAAAGAACTGGCTTCAGTTTTTTAACATTTGGTTCCAAATTAAGTTTATCTTCAGCCTGGGTCAGTAGCAGGACATAGGATCTGAATGTGGGTCTGGGCAGCTTGAAGGAGAACATGCTGCCCCCACCTGTTCTCCTAGGATTACCAGTGGCAGCACTGGGGCCACCCAATACCTCCAGACACCTCTGAGGATTGGGCTCCAGGTGCTGAAGTCCTAGGCCTGCCTGGGGCCTGGCTGGAAAGACTGAAAGGCCAGTCGTGAAGAAGCAACTGCCCAAGTAAGGAGCAGGGTACAGGGAAGGCCCATGCTTGTGCAGGGGCCCACTACCAGATGGGGCCCACCACTCCACCATGAGAGACCGCACACACAGGGCCTGTGACCTGCATCTCAGGACCTCTAACTGCTTGTAGAATTTGAAGGCAACATTGACCCAAGTTTCTGACATGCAAATATCTATTAAATCAGGGACTTTGCAGTGCAGAGCTAGCAAACTTGATGCTGCTGTAATTTGACAAAAGAGCCAGACCCAATTAGTAAAATTAAAGCCTCAACTAATGGCAATTGAATGTAAAATCTCCCAACAGTCCAACATTTGGTTCAGATACGTGATGAGGAGGACTCTGTTGCAAAAGGTTTTAAATCATATGGCCAAATTTGGGAGAATGTAGCTAATAATGTGTCAGTTTGTTTAGTCATTAAAATATTTGTGCCTGATATTGGAGCTCGAAAGTCACCTGTAGTCAGCTCCTCCAGTTTATCCAATTATGGGCTATTTGCCTCAATTGTTTGTTCAGCTGGAGATAGTCAAGCCAGCAAGATATTTGTACCACAGGACTTATATTAACCAAATTTGATGGCATATGGCTCTCAGCATTTGACATTTTTGTTTGAAAGAATGGCTTATTTGGAGGATTTGAGCCTCTGGATTACAAATTAAGGAAAGCACCAAGAACAGTAACAGAAAAAAAGTCAACAAAATTGTGTAGGTCTCCATTCAATAGACTTTTTCTTGGTTTATCCTGCTTCCCTTCTTGGCATGAATTATTACCAATAATAATATTACAAATAAAAATATTGCTAATATTGTCTGGTTTCATCATGCTGGGAGAGGGTTTTTGCTCCACATTATTTTCTAATATGATTATCTTTTACCAAGTAGAGTTGCTAATCTTCCTTCTTGGTGGCACATACTTTATGTAAATAGTCCTGGAGCTCTAATTTAAATTTACTGAAGGATATTCATAGGGAAAGAGTGATCATCCATCTCACATATGCTGAAAAAGTGGAGCATTCCCAGGTGGTATGAATTTAGGTTTAAATGTGTCCTATAACAAATAACCCCATAATAGATCCTGGACTGTAAAATAATCTGTCATTAATGGGTCCAGGAGAGTATCTGTCTCAATGTGTCCTCCAGTCCTGATGAGTTAGAGGTAAAATAGAAAATCCATTTTCATGAGGAAAGATAAACATGAAAATGAGACATGCCCCTTTTAAGTATATAAAAGAGCCATGGAAATGTTAATGTAAAAATTATTAAGTGATGTAAGTCTTCCCAGAGGTTTAGAATTAAGAGAAATTAAATTCTGGGCAAAAGTGAAACCCAGGCAAGAAGAATCAATGGTGAGAGTTCTGGGAAAATGGCACCAGAGTAGCTCATACAGGGTGCAGCTCTCATAAAAAAAAAAAAAAATAGGGAGAAAGCATAGACATCATCCCAGAGAGCTAGCTTGGGGACCTGGAGGAAAGAAGAGTGCTACTTTCATCACTGAAGAGAACTGGGGATGGAGAAATTAAGGGTCCAAAAGGAAAACTGTGAGCAGCTGACACCACAGCTGGGAATGATACCTACCCATTCCTCACCCTCAAGGAGAACAAGCTCCATAAAACATGCAGCTAAGTAGCCAACAGAGAGGGAAAAGGGCATATTCCTCCCAGGGAAAGAGAGGGTGTTGCAGAGGCCTGACTGTGGTTTGCGTTAAGGGAATTTAACCAGAATAATTTGGTTTTGAGTCTATGGTTCAGAAGTTAAAGGAAATCGAAGGATTCATCACAGTGGAAAGATTTGACAAAGAGCACCATCTGATGTCCAGCCAGGAAAGTGAAGAAAGACAGGCTTTATTGCCCCTGATTCTTTCCCAGTCACTTTGATCTATTCTATGCCACATTATTGGATCCCTGGCCCTATTTTGATAACTTAAACTGGGAAAATTTAAAGTTTTAGAAGAAATTGAACCAGAAATCAAAAAAGAGCTGTGGAAAAAAAAAAACACTAGGCAAAAGAAACATATTGATGAACAGAGTAAGATCACCAACATGATTAGATGCCTAGATATCAACAAAATCAACAAAACAACAAAACATACAAAAGGGAATATATGGCCAAGCAAGGAAACAAATGAAGAATCCAGAGAAGACACAGGAGTAAAGATAACTAATCAGTGATGTTAACACAAATCTCCTTAACCAATTCCAGAATTTGATGGAAGATATGACTAATGAGATGAAGATATTAAGATGACACTGTTAGGTGCAAAAATGTTTATGATTGTTCTCTCTTCTTGAAAGATTATCCCTTTTACTAATATGTAGTGTCCATCTTTGTCTCACAATAGTTTTGCATTTAAAGTCTATTTTGTTTGATATTAACCTTTTTTGGTTATTGTTTGTAAGATTGTTTTCCAGCCATTCACCTTCAATCTCCTTGAATCCCTGGGTCTAAGGTGGGTTTCTTGTAGGCAGCACATAGATATTTCCTTATCCATTGTGCCAATCTGTATCTCTTGACAGGTGAGTTTAATCCATTGACATTCAGTGTTATTACTTCCAAGGAATTACTTACATTAGCCATATTTTCTTTGGATTTGTGTATGTCGTATTTTGTTTTTATTTCTCTTTTTGTCTTTTTACACTTGCCTCCAACTCTCTCTCCCCTGTTTTATTCCTTCCTCCTAGAGAACTCCCTTTAGTAATTCTTGAAGGGCAGGTTTCTAATTGGCTTACTCTATTTGTTTCTGTTTATCTGTGAATATTTTGAACTCTCCAACATTTCTGAATGACAGCTTTGCTGGATAGAGTATTCTTTGCTGGAAATTTTTTCTTTTAGTACCTTGACTATGTCATACAACTGCACCCTTGCCTCAGATGAGAAATCAGCACTTAATCTTATTGAGCTTACCTTGTACATGATGGTTCTCTTTTCTTTTGCTGCCTTCAGTATTTTCTCTTTGCCTTGAGCACTGGATCATTTGACAAGAATATGTCTTTGGATAGTGCTGTTGGGATTTATGCTCTTTGGGGTGTGTTGTGTTTCCTAGACATGTACATCCATCTCCCTGAATAGATTTGGGAAGTTTTCAGCCAATATTTCCTCCAACACCCCTTCTGTCCCCTTTCCCTTCTCTTCTCCTTCTGGGATGCCTATAATGTGTATGTTTGTGCATTTTGTGTTGTCATTCAAATCTCTAAGCCCCCGTGTATTTTTTCTGTCTTTTTATCTATCAATTCTACTATCTGTTTGATTTCAGATGTACTGTTTTCCACATCACTAATTCTTTCCTCTGCCTCTTCAAATCTAGTGTTATTTGCTGGGAGTGTATTTTTTATTTCTTTGATTGTGCCATTCATCACCATCATATCTGTTATATTTTTGTGTATGTTTACAATTTCTTTAGTATGCTCTCCAAGTGTTTTTGTTTTATATCCTAATCTGTTCCTTCACTTCATTAAGTTGGACAATGATTGTTTGGAGAGCTTTGATCAGTTGTTCAATGTTTTGTTCCTCTTCTTGGTTTTTAGCTTCTTCATTGGATTGGGCCATGTCTTCCTGATTATTGGTTTGGTTTGTAATTTTTTGTTGCTGTCTGGTCATCATTTTATGTTGATGTTTGTTCAGTTGATTATCTTCTCTGTCTAGTCTCAGGTTTTATTTAGGTTCTGTTTTTGTGCATGTGTTAAATCTTCCTTTCGATACTTTTGTTCTTTATTTTCTATTTCCTTATTGTTGTCTAAGTTCCTTAGACTGAAGGAAAAAGATTAGGGCCAGGGAAAGCAAAATAGTTAAGAAAAGAAAAAGTATAATTGTAGTATTGATAATAAATGCCAGCAGAAGAACCATATAAGACCTAGGTGAATGAATATTAAACTCATGTAAGCTCTGTAGAGTTACAGGAATAAAAAGTGGAGTTCCTACAATGAGAATGGAAACTGAATATGGAGAAGAATATAGTGTAGATTAAAAGACCAGTGTGATCAGGAGAGAGGGAAAGAGAAAAGAAAGGGCAATAACATAAAGAGTGAATAAAAGATAGAAAACAGAGTAGAGGAGTTAGAAATAAAAAGCCAGAAAATTGATGGCTAAACAAAGAGAGGTGGAATGTAAGAGCAACAACAGAATATGGAAGATAGAAAGATGTAAAGTAAAAGAGATAGAGTTGGTAGCCAAAATCAGTACACACAGAAAACTGAGTGAGTGTTGAGTTCCCATCTGGGGGAGCTCTGTTGCATTCCCCAATAGAAAAGCAACAATCCCCCAAGTATAAGGGCAAAGTGAAGTGAAGAAGGATGGCCCAGTGATGGTCCCTTGATACTGATGAGCCTATCCTTATGAGCCTGTGTACTTAAAATTTCTACATGACCTAGAGCTGCTGTGTGCCTATGAATTACCTCCTGAGAGCCTCTATGTAGCTCAAATGTGGCCATTTTCTAAGCCATACTCAACAAATAAATACATTACCTTCCCACCTGCATGTGATTTGACTCCCGGCGATGAGCCTCCCTGGCACTAAGGAATTACTACTAATCACCAGCTGGTAATGCAATGAGAAAAAGACCTTGAGTAAGAGGGGTGAATGGTAAAGACAAATGAGTTTATCTGGCTAAGAGACTTCAAAATGAGTCAGGAGGTCATCAGAAGGGCCACATTTATGTCTCAGCAGGATCCCAAAGACAGCCAAAGTAGATGCTCCTGAGAGCTACAGAGACACACAGGTTCTACAGTCATGGCAGATGGCTCTGGAGTTCAGTGCCTTGCCAGTGGGCCCTACTTTGGAATTTGTGCTCCTGAGTGTGAAGGATTTGGACTCCTATGAGACTTCTCTACACATGCCTCTTCTGTCACATTTACTGAACTTGTGGTTGTCACTGGAGTTGGTGTATTCTCAGGAGACTTGAATCTCTGGACTGTGCATGTGCCAGCTGGGTGCTGAGGCTCAGCAGAGTTGCAACACCTTTCTTTCTCAATTGACTTACCCAGGTCTGCTGACAGGGAGGTTAGGATGGTCAACCACCATATGAGGGAACCAAGAGAGTCTAAAACTACAAGCAGGAGAATTACATCCATCAGTCCCATGGGACCTAAGCCCCCTCTTGATTTAGAGATGGAGTGGACATCACCATCCCAGGGGCCTCAGGATGGAGGAAGAAAATATAGATTAGAGCGGACTTCCTGGTATTCTACTATAGAACTATTGTGACTCTAGCAATGGAAAAAATTGCATCATTGATGTGGAGACAGTGGCCATGGGAGTTGCTAGGGGCAGGGAGAGGGAAGAAGAGGTGTGATATGAAGGCAGTTTTGGGACTTGGAGCTGTCCTGAATGATATTACAGGGTCAGATGCAGGACATTATATATCCTGCCAGAACCCACTGAATGGATTGGGGAGAGTGTAAATTACCATGTAAACTATAATCCATGTAGTGTAGCAGTACTCCAAAAATGTATTCATTAAATGCAAAGAATGTGCCTCACTGATGAAAGAGGTTGCTGATGTGGGAGGAGTGGGGGTGGGCAGTCAGGTATATGGAAAACATATTTTTTAATGTAACATTTTGTGTGATATATGTATCTTTAAAAAAAGACAATAAAAAAAGAAAAAAAGAAAGGAATTTTGAACCAAAAAAAAAAAAAAGATGACACTGTGTTAGCATAAAGGACAATTTGAAAGCCTGTAAAGAAAAGTATATAACTTATAGAAATGAAAGACACAATAGAATAGATTAAAAATACATTAATATCATATAATAGCCGATTTGATTTGGCTGAGAACAGAATTAGTGAAGTAGTTGACAGAGCATCTGAACTTAAAAAGACAGAAGAACAGAAAGAGAAAAGAATGGAAAAGATTTAACAGGGTTTCCAGGAATTGTATGATAGCATGAAACACGCAAACAAATGCATTGTAGGATTCCAAGAAGAAGAGAACAGAAAAGGGGCAGAAAGAATTTTTAAGGAAATAATGGTTGACAATTTTCCAAACCTTATGCACGACATGAATATCAATAATCCAGAATTACAACATATCTTAAACAGAATAAATCTGAATATATTTGATCTGAGACATATTCTTTTTAGAATTTAAAATGCAAGAAATAGAGACGTTTCTTAGAGCAGCAAGAGAAAAGCAATTGATCAATTACATGGACATCTCATTAAGTCTAAGTGCTGATGTCGCCTCAGAATCAATGGAGGTAAGGAAACAGTGGCACAATATTTTTAAGGTACTGATAGAAAAAACATCCAGCCAAGAATTCTGTCTCTAGCAAAACCATCCTTAAGAAATACTTAAAATCTTCACAGACAAAGAAAATCTGAGATTATGTCACCAAGAGGCTGGTTCTACAAAACATACTACAGTGTATGTTACAGGCTGAAAGGAAACAACAATGGTGAGAGACTTGGAGAAGAGTTTAGTAATGAAGATAATAAATAAGCATTACTGGAAGGGTTAAATGACAGAAAATAGTAAAATATGACAACAGAAATCCAAGGGATAAAATGGACAAGATAAGAAAAGCTTTATAGTGATATTGAATGTTAATGTACTGAACTCCTCAATCAAAAGGCATAGAATGACAGAATGGATTAAAAATATGAGCCATCTGTTCATTGACTACAAGAGACTCACTTTATTATTTATAGTTTTTTAATGAGGTACTGGGGATTGAACCCAGAACCTCATACATGGGAAACAGGCACTCACCCACTGAGCTACACCCACTCCCCCAAAGACTCACTTTAGATGCAAGGACACAATCAGCCTGGAAGTGAAGGGTTGGAAAGAGCTATTCCACACAAGTAGTAATAAAAAAAGATCTGGAGTAATGACATTAATATTAGACAAAATAGATTTTAAATGCAAAACTGTTACAATGGATGAAGAAGGTAACTATGTATTAATAAATGGGAAAAGTAAACAAGAAGAAATAACAATAATAAATACTGACGCACCAACTTAGTTCCCCAAAGTACGTGAGGCAAACACTGGCCAACCTGGCAGGAGAAATTGGTGTTTCTACTTTCAGAATTGAATAGACCACTTGGACAGAGGACAAATAAGGAAAAAGAGAGCTTGAACAATATGATAAATGAAATAGATCTAACATACATTTGTAGAACATTACACCCAGCCCAAAGCAACATGATATACATTCTTCTCAAGTTCTCATTAATCTTTCTCCAGGACAGACTTTTTCTTGGGACATGAATCAGATTTGAATAAATTTAAAAAGATTGAAATTAAAGAAAGGACTGCCTCTGATCATAATGGAATTAAGTTGGAAATTAATAACAAGTTGAAAAAAAGGAAAATTCACTAGTACATTTAGATTAAACAGTATACTCTTAAATAATCACTGATTCAAAGAATAAATTGCAAACAAAGTCAGTAAATATCTCAAGATGAGTTAAAACAGAGACATAGCATATAAAAATTTATGACAGGGAAGCAGATCTGGCTCATACAACTGGGCTCCTGCTTACCACATGGGAGGTCATTGTTTCAGATCCCCATGACTCCTGAAGAAGACAGCGACCTGGCATGATAAGTGGGCACGGCCAGCTGACATAACAAGAGACACAAGAAGAAAAAACATGTTGAGAGACACAAAAAAGTGTGAGCAGAGGTTCCTGGTGCCTCCTAAAGAAGACAGTGAGCTGATGTGATGGGAAGGCATGGTGAGCTGATGCAACATGAAATGTGGGGAGGAAAAGCAGAATAAGAGACACAACCAAGCAGGGAGCAGAGGTGACTCTAGCAATTA
The DNA here is from genome assembly GCF_030445035.2 of Dasypus novemcinctus. Taxonomy (NCBI): domain Eukaryota; kingdom Metazoa; phylum Chordata; class Mammalia; order Cingulata; family Dasypodidae; genus Dasypus; species Dasypus novemcinctus. The sequence continues at coordinate 1,151,055 of NC_080696.1, read as the reverse complement.
AGCACCTCCCTCCCACATCAGAGGTCTGGGGTTTGCCTCCCAGGGCCTCCTATAGAATCAAGGGTGATGAACAGGCACAGTAAGTGAAAAACAAGGGGGTGGGAAGAAATACATAAATAAAGTAAATCTTAAAAAACCTTATAAGAGGGGAGCAGATGCAGCCCAATTGTTTGAGTATCTGCTTCCCATGTATGAGGCCCTGAGTTCAATATGATAAATGAAATAGATCTAACATACATTTGTAGAATCCCCTGTACCTCCTAAAACAATTATGGCAGTGCTCACAATGAAATTTATATCATTCAATGTTTACTTTAAAAAAGAAGAAAGAGTTAAAATTAAAGACATAATTGTACATTTGGAGGAACTAGAAAAAGAGCTGCAAACCAACCCAAAAACAAGTGGAAGAAAAGAAATAATAAGATTAGAGCATGCCTAAATAAAATGGCTAATAAAAATAGACAAAAGAGAGAATCATCAGAACCAAAAGATGGTTCTCAGAGATTAGCTAGTTTAAACACAGGAAAAAAGAGATGATGTAAATAAATAAAACTAAAAATGAGATGGGGGCATTAATGCTACCTGAGCAGAAATTAAAATATCAGAAAAAAAAGATAATATTAACTGTATGCAAACAAACCTGACAAATGTTCATGAATTGCTAGAAATCCATGAACAAGCCACACTGACCCTAGAAAGAATCAAAGACCTCAACAAGCCAATCACAAGTAAAACAAATGTAACAGTCATCAGAAACCCTCCCAAAATGAAAGGCCCAAGACCAGTTGGCTTCACAGGGAATTCTGCTAATCATTCAAAGATGATCTAATACTGATCTTTCTCAACCTCTTCCAAGAGCTGAGTAGGAAGGAACACTACCAAACTCTGTCACTGAAGCCATCACCTCAATACTAAAGCCAGACAGAGGTATTATGAAAAAAAATTATAGACAAATATCTGTAATGAATATAGATGCAAAAATCTTCAAAAAAAAAAAACCTTCCTGACCAAGTTAAAAAGCACATTAAAATTATGCATCATGATCATATGTTTTTTTTGTGTGTGTGTGTGTGTGAGGTACTGGTGCCAGTGATTGAATGTAGGACCCTGTATGTGGGAAACGAGCACTTAACCACTGAGTCTCATTGGCTCCCCTGAGTTAGTTTTTTTTATTTTTTGCTTGTTTGTATTAATTTTAGGAGGTACTGGGAACTAAACATGTGGGAAGCAGAGACTCAACCATTTGACCAACATCCACTCCCTGATCATATGGGTTTTATAGCAGGTATGCAAGGATGGTTCAATGTAAGAAAATCAGTGCATTACACCTCATTAATAAATTGAAGATAAAAAGCACTTATCGCAATTGAGTTGAAAAGCCTTTTCACAAAACACATCACTTTTGATAAAAACTCTCTGAAACACAGCAGTAGAAGAAATCTTTATCAATAAGATAAAGGCCATATGTTAAAAAACCCAAGACAAACATGGTAGTGAATGGTGAAAGATAAATTTTTTCCCAACCTCACTGGGAAAAAACAAGGATGTTCACTATTTATCCTGTTAATCAGTATTGTGCTAGATGTTCTAACTAGAGCAATTATGCAAGAAAACATACAAAAGGTATCCAAACAGGAAAGGAAGAAGTAAAATGTTCACTATTCCCCAATGAAATAGTCCTATATTAGAATATCCTGAAAAATCAGTCACAAAATTACTAGAACTAATAGACATTTTCAGCAAAGTTGCAGAATAAATATTAATATGCAAAAAGTCAATACAGTTTCTATACACTACTAAAGAGCAAACTGAGGGGGAAGGTAGGAAAAATTCCATTTACAAGAGTGCCTAAAAGAATCAAATGTTCAAGGAATAACCAACCAAAGACATAAGGGCCTGTATTCAAAGAACTACAAAACATTTTCAAAAGAAACTAAGGAAGTCTTTAATAAATTGAAGAATATTCCATGTTCATGTGTTGGAAGACTAAATATCACTAAGAGTTCAATTTTACACCAACTGAACTATAGATTTCATGCAATGCTGATACAAGTTCAAAAACCTTTTTTGTAAAATTGGAAAAGCCAATTATCAAATTTATCTGGAAGGATATGGGACCCTGAATAGCCAAAACTATCTTAAACTAGAAGAATGAAGTTAAAGGACTCTCACTTTTTGACTCTAAAGCATATTATTTACCTAAAGTGGTGAAAAACAGCATGTACTGGTATAAAGATAGATTGATGGGATCAAATCAAGAGTTCCAAAATAGACCCTCATATCTGTGGTCAAGTGATTTTTGACAAGACTGTGAAACAAACCCAGCTGAATCAGAACAGCCTGTTCAACAAATGGAGCTGGGAAAACTGGATACTCGTATCTCAAAGAAAGGAAAGGATCCCTATCTCACACCCAATACAAAAATTAACTCAATATAAGTCAAACTAAAAACTAGAATCATGTATCTCCTAGAAGAAAATGTAGAGAAACAACTTTTAGACCTTGTGTTAAGTGGTGGTTTCTTGGCCCTTCCACCCAAAACACAAGCAATGAAATAAAAAGCAGATTAAAAGGACTTAAGACTTCCTCAAAATTAAACATTTTTGCATTTCAAACAATTTTTCAATAAGGTTAAAAGGCAGCATATTCAATGGGAGAAAAACCAACAGGGTTTTATTGCCATGTTTTGTAAATAGATCACATAAGTCAATGACCAAAAACAACCAAATTTAAAAATGGGCAAAAGAATTGAATAGAAGTTTTTCCAAAGAGGAAATACAGATGGCCAAAAGAGTACATGAAAAGATGTTCAGCATCACTAGCTGTTAGGGAAATGATCAAAACTGCAATGTGATAATGTTTCATGCCATACAGAATGGCCATTATTAAAATGATAGAGAATTACAAGTGTTTGAGAGGATGTGGAGAAATATGAACACTCCTTCACTGTTGATGGGAACGTAAATGGTGTTGGCTCTGTGGAGGATGATTTTGTGGTCACTCAGAAAGCTAAACATAGAACTACTCTATGATCCAGCAATCCAACAACTAGGAATATATACAGAAGAACTGAAAGAAAGAATGCCTACAGATATTTGCACATCCATGTTCATAGTGGCATTACTCACAACTGCTGAAAGATGGAAACAGCTTAAATGCCCATTAAACAATGATGAATATTGTATGTTCTTACTGATATGGACTAACTATGATTAGTAAGCTTATGTAATTACACTATAGAGTACAGGTTAGTAGGAGATAAAATGCTAGCTAAGAAGGGGGAGGTGATATAGAATGTATGTAAAACGTTTAATAAAGTCAGTTGTAAATATGTTGCAATGGAGAGAGTTGAATGTAACACATTATAATAACTATTACATACACTGCTTATTTATAACCTGTGATTGCAGATGAAAGATGTAGTCTAGGGAGGTTAATGTTAATTGAAAGACAGCTATAGGATAGTCTACTTGGTAATTTTGGTGGTAGATGAGGATTTTGTTTAATAATATAAATACAAGAATGTTCTTGAACTACAAGATGTTAAGAATTTGGTGATAAATAAGAAGAATGCAACTAATATAGACTATAATTACAAACAATATTGTAATGTTTTTGTAGGAAAGGCAAAGAAGGTACTATATCAATGCTAAAGGTAAGAAAAAAAGAGTTTAGTTTTATGAGAGGTGAATATGATTAAACAGTTTTTTCTTCATCTCCTTCATTAAGAAGGAGATGTAGGTCATGTCATTTAACCAATCTGCTCATTTATGTATCCTTCTGAACACTGAAGAAATAATTGAGTTTGCTTTTAGGATTAAATATGATAAATGTGACCGGACAGAAACTTTTTAGATTAATGCTTCCATAAATTGTTAAGCCGCCTTTGTATATTATTTTATTTTTTGAAGTAGAGATAAAGTTAGAAAAAGATAAATGAGGGAGTAGATGTAGCTCAAGTGGTTGGTTTTCTGCTTCCCATGTATGAGGCCCTGGATTCAATCCCTGTTACCTTCTAAAAACAAAATAAAAAAACGAAATAAATCAACTCTCATTGGAGAGTGGATGTAACTCAGTGGGTGAGATCTTGCTTCCCATATAAGCGGTCTGAGTTCAATCTCTAGTAACTCTTGGGGAAAAAAAAAAAATCAGTGACGGCAGAGTGACGTCATCAACCAGCGCCGGAAGCCGTACCCTGAAAACACCTCCGCAAAAACTGTGGAGGATGGTAGAGACTGGAGATGGTAGAGACTGGAGATGGTAGAGACTGGAGAGGGGCTCCACAAACGCGAATTGAAGACAGAGAAAAGTGTCAGGTAGGAAACTTCTATCCGGGACCAACTGGTCCTCTTCGCTTCCCTCTCAGCGGGGGCCCTGCAAGCTTCTGGGCTCTGCAGCAAGCAGCCTGGACCCCTCTCACCCGGGAAAGAGATTTTCAAGGAACTAACAGCAGTGAGCTGGGGCCCCGTGCGTATCCAGGCACAGAGACCCAGTGCTGAAAACAATTTGCTGCGGGGTGCTGGAAGAAAAAGGGCCCCCATTTTGGGGGGGGGGGGGGTAGGGAATAAAATCTTAGCAGACTGGCTGTGGCTGAGCGGTGCACTCAGTACATCCAGTTTCTGCGGGTTGAATTCCCTAAATGCAGAATGGACCTTTCCGAGGGTCCCACCTTTCTGCAATGACGCTGTCTGAGTATCCGAGGCAGGATAACCTAGCAGGGAAGAAACTTTAGGTAGAAAAGTCTCACAGAGGAAAAACGAAGAGGGAGGATTAAACTGAACACCTACTGGACTGGAGAGTTCCAGAAATGAAAAGTGTAAGGAAAATGGGGAACCAAGTGAGGAAGAGACTTTAAACAAATCATAGGAGCAGGGGACAAAATTCTACACAGAAACAAAGAGAACAGATCAAGATTCCTGAAGAAGGAAGAGAGGAAAAACTGGCAAGTTATGGCAGGCTGTTATGTTTCCTGTACTGGGGAAAGGAGGGCTTATAAGAGATAGGAATTAAGTTAAGCCTCAGTTTGCTGATGTAGGGCTTAGCGTAAAGGTCTCCATCTAGGGTCTGCTTAATTTCTTTAACTTACCCCAGTTTGATCTGGCTGTCAGCCATTGAGAATTGTGATAAAAATTTAAGGTGTTGAACCCGTTTTCATTTACTGCCTAAGGCCTTGGGGTAATATTTGCAAGTTGTTTTCATGTTGGGCTCATAGATGGTCATGATGTCAGTTTTAACATGATCATAATTTTTAGGTCATTCCAGACATAAAGAAATCATTTGCTGGGTCACAAGTGGTTGGTGACACACATTCAAATCTTTGGGAAAAACAGTCCACCAGGGAGATTATAATGAATACAATGAGTGATAAAAGGTCCAAATGCCCACCTCATAGTATATGCCTAACCCGAGCTCCCATGTTTTGACCCAAATGAAATCAAAGTGATCAAAAGGAAGGCCTTACCCATTTAAATCATGTAGTGCATTTAATTATTTCATTCACTTTTACCTTAACTTCCACAGAAGTATGTACCCAAATACAACGGCAATGACAAAAATGCCTCCTTGTACAGTTAATAAATAACAAGTAATAAGTAATAAGTAACTAATGACTTGTTGTGCAGCTATAGCTTTAGCAGTAGATTCAGTAATTTCTCCTATTGTAAGTCTAATCCTGTTCTCATTTGTGTTAGGCCTAAGCCAAGATAGCAGCAATCTGCCCAAAGAACCAAACCCAGAATCATTACCTCCTTGGGTAAATTCTCTTTCCCCTGAAACTGTAGCTTGAGGGGAGTAGTCCAATGAGAAGTTTCAGATTTATTATAAATTCCTAAGGGACTGTGAGGTGACCAAATGCATATTGCCCAGGCATTTTATCAACTATAAAGGTAATTTACAACCCAGTCAAATATCTGATAACATTTCCAAAATAAAAATACTGCCTGGGGAAATGGATATGGCTCAAGTGATTGTGCTCCCACCTACCATATAGGAGGTCCAGGGTTTGATTCCCAGGGCTGCCTGTTGAAAGGCAAGCTGGCCATAATAGTGACCTGGCCTGAGTGGAGTGCTGAGAATTGGCCCATACAGAGAGCTGGCCCAGCAAGATGATGCAACAGAAAGAGGCACAGAGGAGAGACAATAAGAGATGCAGCAGACCAGGGAACTAAGTTTGCACAAGAGTTTGAGCACATCTCTCCTCTAAGGTCCCAGGATCAATTCCCAGTGCCACCTAAAGAGAAGACAAGCAGACATAGAAGAACACACAGAGAGCAGACAGGGAGTGCAAGGCAATGGGGTGGGGAGAAATGAATAGATAAAATAAATCTTAGAAAATAAATTTTTTAATGATTGCCTGGCAGAACAATGTAAATAGAGTCAATGTGATATTGTTTGTAGATTTATTAGTAGGAATACTATCATTTGTCCTTAGTATCCAAGGGTCTGTCTTATTGAGACTATAAATGAAAAGCTTATCAAAATTTATTTGTATTGTGAATATTTTGCAGATCCAGTAACCTAAACCTGAAAGTGGACATGGATTGTTAATATAACTTGGAGTTTTTGGAAGTATGTGGACTATTATGGCAAGTTTTCCAAACTCTTCTATGATATCTTTATAATTCTCTCAATCAGTTGTGTCTATTATGTGGTTTACACTGAGCAAAAACAGGTACTTTCCTTCCAATGCACTTTAAAGACCAATTCCCGAGACACTGGGTGTCCAAGTGAGAAAGTTTATTTGCTAGGCAAGCAGAGAGATCATTGGTCTAGCAAGGACCCAAAAATCTGCCTCCTTGATTTTGAGGAGTTTAGGGTTTTTATGGTTTCAAACAGGGGAGGGTGGAGTGGTTATAATCACAATGGTAAATATACACAAACCTAGTTTTCAAATAACCATAAACCAAAGTAAGATCAGACTGTAATAACCATCACAATAGTATGTGTACACAAGGCTGTGGCTCATTTGAAATAGCCATATAGAAAGGTGAGGTTGACCTAGCCAGTTTCAGTAATTTCATGTATGAGCTTTGGACTAGTCTATAATATAGTGAAAAATAAGGGGAAAAAACATCTGTATAATGATTCAGTAATCATAAACTTAAGCTAATTCTTAATTTTTGGTTACAAGGTTCCAGGTCCAAGAAATTTTAAAGCAGAATAAAGAAGGCTTGGGTCTAGTAATCACATTTGGTATGAACCAAATTGTGCAATTTGATCTGAAGAGACTGAACCATTTGGGATAAAAAAGAAATTTGTTATGGGTAGAACTATGGGGTCCCTTGCAATGTGCATATATCAGGGTTTATGGTGACAATTCAAACAGTTTATAAGGTTACAATCCTTTGAAAAGTCCTTGTAGAAACAGACAATGACATTGTCTTTCCAAGCCAGTGCAAGGGCAAAACATAATGAAATATAAAGATTTTATGTATTATGAGTATTAGTAAGGTGGAGTCTATGTGAGGACTTGTTTATGCTAGCATTTGATCTGTTACCTTGGGATTAAGTAGTCTACTGTGTGACATTGTCTACTTCTCTTCCTGGCTAGTTGGGTTTTTAACTCTCCATAATGAGTCCAGGAGTCTGATAGAACATTTATTTGAGTAAAGTGGACCCATGGCTTAACACCCTGTAATAAATTTGCATTACCAGAAGTTAGGAATACTTGGCAGAGGTCCTTTTAATCAGGATCTAGGGCTGTATTTGTATGTGTCATTTCCAGTAGATCCATTATCCTGGTGTCAGATTATGATTAATGGAATGTCTGTCATGTGGAATAGGAAAAGTGTCCTTCATTTGTTGAAGGTAATCTTTGGCATAATGCATTAAGGATTTACGAATTGGGTCATGTCATTGTGCAACAATGTTCTCAATTTATTCCCAGAGATAGGTCTGCCAGGAAAAATTTCATATGGGGAGAATTTGAATTTCCTAAAATAAATGCTGTGAATAAACAGAGGACCTAAGGTAAAATTTGGGGCCTGTAAATGCTAGGTTCTTCAGTTAATTCAGACAGCATTAATTTAAGTTTATAATTATGCCTGTTTTACTAATGGCTATTTTTGCATGAAAATATGCAAGTGCATTTTTTAAATATTCACGCTCAGTCCTTTTTGTGTAAACCTTTATCTTAATAGTAGTAACTGTATATGGGAATAAACTGGCAGAAAGGAGATAACTTACTTGTCTACAATTTTCAACTGGCATACCAGATGTGAGGAACCCTCTTTGCTTCCAGAGCATGATGAAGTCACTGTAGATCAGGGGCTCTAAACCAGGGTCTGTGGAGATTTCAGGGGCAGGTTTTCAGGGGCTCTGTGAATTTGAATTGAAAATTTTAATTTAAAGACATGCTGATGTTGTGTCATAAAATTATGTGCTGTTACATTCTGAGTAGGGGTCCATGGTGTTCACCTGACTGGCAAAGGGGTCCTTGGAACAAAAATGGTTAAGAACCCTTGTTATAACTGTTCACTGAATTTCCTTCTGATGGAAAGCAGGGTTGGGTAAGGGTACAGAGTTCATCCTTTTTGGTGGAAGAAAATTGTGGATGACTGCCTTATGCAATCTGTGTGTGCTTGATAGTAAAGTATACACACTCTAGAACAATAAAAATTTTCCTTGTTTCTTCAGCACAAATATAGTCACATGGTGACTCAGAAAATATTGGTAGATTTCCATTCCTCTTAGATAGACAGATTAATAAGAAACTTTTTGCTGTAGGCGCTTTAGAGTACTTGCCCGGGACAACCAAAATCCATAAAAGTGTGACATATCTTTGAAAAAACAGAAAGGTTAGTTTTGAGAGTTTTATAAGGAAGTGAATGACACAAAGTATGCATTGAGTAGATTTATCTTAACTACCATTGTGTTAATCTAATTTTGTCTTTTGAATTATAGGACTGATGCTGTTACAACTGCATTAAAAGAGAGTTTGCCATCAAAGTGCTGGTTTTTCTAGAGAGAAAGAAGCTCTGAACTACACTTGTGATGAAAGCAGCCTCATGAAGACTTGGGCTCCCTGCATTCTCAGTCCATTTGGATTCTCATGAATAAGGGAGAGAATTTTAACCAGGTGGGAAAGTACTCATTTATTTTGTAAATGATTTACTTTTTAATCAGAGTGTGTTATTTAATTTGACTACAGGCGGTTGGATAAAGGCAATCTGAGGTCAGGTAAAGTTATTGTGAATATATAATATAACTGGGTTTATAACTATTTGCTCATTTCCAAAGGGAGACTCTTTTAATATATTACCACTCAAGGAAGGATTTTATGAATTTAGACCAGGGGAGAGACCAAAATATGAAAAAAACAAATGAATAATAGTACAATGAAAAATTATATGAGTGACCTGAAGGAATAGTAGAATTTTAATATAGGCTATATAGGAAGGGCAAAGGATACTTTTGGTTGGGGTTCAGTGAAGAGATCTCTCAGGAAATGACAAAACGAAGACTAAAAGACCATGAGGATGATGTGGGAAGTTTTTTGAGGGGATTTCCACAGAAATGAAGGGTAGTTATGGTTTTCAGTGCTGAAATAATAACTAATATGAATGTGTTTGAATGTTTCTGAGAAATGAATTCTTATTCAATCCTTGGATGCCTGGAGAAGTCCTAACTTAAAATTACTTAATTTGAAGGAAATACTTTGTTAAAGTGGCATATCTTGATTATATTCACCTTGGGTGACATCTAGGTTAATCAGAGAGTTAACTCTAGAAAAAGAATTTATTTTAGATTTGTGGGCTCCTGGTGGTATTATTGTTTTGAGTTATGTTGGATTTTTTGCGTTTACCTATGAAAATAGAGATGTACACTCAGTTTTGAGCCAACAGTGGAGTAAATTGAAGCAATTGAATAGATGTGTGATTGTCATGATAGTGTACAGAAGTGGGAGAGAAAGGGGGCTACGTACAATTCAGCCTTGAGATGGTCTAATAATCCTGTTCGAGTACGGCCATGCAGAACACAAGAAGAAATACACTCGGGACTGAAATGTCAGAGAAATCTAGGAAAAAGAAAGTTCCCAAAAGGTCCAGTTCTTTACTTCCAAGTTATAGACTGAAGCACACACATGGAATTTATTCATGGGGAGCTTATTGGAGATGGTGGCATAATTTACTTAAGAGGAAGCCTGTCATGCTACTAACTCATTTTTAAGGTGTGTGAGTAAAGCATAAAAGTGCTTATGTAGATTGACTATGAAAGAAGGAAAAGAGGATCAGGCACAAGAGATGAAATAGACACAAGGGGCATTTTGGTTCATAAAAGAAAAGAAACAATAAGGTTAAATGATGAGGTGATTGAGTGTGATAAGAGAGCAGTTGCTAGTAATGACTTCAGAAAGGAACAGGGAAGCCTGTAATTCTCTTGGAGATATTCAACTTAAAACAGGTGACAAGGCTTTTCAATGAGAGAGAAGGAGTAACTAATGGGTATGAATGCAGGAATAACTGTAGACTTTGTGGTGCTAAGTTGAGGTGATTTTTTAAAATGACATCAGTCACCTAGTTATGGGATTAATCAACACTGGTAAAAGTAATATGAAATGTGAGAACATATGGATTCAAGCTACGGGACTTGAAATGATTATGGGAGATGGAAGAATGACTCAATTATCAAGATATAGTCTTTTTCCCAGATATATTTGAAAGCACTAGGAGTTGTGATTGTGTATTAGTCATAAAGTGAGAGCTTAGTAATGTGTTGTGTCACATGCGGTAATACATGATAGAAAATTAAAGTCGCTTCCTATTTGGGCAGATATGGAAAGTAGTAAGTTATCTATTGACACATTGGGTAAATACAGTGACATCAGAAATATTCTTGGAAAAAGACCTTGACCAAAAGGGGGGAAATGTAAAAGACAAATGAGTTTATATGGCCAAGAGACTCAAAGTGGGTTGGGAGGTCATTTCAGAGGTTGTCATTATGCATGTCTCAGCAGGATCTCATTTACTGTCAAAGTAGATACTTTTCCAAATAGCAGGGCTGCTGGGGTCTCTGAAGACATCCAGATACTATAGTCAGGTCAGATAGATCAGGAGTTTGGTACCTTGCCAATGTGCCCTACTTTGGAATTTATGCTCCCCAAGGTGATAGAGTTGGACTCAGTTGTGATTTCCTTACACATGGCTCTTCTGTTCTTGAATTTGAACCTATAATTAGTATTAGAGTTGGTAGTTGTACATCCAAGAGACTTAAATCTTTGGGCTGTCCTTGTGTCAGCTGGGCCCTGAATCTCAATGGAGTTGCAACATTTACTCTCCAGTTCATTGGTCCCACCTAGGACAACTAAAAAGGAGGTGAGAATGGACAATATCCATACCGAAGAACCAAGAAAGTTTACAGCTGCAAGCAAGAGCTTTCCATTCATCAGCCCTAATGGATCACAGCCCTCTTTTTTTTTTTGTCTTTATTTATTTTTTTAATGATATATTCAAAAAATATGAGGTTCCCATATATCCCCTACCCCCTTCACCAAACTCTTCCCCCCATAACAACAACCTCCTCCATCATCGTGAGACATTCATTGCACTTGGTGAATACATCTCTGAGCACTGCTACACTTCATGGCCAATGGTCCACACCATAGCCCACGCTCTCCCACAGTCCACCCAGTGGACCATGGGAGGACATACAGTGTCCGGTAACTGTCCCTGCAGCACCACCCAGGACAACTCCAACCCCAAAAAATGCCCCCACATCTCATCTCTTCCTCCCACTCCATTCCCCCAGCAGCCACCATGGCCACTTTCTCCACACCAATGCCACATTTTCTCTGATTACTAATCACAATAGTTCATGAATAGAATATCAGTAAGTCCACTCTAATCTATACTCTTTTCCTCCATCCTGTGGACCTTGGAATGGTTGTGTCCACTCCACATCTATATCAAGAGGGGGCTTAGATGCCACATGGATGCCGGATGCAATTCTCCTGCTTTCAGTTGTAGGCATTCTTGGCTCCCTGGCGTGGTGGTTGACCTTCTTCACCTCCATGTTAGCTGAGTGCGGTAAGTCCAATAAACCAGAGAGTAGGATTTGCAAGTCTGCTGAGGCTCAAGGCCTGGCTATCACATGGTCAGTCCAGAGACTCAGGTCCCCTGGGTATACACTAAACCCCAGCACCAACTACAGATTTGGTAAAAGTAACAGGAGAGACTTGTGGACAAAGATCACATCTGAGTCCAGCTCCATCACACAGAAACACAGACTCCAAAGTAGGGCTAACTGACATGGCACTGAACTCCATCTGCCATGACCATAAAATCTGTGGGTCTCTGTAGCCCTTACAAGAACAAATACCTGGACTTGTGTCTATTTTATCTGTCTCTCAGACTCTGCTGAGGTGTGCATAAAGGCAACCCCTCTGATAACCTCCTGGCTCTTTTTGGAGACTCATAGCCATATAAACTCATTTGTCCTTTCCATTTCCCCCTTGATTCAGGTCCAAAAGCATTTATAATTCCTGGTATTATATGTTGACTTAGATATTCTGCTGGTCTGAGTTGACCCGTTTATTCAAGGTCATATTCTAGTCACATCATCAGCTGGTACTTGGTAGTAATCCCTCGGCACCAGGGAGGCTCATCCCCTGGAGTCATATCCCACTCTGGGGGTAAGGCAACACATTTACATGCTGAGTTTGGCTTTGAGACTGGCCACATTTGAGCAACACTGAGGCTCTCAAGAGGTAACTCTTAGGCACCTGCAACTCTAGGCCTTGTTCTTATTTCAGGTGCACAGGCTCACAAGCATAGTCATTAGTATCAAGGGCTCATTGTTGAACCTTCCTTCTTTTTTGGTCTTTGCCATTGAACTTGGGGGATTGTTGCTGTTCCTTTAGGGACTGTGATAGAGCTCCCCTGACTAGGAACTCAGCACTCCCTCAGTTGTTGTTTTTAATGTAATCACTATGAAAATATCCAAACATTTTTACGTACCCTGGATATATGCCCTGGAGAACTCCCTGCCAACCATGTGTCCCCTGTCAATAACATCCCACACCAGTATTCCTCCCCTGCCATTGTTGAACCTCTCTGTGATCCAAAACTTCTCCAAAAATGAAGCCCAATATATTGCCAGGTTCTATTAATAGTAAAATGGAATATAGGGATCAGTTTAAAGGTTAGATATAGAATACATATTAATTTAGAAAAGTTAAGGTAAAAATAAATTGGGGTATCAAAAATTTAAAAATACAAAAGATTTGTTTTTGATGTTTTGCCTTCCATCACTGCAATAAGTATTGCCCTGTATGCAAATTGGCAAGCCAACTTCTTCCGTCTTTTCCTCAGTGTTTGCATCCTATCTTTTCCTTTTTTTCCCCTAATTATTAAGCTTATCTTCACAAAAGTTTTAGATCACAGTAATTCATATATACAATATACAGTACTCCTACATATCCAACATAAAACCCTTTTCCCTTCCACAGCAATAATCTTCTTACATATTCATACTATATTTACCGAAACTGATATACAGATATTGAGACAATAGCTTTCAAACAAGGTATCATTTGGGTTTACATAGTGGTTTATATTTTAAACTACACAATTTTCTAAATTTTTAGTTATCTTATGTTTTACATTATCATTTACATTTTAGCCTATCAGCCCCTATATATTTTTGGTATAATTTAACATGTCTTATATCCATTCTTGCGTAATCTTGTTCAACACTTGTATTGCCCACACAGTTACATTGATTTCATCTATTCAATACCTCTTTCCCCCTTCCCTTAGGGCCCACAGTGACAGTCAATCTTCATTGCTTGAAGGGCCATGTTCAGAGATACTTGCAACAGCATTGAGGACTTGACATGCTCAACTGCCCTAATGCATTAGGAGCCACCATTTCTTTCGAGAGATACAATTCCCTCTATTTGAGAACATCAGTCCTCCCAGGATGTGGGTATACCTTCACTCTCATTATATAGGTCTCTATCCAATGATATAACCAACTATGACAAAATGAGCACTCACACACTCCCTAGGAGCCTGTCCTGCATCAGATTATCCACTTTAAGCATCTTAAGCAGGTAACCTTCCTTATTAGATTTTTTAAAAAGTTTTCTCAGCATTATACTCTCAACCAAATACCTGACAATCCCCTATGTTCGTATGTTGCCCCACCCTCCCTCCAATTTCTTGGGCAATATTATCCATCCTCCCATCCCTAGCCCTCATCAAGCCTGCAAAGCCCCATCCAAAGGTAATCCTATTCCCCCATTTTATCCCTTATACAAATACTTACCTCCAGCTTATCATAGATTTCACCCATGTAGGTGTCAGCTTACATCCTTCTTTACCCCCCAATTTTCTTTAAGCCTATCATTCAGTCTCTAGCTCTCTGAGGCAGCTTGGTTTGCTTATTTCATATCACAGAAGTCATATAGTATTTGTCCTTCAGTGCCTGGCTTGCTTCACTCAACATAAGGTTCTCAAGATTCATCCATGTTATCACATGTGTTTATAGTGTATTCATGCTTAAAGCTGAGTAGTATTCCATTGTATGTATATACCACATTTTATTTATCCATTCATCTGTTGATGGGCGTTTGGGTTGAGTCCCACTTTTGGCAATAGTGAACAATGCTGCTATGAATATTGGTGTGCATATATCGGTTTGTGTCCTTGTTTTCAGTTCTACTGGGTGTATACCCAGCAGTGGAATTGCTGGGTCATATGGCAAATCTATAGGTAGTTTTTTGAGAAACAAGCTGTCCTCCAGAATGGCTGGATCCTTCTGCTTGCCACCAGCAGTGGATGAATGTTCCCATTCCTCCAAATCCTCTCCAGCACTTGTAGTCTTCTGTTTTTTTCATAGCTGCCAATCTTATGGGAATAAGATGGTATCTCAGTGTAGTTTTGATTTGCATTTCCCTAATTGCTAGAGATTTGGAGCATTTTTTCATGTGCTTTTTAGCCATTTTGTATTTCTTCTTTGGAGAAGTGTCTGTTTAAATCTTTTTCCCATTTTTAAATGTTTTTTTTGTCTTTTTATTTTCGAGAAATAGGAGTTCTATATATATGAAGGTTATATGTCTCCTATCAGATATATAGTTACCAAATATGTTCTCCCATTGCATAGGCTCTCTTTTCACTTTCTTGATAAACTCCTTTGAGGTGCAGAAGGCTTCAATTTTGAGGAAGTCCCATTTATCTATTTGTTCTTTTGCTGCTAGTGCTTTTAGTGTGAAGGTCATGAAGCCATTTCCTATTACACGGTCCTGTAGATGTTTCCCTATACTCCTTTCCAAAGTCTTTATGGTCTTGGCTCTTATATTTAGGTCTTTGATCCATCTTGAGTTGATTTTTGTATAAGGTGTGAGATGGTAATCCTCTTTCTTTTACACATGGATATCCAGTTCTCCAGGCACCATTTGTTGAATAGGTCATTCTCTCCCAGTTGAGAGTGTTTGCCGGCTTTCTCGAATATTATATGACTCTATATTTGGTGATATATATCAGAACTCTCAGTTCAGTTCCATTGGTCTGTGTGTCTCTCCTTGTGCCAGTACCATGCTGTTTTCACTACTGTAGCTTTGTAGTATGTTTTGAAGTCAGGTAGTGTGATTCCTCCAATTTCGTTTTTCTTTTTCAATATATCTTTGGCTAATTGAGGCTTCTTTCCTTTCCAAATAAATTTCATAGCTAGGTTTTCTAGTTCCTTAAAGAATGCTGTATTGATTTTTATTGGAATTGCATTGAATGTGTAGATCAGTTTTGGTAAGATAGACATCTTAATAATATTTAGTCTTCCTATCCATGAACAGGGAATATTCTTCCATTTATTTAGGTATTCTTTGATTTCCTTGAAAAATGTTGTGTAGTTCTCTGTGTATAAGTTTTTTACATCTTTAGTTAAATTTATTCTTAGATATTTGATATTTTTATATTTACTATTGTAAATGGTATTTGTTTCTTGATTTCTTCCTGAGCTTGCTCATTATTGGTGTACAGAAATGCTACTGATTTTTGTGCATTGATCTTATAACCTGTGACTTTACTGAACTCATTTATGAGTTCTAGAAGCTTTGGTGTAGACCTCTCAGGGTTTTCTACATGTAGGATCATGTCATCTGCAAATAATGAAATTTTGACTTCTTCTTTTCCAATTTGAATGCCTTTTATATCTGGTTCTTACCTCAGTGCTCGAACAAGTACTTCTAAGACAATGTAAATAGAAGAGGTGAATATGTGCATCCTCGTCTTGTTCCTGATCTTAGAGGGAAAGATTTAAGGATTTCATGGTTGTAAATAATGTTGGCTCTAGAATTTTCATATATACTCTTTATCGTGTTCAGAAAATTTCCTTGTATTCCAATCTTCTGCAGTGTTTTTATCATGAAAGGGTGCTGTATTTTGTCAAATGCTTTTTTTACATCTATAGATATAATCATGTGATTTTTTTCTTCCAGTCTGTTTATATGATGTATTACATTGATTGATTTTCTTGTGTTGAACCATCATTGCATACCCGTAATGAATCCCACTTGGTCATGATGCATAATTCATTTAATGTGTTGTTGAATACAGTTAGCAAGTATTTTGTTGAGGATTTTTGCATCTAGGTTCATTAGAGAAATTGGTCTGTAATTTTCCTTTCTTGTGGTGTCTTTGTTTGGCTTTGGTACTAGGGTAATGTTGGCATCATAGAATGAGTTAGGTAATGTTCCTTCTGTTTTGGTTTTTTGGAAGCGTTTCAGCAAGATTGGCATTAGTTCTTTCTTGAATGTTTTGTAAAATTCAGCTGTGAAGCTGTCTGGCCCGGGGTTCTTCTTAGTTTGGAGGTTTTTATTGACTGATTCTATCACTTGTGATTGGTTTGTTGAGATCGTCAGTTTCTTCTTTCATCAATATAGGGTGCTTGTGTTTTTCTAGGAATTTTCTATTTCCTCTGAATTGTCATTTTTGTTGGAATATAGTTTTTCAGAGTATCCTCTTATGATAGTCTTTATTTCTTTGGGGTCAGTGGTGATATCTCCTTTCTCATTTCTTATTTTGTGTATTTGCATCTTCTCTCTTTTTTTCTTTGTTAGTCTAGCTAAGGGTTTGTCAATTTTAATGGTCTTCTCAAAGAACCAGTGCTTGTTTTTGTTTATCTTTTCAAGTGCTTTCTTATTTTCTGTTTCATTTAGTTCTGCTCTTATCTTTGTTCTTTCTTTCTTTCTTCTTCCTGTTGGGATTCTTTGTTGTTTTTTTACTAATTCCTCCAAATGTGCAGTTCTTCAATTTTTGCTCTTTCTTCTTTTTTGATGTATGAATTTATGGCTATAAATTTCCTTCTCAGTACTGCTTTTGGTGCATCCCATAAGTTTTGTATGTTGTGTTATCATTTTCACTAGTTTCAAGGTAGTTATTACTTTCTTTTGAGATTTCCTCTTTGACCCACTGTTTTTCTAAGAGTGTGCTGTTTAATTTCCATATCTTGGTGTGAAATCTGGCCCTCTGGCCCTTGCAGATTTCCAGTTTCACTCCACTATGGTCAGAGATACTGTTTTGTATGATTTTGATCTTTCTGAATTCATTGAGCCTTTCTTTGTGGCCTAGCATATGGTCTATCTTGGAAAATGATCCATGTGCACTTGAGAAAAATGTATAACCTGCTGTATTTGGGTGTAATGATCTGTTTATGTCTATTAGGTCCAGCTCCTCTAATATATTGTTCAAAGTTTTTGTTTCTTTAATGATTCTCTTTTGAGATGTTCTGTCCAAAGTTGATAGTGGTATATTAAAGTCTCCCACTATAATTGTAGAGGCATCTATTTTTTCACTTAGCTTTTCCAGTGTTTGCCTCACATATTTGGAGGTGCCCTTGTTAGGAGCATAAAAATTTCTGATTGTTCATTCTTCTTGAAAGATTATCCCTTTCACTAATATGTAGTATCCATCTTTGTCTCTCACAATCGTTTCACATTTAAAGTCTATTTTGTCTGATATTAATATAGCTGCTCCTGCCTTTTTTTTTGGTTATTGTTTGCTTGTAAGATTGTTTTCCAGCCATTCACTTTCAACCTCCTTGAATCCCTGGATCTAAGATGTGTTTCTTGTGGGCAGCATATAGATGGGTCGTATTTCCTTATCCAGTCTTCTAGTCTGAATCTTTTGACAGGTGAGTTTAATCCATTGACATTCAGTGTTATTACTTTCAAGGAATTATTTATGTTAGCCATATTTTGTTTGGACTTGTGTTTGTCATATTTTGTTTGTTTTTTTCCTTCTCTTTTTGTCTTTTTTGTTGTTCTTACACTCTCCTCCAACTCTGCCTCTCCTTTTTTTCCCTGTCTTCCTGCTGAACTCCCTTTAGTATTTCTTGAAGGGCAGGGTTCTTGTTAGCATACTCTTTTAATTTCTGTTTATCTGTGAATATTTTGAACTCTCCATTATTTTTGAATGCCAGCTTAGCTGAGTAGAGTATTCTTGGTTGGAAATGTTTTTCCTTTAATATCTTGACTATATCATACTACTGCCTTCTTGCCTCCATGGTTTCAGATGGAAATCAGCACTTAGTCTTATGGAGCCTCCCCTGTATGTGATGGTTCTCTTTTCTCTTGCTGCTTTTAGAATTTTCTCTTCGTCTTGATCATTGGATAATTTGACAAGTATATGTCTTGGAGTGGGCCTGTTGGGATTGATGGTGTTTGGGGTGCGTTGTGCTTCCTGGACATGTACATGCATCTCTCTCAGTAGATTTGGGAAGTTTTCAGCCATTATTTCCTCCAACACCCCTTCTGTCCTCTTTCCCTTCTCTTCTCCTTCTGGGATGCCTATAATATGTATGTTTGTGAGTTTTGCATTGTCATCCAGGTCCCTAAGTCCCAGCTGGATTTTTTCTATCTTTTTATCGATCAGTTCTACTATCTGTTTGATTTCAGATGTACTGTCTTCCACATCTCTAATTCTCTCCTCTGCCTTTTCTAATCTGCTGCCATTTGCTGAGAGTGTATTTTTGATTTCTTGAACTGTGGTGTTCATCGCCGTCATATCTGTTATTTTTTTTGCGTATGTCTACAATTTCTTCTGTATTCTCTCCAAGTTTTTCATCATATTGTTAATCTCATTTACTTCATTATGTTGGTCTCTAATATATCTTTTGACATCTTTAATTACTTGTCCGATGTTCTGCTCCTCTTCCTGGTTTTTGGTTTGTTCATTGTATTCGGCCATATTTTCCCAATTATTGGTTTGGTTTGCAGTGTTTTGTTGCTGCCTGGTCATCATTTTATATTAATGGTTTTAATCAGTTCCTTAGCTTCTTTGTCTAGTCTTGGGGATTAATTAGTTGTTGTTCATGCATAAGTGTTATGACTTCTCTTTGTCACTTTGTTCTTCTTACTCTGTTTTCTTGTTGCAGGCTAAGTTCATTTTAAAGGAAAATATTAGGGCCAGGGAAAGCAAAATGAGTAAGAAAAGAAAATGTATAAAGTAGTATTGGTAATAAATGTTAACAGAGCAACAATGTGAGATCTGGAAGAATATGTATTAGACTCATGTAAGTTGTGTAAGGTTATAGCAGTAAATAGAGTACCTGTAATGAGACAGTCAACTGAATATGGGAAGGAATATAGTATGAATTAAAAAGCCAGTGTTTTCATGAGAGAGGGAAAGAGAAAAGAAAGACAATAATATTAAGAGTGGATAAAAGACAGAAAGCAGAACAAAGGTATTAGAAATAAAAAGTCAGACAATTTGGGGGCCAAAGAAAGGGAGGTGGAATGTAAGAGAAACAGTAGATGATGGAGGATAGAAAGATGTAGGGGAAAGGGGATAGTGTAGGTGGCCAAAATCAATACACACTGAAAAGAGGAAATGGAGGATGAGGAAACAGAGCAAATGTGAAGCACTCCCTGCAGCACCTATTATATAAAGAAAATAAAATAAAAAAGAAGAAAAAGAAGAAAAGGAAAAAAAAGAGAAGAGAAAAAGGGGGTGGGGACAAAGAAAAGGAAGGGAAACAAGCAAGAAAATGAAAAAGAGAAAAAAACTATATAAATGAAAATGGACCTTGGGGATAAAATGGGAGAAACACCAGGAGACAATACAATATTAGCAACTATGACCGAAGAAAAAAAAAAGGAACCAATGTTTCAAGCTAGGAATCCTCTTTGCAGTTAAAGAGAACGCTTAGGGATCTGACCTTCTGCCTTTCTCCCTTTCTCACTTCTCTCTTTCCCAGGGCAGCAGGAAAGCTGCCTGAGAGGTCTGGTAGAGATACAAGTGGGTCCTTGTTGAACCTACTCAACACAGAAGACTATGACTCTTTATTTTGAGCATGAGATCACCTACAACTCACCGGAAACCCCAAATATGCTTATGTAAGCTTCGATAACACCTCCTATTGTCCCTTCCCCTTCGGTGTTCTAGGGGAAATCTAATTGATTTTCTGACTCTACCTTGTCACAGACCAAGTTTCCTATCCCAGGACGTTTAGGTAAATTAGGCTTCCTCAGCAAATTCACCTCTCCTTTCTTCCCAGACTCTTCCCAGGTCAGCTGGTACACTCCTCCAATCTCAAGGAGAGAAAAAGGAAAAAATGCAGAGGGCTAGGGTAATCAAGGACCTCAGATGGACTTCAGGGCACGGTGGATTCAGGAATGGGAAGTCCATGATATTGCAGACTCAAGGTGTGTGAGTCTCTGGAGCATGGGCTACCAGGGTTTAGGGGATACAGACCTGGGAACCACTCATCTGGTTAACACAGAGTTTAGGAACACCGCAGCACAACAAAGTTTTCAGGGATCATCTCGGCCGGGCGCCAGCCCTAGGGGAGGGGTCCCACCCACAACTTCTGACCTCTGTGTCAGAAACCCAAAATTCCACCTCTCACAGGAATCTCTTCTGTCACTGTCTCACCAAATCGACATCCAGACACCTCCTGCCCTGCAAGCACCCAAAACAGCCTGGTCCAGCAGGACTCCAACCCTATTCAGCCACTTCTTTGCAGGAGAGATTATGAGGTGCACTCACTCAGATGCCATCTTGCCCCACCCACAGCCCTCTCTTAATTTGAAGTGGAGTGGACATCACCATCCCAGAATCCTCAGGACTGGGGAATGAACTATGGACTAAAGTAGACTTACTGGTTTTCTCCTTAGACCTATTGTGATCCTAGCAGTGGAAGAAATTATATCATTGATGTGGAGACAGTGGCCACTGGAGGTTCTGAGGGATGGGAGAGGGAAAACAGGTGTAATAAAGGGGCATTTTTGAAACTTGGGAATTGTCCTGAATGACATTGTAATGACAGAGCAAGCTAGTATATAACTTGCCATAACCTACAGAATTGTGTGGGTGAGTGTAAATAAATTATAATGTAAACTTTAATTC
Source organism: Dasypus novemcinctus (assembly GCF_030445035.2). Classification (NCBI taxonomy): domain Eukaryota; kingdom Metazoa; phylum Chordata; class Mammalia; order Cingulata; family Dasypodidae; genus Dasypus; species Dasypus novemcinctus. Next base: position 1,129,714 of record NC_080696.1, on the reverse strand, counting down.
ATGCGCATTGGCAATGCTACAAAATGTGTTCCTCAGTTGCAATGGATGTACCACATTAATGAAGGACTTGTTAATGTGGGAAGATGTGGGATGTGTGGGAATTAGGGCATATGGGAATCACTCATATTTTTTAATGTAATGTTTATGTAATCAAAATATCTTTAAAAAGGTTCAATATGGTCACATTTTGCGGACATTGGAATTGTCCTAAATGATGTTTCAGTGATGGATACAGGCCATTATATATCTGTGATAACTTACAAAATGCGTGGGAAAAAGTTTAAACTATAATGTAAACTATAATCCACACTTAGTGACAGTATTCCAATATGTGCTCATCATTTGCAACAAATGTACCACACTAATGAAGGATGATGTTAATATAGGAAATTGTGGGAGGGGAGGGAGGGGAGCATATGGGAACCTCCTACATTTTTTTTAAGATTTATTTTTAATTTTATTTCTCTCCCCTTCCCCCACCCCAGTTGTCTGCTCTCTCTGTCCATTTGCTGTGTGTTCTGTGTCTGCTTGTATTCTTGTCAGTGGCACCAGGAATCTATGTCTCTTTTTGTTGCATCATCTTGCTGTGTCAGCTCTCTGTGTGTGTGGTGCCATTCCTGGGCAGGCTGCACTTTTTTTCATGTGGCATGGCTCTCCTTACAGGGTGCACTCCTTGTGCATGGGGCTCCCCTTTACAGGGGACACCACTGCATGTCACGGCACTCCTTGCGTACATCAGCACTGTGTGCGGGCCAGCTCACCACATGGGTCAGGAGGCCTTGGGTTTGAACCCTGGACCTCCCATGTGGTAGGTGGACACTCTATCAGTTGAGCCAAATCTGCTTCCCTCTCTTACATTTTTAATGTAACGTTTATGTGATCTAAGTATCTTTTAAAAAATTAAAAATTAAAAAATTTTTAAAAATATTCTCATGAAACATATGCTGAAATATGCATGCTTGTAATACATCTGGCAGTAAATATTACATAAGTTGGGAGATAATGTTTGGGAAGTAGGTTTGAAGCAGGCAAGTTAAGGAATCAATAGACAGATTTGGAACCTGGAAGAAAAACCACCACCGTTTAACATGTGGAAATTGGTACTCCCAAGATGGCTGCTGGAGAAACTTGCAAGAATCCCATTCTGAACGATATTTCCTCTGAAGTCAGGTGAATCTCTAGATATTCTCCAGGGGCCCTATCATAGGTCCCTCCTGGGAGATTGGTGGGGGAGTCAATCAAACAGCAAACAGCTGGGACTACCCCATCATTAGCAAAAGGGTGTGATAATGTTTCTAAATGGAAGTGCAAAGGCCATCTGAACCTCTCTTGCCTTTTGACCCCTGTTCTTGCCTTCTGCCCACTGTTCTGGCCTTCTTCACCCCTCACCTGGATCAATACACAAGTAAACCTGGGGATTTATAATCTGTAGTGGGGAATTGTAGTCTGTCAACCTTCTTTATCACTCTCCAGCCCCTTCCTCTTTACTTGGGCTCCATGATCTGTTATTTTCTCCCATTTCTCTTCTGACCATTGCCTAATAAGTTACTAGCCTAACTAACCCAACTAACCCAGTTTTCTCTTGAAATTAATTTCTTATAGCTTAGCCAAGAACATCGAGAAAATCTGACAGGTTCAATGAAAAGGAGATTTCCTTGGACAGGTTTGCTGTTCATGTGTGTAACTAACAAACTCTATGAAGAGGAAGTTTTGACAACAGTGTGAGGATCTGAATACTGAAATGAGAGGTGACATTCCATGTAATACCTAGGTGTGTTATGTAACCCTTAAGATACTCAAAATTGGGATACAGGAAGAAAAAATTCAAACTCTAGCTGTGTCTTTCAGTGGCCATATAAATTTGTCATTTTACTTCACCTCTCTGAACCTTAATGTAGGGCATTTGTTAAAGGAGCAAACTAGCCTTTATCAGTTGGGGTACTGAGAAGATTAAATTTTTAAAATACGTAATTCTCAAAAAATGTTGAATATAATCACTTTTTTCCTATAATTGAGGTACAAATGATTAAGTTAGTCTTGGTTCTGATGAATCTCATAATAATTATATGTGTGTATATATATACTTTTTCTTTTCTTTTAATAATACATATTAAGTTTCTTAGTTGATTTCCAAATATATTTGGGTGGGATGTAGAACTCAGTGTTGAGCGGGCTGCATTATACATATGGAAGAATAAAGATGTTTTAGGACAAATGTATCCAGGTCAGGTTCATGGTAGAGCAGAGAGGGAGAATCCAAAAATCAGAAATGCATGTGAGAGAACCAATGCTATCACAAAAAAAAAAACAGTAATATTTATAATGAGAGATTCCAGTCTGCTTCCTCTTATGGTGAGGACCCAATTCCAGATGCGATTTGGGTAAGGGATACCTATGTTTTGGAATCAGCAATGAATTGAAAGTCTCCAGTGAACCAGAGAGCATGTGTTGCAATTCTGTTGAAGCTCAGGGCCCAGCTACCACATGGACAGTCCAGAGATTCAAGTCTCCTGAGCATACATCAACCCCAGCACCTACCACAGGTTCAGTAAGTGACAGAAGAGGCATGTGTAGAGAGGTCACATCTGAGCCCAACTCCATCACATTCAGGAGCACAAGTTCCAAAGTAGGGCCCACTGACAAGGCACTGAACATGATCTGTCATGACTGTAGAACCTGGGTGTCTCTGTAGCTCTCAAGAGCACCACTATTTGGGGTTGTATCTTCTGTGGCTTTCTCTGAGATCCTGCTGAGATGTGCTTCAGTGTGATCCCTCTGATGATCTTCTGACTCATTTCAAAGTCCCTTAACCATATAAACTCATTTTTCTTCACCATTTCCCTCTTTTAATCAAGTCTTTTTCTAGTTGCATCACCAGCTGGTGTTTGGTGGTAATCACTTGGCATCAGGGAGGCCCATCCCTGGGAGTCATGTCCCATGCTGGGGGAAGGTAATGCATTTACATGCTGAGTTTGGCCTCAGCAAAGTTGTGACACCTGCTCTCAGGTTTTTTGGACTTACCCAGGTCAGCTAACAGGGAGATGAGAATGGTCAACCAGCACACCAGGGAACTGAGAGTGTCTACAACTACAAGCAGGAGAACCCCTTCCAACAGCCATGTGGGATCTAAGCACACTCTTGATTTAGAGATGGAATGGACATCTCCGTCCTGGGGTCCTCAGGATGGAGGAATAAAATATGGATTAGAGTGTACTTACTGGTATTGTACTATAGAATTGTGACTCTAGCAATGAAAGAAACTATCATTGATGTGGCAACATTGGCTACGGGAGTTGGTAAGGGCACGGAGAGGGAAGAAGAGGTGTGAAAAGGGGACATTTTCAGGACTTGGAGTTGTCCTGAATGATATTGCAAGGACAGATGCAGGACATTATGTATCCTGCCATAACCTACTGAATGGACTGGGAGAGAGTGTAAAGTACAATTAAACTCTAACCCATGCTGGGTAGCAGTGTTCCAAAATATATTCATCAAATGCAATGACTATGTCACACTGATGAAAAAGGTTGTTGATATTGGTGGAATGTGGGTAGTGGGGAGTGGGAGTATTTAGGAACCTCTTATATTTTTACTGTAACCTTTTATGTGATCTAAATATCTTTATAAAAAGCTGTTACAAACAAAAAAGGAGTAAAATTGGTATATTTTCAAAAAAAAGTCTGAATATCATGGGCTAATTAATACATGCAATTTATGGATTTTCATCTTTTTATCTATAATACGGAGATAATCATATCTTTATTAGCCAGAGAAGACAAGATCTCCAACATCTTGACCTTGGGAAAGGAGCGTCCTTCCTTATTTCTCTTGAGCATACCGTATGTTCCATTTCATTTGGGCAGGAGATACTCCTAGGTGAGAGTTTTGGCATTCATGATGGGGGGCCTAGAAAATTGTGGTCAAGACTTGAATCTTAAGACTTCTTTCTCCATTCTCAGCTTTGCTTTCCTTCTGCTTATCTGGTTGCAAGTGAAAATCCAGAGGAAGATAGATGCCAGCCAAGGTTTTGGCAATGCAATCACATGTGAGTAGGTAATTCTTTTTTGCACCTCTGTTGCCAGCAGATGGGAAGATTTCTCCTATTGGTGTGATTATTCCAAGTGTATTCAGGAGTTATTCAGGGATCTTATCTTAAGTTTATATCTTTATTAATTATGGTAAGTTAGGTATGGATCTATGAGTAATCTTCCAAGGTAATTACAAGAGTTGGTTAAAGCTACCATTAAGGCTGTGTATTCTCTGAGAAGATTACAGAAGTTTTCTTTTTCTCACTCATGCATGGCCTCATTGAATAAATAATGAAGTTATGGATCATGTTAGTGCTTGAGATTGGCCTGGCCATATGATGAATAATGGTGACAGAGGTGAGTAAGAAGAGGTGTTTACAGTCAGAAGGGATGCTGAGTTTTCAGCTGTGCATGCAGTCAGCCCATTACAGGTACTAGGGTGTAGGGGTAGATATATTTGTCAGAAGTACATGAGAAGTTTTGTAAATTAAATGAAATTAGAAATAATGTATTTGTTTCCTCCAGTTTTAATTTTCTTAAACTTTGATGGAATGTATTTGTACATTTTGAAATATTTGCAAAAAAGATTAAATCCCCCTCATTGTTCATACTCACTGTCTGCTCTCTGTGTCTCTTTATTGCATGCTCATCTTCTATTTAAAAGGAACCAGGAACTGAACCCAGGACCTCCCATGTGGGAGGGAGGCAACCAATGACTTGAGCCACCTCTTCTCTTGCTGGTTTTGTCTCTCACTGTGTTTCCTATTTGTGTCTCTTCATTGCATCATCTTGTTGCATCAGATTGCCATGCCAGGCCATCATATTGTCTCGTCATTGCATCATCTTGTGTCAGCACACTTTGCCATCCCAATGACAGCTTGTTGTCTTGCTTATCTTCTTTAGGGGGACACCAGGAACCAAACACAGGACCTCCCGTGTTGTAGGCAGGAACCCAACTATTTGAGACACATACACTTTTCTTGAAATAATTTTTTAAAAACTACAATTCTCCTTACCACACTTGCTCAAATTTCCCAACTTCAATTTTCTAAATTAAATTTATTCAAACTTTATAAACGGGTGCCATGTATAGAATTATTTTTTCCTTCATTGTGGCTGTGGTTTCAGAAGCTGTGTAATAGAGAGAATACAATTTATGTCTCAGTGAAAATTTTTTAAGATTTGTAAAGGCCAGAGGCAATGAACAGGAATGTTTTAATCTTAGATGACATGAAGATAAAAGTGAGACAATGAAACTGGTTTTTGTACACCCCAGAAAGTTGAGATTGGGAGGTCTCCTACCACAGGAATAGTCAGTCTAAGGCCATATATCAGTACAACTCTCTCAGGTGTCCCTGTCTTGTGACACTGAACCATCTGTATTTATACATTACCATGAATACCTGAGCTATGTAGCACTGAGGAAATCAGGACTTACTGATTTGTAACCTATTTAGTTTTTGCAGAATTCTGGTTATGTTTTCAAGGGTCCCTGTCATTTTAATGAATAATAGACCTGTGAATTGAGTTTAGATAGAAAGCAATTGATACATTAACTTGCATTTGCCAAAATACATAACATTCTTAAATGATTTTATAAATGAGAGGAATGTGAGCTCATCTATATAGGGGAGTAACCTAACCATATCCATTTTTTAAAATGATACATATAATCGATATCTCTTGCCTTATAATATCTGTAAATTTACTTAAAATTGTTGACAAATATTGATTTAGTTATTAATGCTCAAAGGAAAACTGAATAATTAGCAGAAAGAGGCATAATGACAAATTTATTGGGTATTTCCAAATGTATGGTCATACCCTATGTCATGTGATTTTCTTTCACAATGGGGTGCTGTGGGTTCAGAGTGTGTATGTGCCTGTGAGTGCATCTGAAAGGCAGGTGGAAGTTCAGCATTGATAATGATGTTTCTGGAACCCCAACACCTTTTGAGTTTTATATACACAGTTTCTGCTTCTTTAGTGCTGTTATTTTGTACATCTCACTCAAGACATTGGTAAGGATAGCCATGTGTGAACAACGAATTTCTGTGATTTTTTTAGGAGTTAGTGACCTTCAAGGATGTGACTGTAGACTTCACCCAGGAAGAGTGGAACCTGTTAGACACAACCCAAAGAAAGCTGTTCAGAGAAGTGATGCTGGAGAATATCAGTAACCTGGTCTCAATAGGTGAGACTCAAAATTTATTTACCACCTATATCTATCTTTTTTCTATCTAACATCTATCTAATCTACCTATATATTCATCATAAATCATCATTCATTTTTTAATTCAGATATCTAAATCAGCTTCTCCAAACTGTATCTTTCTTACATATTTTTATATTTTATAATTTTAATACATTTATGTTGTGCTAACAATCCCTAAATGAATTTATTTCTTCATTTTTTATTTACATTGAGTTCACTCCAATAGAATTTAATCTTCTTGACCACAGTTTAATGTCTTTCTTAAATTTCAATTTCCAACAATCAGGGCTGTGCTGATATAAGTATTCTCCTCCAAGTGCTATGCTGAGGCTTCAGAACACAGTAGTAGAAACATTACATATATCCTTTTCCATATAGAATTTAGATTATTTTTTGGGAATTTATGTTAATTGGATTATTTTGAACATAATATTCAATCACTTTGAAAACAGACTTCTCATCATTTAGAGTATAGACAATTCTGCAGTCCCTCTTTTTACTAGTACATGGGTAACAACAAACAGTGGTCCTCATTGAAATGGGCAGAAAGTCAAGAGTTACAATTTCTGTTGAAATATTGTCAGTGATCTAAGTTCAAGTTATTGTTGCATTGCTGACCTTCATTGCTTACCCTGTTCTTTGGTAACTTGTGATGTACATCATGATCATGCCCTGTTACTGTCATAACTCAAAATCCAGGTAACTTTTTTCCATACAAACAGGATATCAAGTCTGCAAAAGGGATGTGCTTTCCCATTTGGAACAGGAAGAAGTGTCGAGAGAAGGAGTAGTTTCTCCTCAATACCAGAATCCAGGTGAGCTGTAAAGACCTCTGCATTAGAAGAGGGGTCTCATGATAAAGTATGTGCTTGCATATTTTAACTTCAGGATTCCTTAAATGTGTAATGATTTCTTCAGTTTTCTTTGTATGAGTTATGATTTCTAAAATGTATCTCAAAATATGGGGAAATTTTAGTCACATGTGTTTGTTCCATACATTTCTCAAGCTTTCTTGAGTGTCATTGGCACTGGGAAAGGGATATTCATTTGTTATTATAATTAAACTCTCACATAATAATCCTTTTCCTGTTCCTATTCTTGGAAGATATTTTCCTCTTTTTTACCTCACTGACATCCCAGCTTTTTTCTCACATTCCATTTCTCAAAATCCTTTCTGACTGTCATGTCCTAGAATTATCTTATTTATGACTTTGATATTCTTTCCCAGTTAATTGTGAATGTGGGAAACGTACTGAAAAGGATATTTGGAACTTTTAAAATTTTTCTTCCCCTGATACTATTCTAAAATTTTATTCTGCTTTTTGCAATCACTACAGGGAGGAAATATGCCTTTAAAACATGGGAAATGATAGAAATGGTATTCAGTAAACCTACGTGTAGGAAAGACACTTCTAAAGTCATGTCATTGGTAAGTTCAATTTTGTAAACTCTAGTGTTCCAAATAGATACCAAAGGATGGAATAAATTAGGAATTCAGTAAATCATGAAATTATAATTAATGTTAGAATTAAGTGCTAATCCAGCAAAAATTTGTGATAGTTTCAATTTTCAGTAAAAACCTAAGCACAAACTCTAACTTGAGTTCACATAAAAATCAAATTGCATAAGCAGGTTTCATAAATGTAATCTTTGAAACATCATGAAGCTCAAAATTGATCAGATAACTCTGCAATTAGATTTTTATAATAGAGAAAATCTATGTGTATGGATTAGAATACTTTTTATATGAAACCAACATGGCAGATATTTTAATTGGAGACTACCACTAGTGGATTAGTCTAGGTTTCATATATAGGGAAATGCAGGAATTCATTTAAATGTTCAGAAGTTTTACAGTCTCTCATCTGATTCCCCACAGCACAGATCTCACACCCAGAAGAATTCCTTTAAAAGTATTTCTTTGCAAGAAGATTCCTCTCTCACATCCATAGTGAACCAATATGCATTGATTCACTTAACAAAGAAATCCTATTTCAGGAAACCACCTCCAGCAGTCCTCAGTGACTACTCCTATTTTAAACAACATAAGCATCTTCGCCATACAAGTAAATCATATGAATGCTACCAAAATGATAAAAATTGTATCCAATGCTCTGATCTCAGGCAATACAATGTAACTCCCATTGGAGAGAAAACCCATGAATGTCACCTAGGTGGGAAAACCTTCACTACATCCTCTTCCCTTAAACAGCATGAGAGATGTCACACTGGGAAAAAACTACAAGAATGCCATCTCTGTGGGAAAGGCTTCACTACATTATCTTCCCTTAAAAAAAATGAGAGATGTCACACTGGGGGAAAACCATTTGAATGTCATCTGTGTGGGAAAACCTATAGTTATTATAATGCCTTTAAATATCATGAGAGAAGTCACACTGGAGAGAAACCCCATGAATGCCATCTTTGTGGGAAAGCCTTCATTCAACTATCTAACCTAAAACGACATGAAAAAACTCACACTGGAGAGAAACCCCATAAATGTCATCTTTGTGGAAAAGCCTTCATTCAACTATCTAACCTAAAACAACATGAAAAAACTCACACTGGAGAGAAACCCCATAAATGTCATCTTTGTGGGAAAGCCTTCATTCAACTATCTAGCCTAAAACAACATGAAAAAACTCACACTGGAGAGAAACCCCATGAATGTCTTCTATGTGGGAAAGCTTTCAGTAATCATACGTCTCTTCAACGACATGAGAGAACTCACACTGGAGAGAAACCCCATGAGTGTCATCTTTGTGGGAAAGCCTTCGGTCTGTATAGTAGTCTTCAACGACATATGAGAACTCACTCTGGAGAAAAACCCCATGAATGTCGTCTTTGTGGGAAAGCCTTCCTTCGACAATATACCTTAAAACAACATGTGAGAACTCACACTGGAGAAAAACCCCATGAATGTCATCTTTGTGGAAAAGCCTTCCTTCGACAATATACCCTAAAACAACATGAAAGAACTCACACTGGAGAGAAACCCCACAAATGTCATGTATGTGGGAAAGCTTTCAGTAAACGTAGCTCTCTTCAACAACATGAGAGAAGTCACACTGGAGAGAAACCCCATGAGTGTCATCTTTGTGGGAAAGCCTTCAGCCAATATACTAGTCTTCAAAAACATTCGAGAATTCACACTGGGTAGAAACCCTATGAATGTTGCCTATGTGGGAAAACTTTTCACTTTTAGTTCTGCCTTCAGGAAGCATGAGAGAATTCATGCTGGACAGAAATCATAATATATGTATGAGGAAACATTAATTATTCTAATCTTGGACAACAGGAGATTACTTAAACTGGAGAGAATCCCTATGTATGAATGCCAGAAATTTGAGAAAGCCATCAGTCAATATTCTTTAAATGTAAAAACTCACAGTATAATAGTTTTTGGTATAAAAGAGACTTCAGTCATAGATTTAACCTTTAAACATACCAAAGAAGTCACATAGTGAATAAACTGTTTTTAATCTGTTCAGTAGTTCCTGTAGTCATCCATACTACATCAATAGCTTGCATGTATACTATAAGCCCCTGATCCCCGACCATTTTTTACTTATTATCATTTACATATTTGTGTACTGAGTGTACCAAAGGCTTTATTTATCACTACCTTTTTTACGTTTGCATTTATGCACTTGTAGGAAGCAAGATATGGAGTTACACACCTAACAATACAGTACAATAACATTGGCATTTACAATTACACAAATGGTTACCTGTACTGCAGATCTTTGTTTTTTTAGGCTGTTTTATTTATTTATTTATTTTATATTACATTAAAAAAATATAAGATCCCATATACCCCCCACCCCCCTCACCCCACTCCTCTCCCCATAACAACAATCTCCTCCATCATCATGAGCCATTCATTGCATTTGGTGAATACATCTCTGAGCACCACTGCACCTCATATCAATGGTCTAAACCATAGCCCACGCTCTCCCACATTCCAGGCAGTGGGCCATGGGAGGACATAAAATGTCTGGTAACTGTCCCTGCAGCACCACCCAGGACAACTCCAAGTCCTGAAAATGCCCCCACATCTCATCTCTTCCTCCCACTCCCTACCCTCAGCAGCCACCATGGCTACTTTCTCCACACTAAGGCCACATTTTCTTCTATTACTACTAATCACAATAGTTCATGAATAGAATATCAGTAAGTCCACTCTAATCCATACTCTACTCCTCCATCCTGTGGACCTTAGAATGGTTGTGTCCACTCCACATCTATATCAAGAGGGGACTTAGATTCCACATGGATGCTGGATGTAATTCTCCTGCTTTCAGTTAGAGGCAGTCTTGGCTCCCTGGTGTAGTAGTTGACCTTCGCCTCCATGTTAAATGAGTGGGGTAAATCCAATAAACCAGAGTGTAGGATTTGCAAGTCTGTTGAGGCTCTGAACCTGGCTATCACATGGTCAGTCCAGAGATTCAGGTCCCCTGGGTATACATTAAACCCCAGCACCAACTACAGTTCCAGTAAAAGTAAAAGGAGAGACTTACAAACAAAGATCACATCTAAGTCCAGCTCCATCACACAGAAACACAAACTCCAAAGTAGGGTCAACTGACATGGCACTGAACTCCATCTGCCATGACCATAGAACCTGTGGGCCTCTGTAGCTCTCAGGAGAACCAATACCTGGGGTTGTATCTACTTTACCTGTCTCTGGGACTCTGCTCAGTTGCATAAGGGGAACCCCTCTGATAACCTCCTAGCTCTTTTTGGAGACTCATAGCCATATAAACTCATTTGTCCTTTCCATTTCCCTCTTTCCTTCAGGTCAGAAAGCATTTATAATTTCTGGTATTATATGCAGACTGAGATATTCTGCTGGTCCGAGTTGACCCTTTTATTCAAGGTCATATTCTAGTTACATCATCAGCTGGTACTTGGTAGTAATCCCTCTACACCAGGGATGGTCATCCCCGGGAGCCGTGTCCCATGCTGTGGGGAAGGCAACACATTTACATGCTGAGTTTGGATTTGAGACTGGCCACATTTGAGCAACACAGAGGCTCTCAGGAGGTAACTCTAGGCACCCTGCAGCTCTAGGTTTTTTTCTTATTTCAGGTGCACAGGCTTACAAGCATAGTCATTAGTATCAAGGGCTCATTGTTGGACCTTCCTTCTTTTTTGGTCTTTGCCGTTGGACTTGGGGGATTGTTGCTCTTCCTTTAGGGACTGTGATAGAGCTCCCCTGGCTAGGAGCTCAGCACTCCCTCAGTTTTTTTAATTGTAACCACTAAAAAATATCCAAGCATTTTTATGTACCCTGGATATATGCCCTGTAGGACTCCCTGCCAACCATGTGTCCCCTGTCAATAACATCCCACACCAGTATTCCTCCTCTGCCATTGTTGAACCTCAGTGATCCAAAACTTCTTCAAAAGTGAAGCCCAATATATTGCCAGGTTCCATTAATACTAAAATGGAATATAGTGATGAGTTTAAAGGTTAGATATAGAATACATATTAATTTAGAAAAATTAATGTAAAAATAAATTGGGGTATCAAAAAATTGAAAACTGCAGAAGCTTTGTTTTTGATGTTTTACCTTACATCACTGCAATAAGTGTTGCCTTGTATGCAAATTGGCAAGCCAACGTTTTCCGTCTGTTCCTCAGTGTTTACGTTTTCTTTTTCTTTTTTTTCTAATTATTAAGCTTATCTTCACGAAAGTTTTAGATCACAGTAACTCATATATGCAATATACAGTACTCCCACATATCCAACATAAAACCCTTTTTCCTTCCACAGCAATAATCTTTTTACATATTCATATTATATTTACTGAAACTGATGTACAGATATTGAGGCAATAGCTTTCAAACAAGGTAACATTTGGGTTTCCCTTGTGGTTTGTATTTTAGACTATACAATTTTCTAAATTTTTTGTTATCTTATGTTTTACATTATGACTTACATTTTAGCCTATCAGCCCCTATATATTTTTGGTGTAATTTTACATGTCTTATATCCATCCTTGTGTACTCTTGTGGAACACTTCTGCCCACACAGTAACAGTGATTACATCTATTCAATACCTCTTTCCCCCTCCCCTTAGGGCCCACAGTGACAGTCAGTCTTCGTTGCTTGAAGGGCCATGTACAGAGATACGTGCAACAGTGTTGAGGACTTGGCATGCTCAACTGCCCTAATGCTCTGGGAGCCACCATTTCTCTCGAGAGATATAATTCCCTCTATTTGAGAACATCGATCCTCCCCAGGATGTGGGTATACCTTCACTCTCATTATGTGGGGCTCTATCCAATGATATAAACCACTATGGCAAAATGAGCACTCACATACTCCCGAGGAGCCTGTCCTGTGTCAGATTATCCCCTTTAAGCATCTTAAGCAGGTAACCTTCCTTATTATATTTTTGAAAAAGTTTTCTCAGCATTATATTCTCAACCAAATACCTGACAATCTCCTATGTTCGTATGTTGCCCCACTCTCCCCCCAATTTCTTGGGCAATATTACCCATCCTCCCATCCCTAGCCCCCCTCAAGCCCACAAAGCCCCACCCAAAGGTAACCCTATTCCCCCATTTTATCCCTTATACAAATACTTACCTCCAGCTTATCATAGATTTCACCCATGTAGGTGTCAGCTTACATCCTTCCTCTACTCCCCATTTTCATTTAAGTTTTTAGGCTGTTTTGAAGTACTATCTAGTGTATTTTCATTTCAGCCTGAAAAACTCCCATTGGCATTGCTTGTGAGGCAGGTCTAGTAGTGATGAATTCCCTCAGCTTTTGTTTTACAGAGAATGTCTTAATTTCTCCCTTATATTTTTCTTTCCCCTCTCCCCTTCACCCTGTACTTTTTCCTGTCTTTGTCTATTTGCTGTGTGATGTTCTGTGTCTATTTCTCTTTTTTGGTTTTTGCTTCTCATTTTTTCCTCTAGGATGCACTGGGATTTGATCCTGGTGACCTCTGATGTGGAGAGAGGTTCCCTGCCACTTGTGCCACCTCAGTTGCTGGTTTCTGTTGTTGTCTCGCCTTGACTCTCCCCTTCATCTCTCTTTTCTGTTGCATCATCATCTTGCTGCATGGCTCACTGTGTGGGTACTTGCTCTCCACATGGGCACTGGCTTACTACATTGGTTGCCACACAGGCACTGATACACCATGTGGGTCACTGCACAGTCACTACCTTGCCACATGGGCCTGGCTCACTGCATGGGCCTGGCTCACCACATGGGCATGCCTTTATCAGGAGGCCCCAAGGATCAAACCTGGGTCCTCCCAGGTTGTTAGATGGAAGCCCAATCACTTGAGCCACATCTGCTTCCCTCTCCCTCATTTTTGAAAGAGCAACTTGCTGTATAAATTTTTGTCAGGTATTTGTTTTCCTTCAGAACTTTTATTTTTTATTTTTATTTTATTTTATTTTATTTATTGATTTTTTAAAAAATATTACTTCCTTCAGAACTTTTAGTATTTCAACCCTCTGCCCTCTTGCCTCCACTGAGTTCTGGTGAGAAATCAATCACTTCTCAATCTAATTGGGACTCCTTGTATGTAAAAATGTTGCTTTTCTCTTACAGCTTTCAGAACTCTCATTGTTCTTTGCATTTGGTAGTGTAATCAATATATGATGGAGTATATTTTTTCATGGTTATCCCATTTGGTGATCACCAAGCTTCTTGGATTTGCATAGTCACACCTTCTTAAAAGTTTGTGAATGTTTCTGTTATTTTTTTTAATATCCTTCTGGCCCTTTTTATCTTCTCCATCTGGCAGGGTCTGATATATTGGTACACAATAGGTGTTTTAGGCTATTTTTACTTTCACTATTTCTTTTCTCTTTGTCCTCCTCAGCCTAACTCACATCAAATGTTTTTATTCAAGATCACTGCCAACTCCAATCTACTCTTAAAACCCTCCTGAAAATTTCTCATACCAGTTATTGTGGTCCTCAACTCCAGTACTATTGTTTTGTTCCTTTTACTTAAATTGTTTACATTTTTCTCTTTACTTAAACTTTTATATTGCTCATTTATTGTTTTTCTGATATACTTTAGTTCTTTACCTGGACTTTCATTCACCCTCTTTAGAGTTTTGAAGACCTCTCTTTAAAATACTTTGTTCACTATGTCCACATTCTCATCTTCATTGGGATTTTCTGTATTTTTATCTGCTTCCTTTGGATGGACCATCATTTCCTGTTTCTCAGTTTGTATTTTGTTTTTTTCTTGCACATTCTATGTGTTAATATGTGAAATGTCAATTCTTGTATTTATGCCTGGGATGGATTTTTTCATTTTGTAAACAGCTGTTGAGAGGACAAACATTTTCTTGGAATTCAGCTCCCTTATCAGGAAGGTTTGTCAAGGCAAATGTACTGTGCACGGTTTCCTTGTCTTTCTGGGCCTCCATCTTGTCCTGTCACTTTGTTTGTTAGTTGTTTTGGAGTTTCACTGTTTACAGGAGTTTGGTTTTCTGCTCTTTTCCTAGTATATAGACTGCCCTTTCCTGAGTATTTGAAGCTGTAGGCCTTTGTCTCAGACTGTCCACTTCTATCGTTTTTTACACTCATTTCATTGTCTCATGCTGCTTTTGTGTACAGTGCAAATTCTTGTAGGAAGGTCACCCCAGGGATGAATTTCCCAAGTTGTTGTTTCCTAGCCATAACAGAGCCAGGGAGTAATGAAGGGTTGCAGACTTGCTCCATTGTATTCTGTGGAGGAAGACAGTAAGGACAGCAAAACTTGAATGCTTTCCTAAAGCTGAGCTTTTCTAGCCTGGAAAGCAAATGCAGCACTTCAACTTACCCCTACAACCCTGAGGAACTACTGCTTCTTTAAATCACCACTGCCTCTGCCTTTATCCAGGAAAGGTTGATAGATGCCACCGCCTTTGTGCAGAGCAGGATGAAACAATAACTTCCTCCACAGCCATTATCCAGTGATCTGAACTGAATAATCAAAAGCTGTGATCAGTTATCAGCTCTTACTATCCTGTTCTTGGGGAATAGGATTTTTTTTTATTGACTTTGTAATAATATTACATTAAAAATATATATATATGTGAGGTCCCATTCAACCCCACCCCCCCACCCCCCCTCTCCCCCCCCAACAACACTCGTTCCCATCATCATGACACATCCATTGGATTTGGTAAGTACATCTTTGGGCACCTCTGCACCTCATAGACAATGGTCCACATCATGGCCCATACTCTCCTCCATTCCATCCAGTGGGCCCTGTGAGGATTTACAATGTCCGGTGATTACCTCTGAGGCACCATCCAGGGCAGCTCCATGTCCCAAAGATGCCTCCACCTCTCATCTCTTCCTGCCTTTCCCCATACACATCGTCCACCATGTCCACTTTTCCCAATCCAATGCCACCTCTTCTATGTGGACATTGGATTGGTTGTGTCCATTGCACCTCTATGTCAAGAGGAGGCTCAGATTCCACATGGATGCTGGATGCAATCCTCCCATTTTCAGTTGTAATCACTCTAGGCTCAATGGTGTGGTGATTGTCCTTCTTCAACTCCATCTTAGCTGAGTGTGGTAAGTCCAATAAATCAGATTGTAGGTGCTGGAGTCTGTTGAGGCTCAGGACCTGGCTATCACATTGTCAGTCCAGAGATTCAAATCCCCTAAATATATCTTAAACCCCAACATTAACTGCACCTCCAGCACATTAACATGAAAGTCTTATGAAGGGAGATCTCATCTGAGTCCAGATTCATCACACATAAACACCATTTCCAAAGAGGGGCCATCTGCCCTGGTAGTTAACCCCATCGGCCATGACCATAACTCTCATGGGTCTCTTTAGCCTTCAAAGGAACCAATATCTGGGGGTTGTATCTGCTTTATCTGTCTCTCTGACTCTGCTCAGTTGTGCATGAGGGCAATCCTTCTGCCAGCCTCCAGACTCTTTTTTAGAAACTCGTAGCCATATAAACTCATTTCTCCTTTCCATTTCCCCCTTACTTTAGGTCAAACAGCATTTTAAAGTCATGTTATTTTATGTAGACATGGATATTCTGCTGATCCGCATTGAACCTTCCATATAAGGTCCTTTTCCAGTTGCATCATCAGTTGGTAGTTGATAGTGGTCCCTCGTTGCCAGGGAGGCTCATCCCCGGGTGTCATGTCCCACGCTGGAGGGAAGGCATTGCATTTACATGCTGAGTTTGGCTTCGAGACTGGCCACATTTGAGTAACATGAAGGCTGACAGGAGGAAATTCCCAGGCACAATGTTGCTCTAGGCCTTGTTCTTATTTTAGGTTTATCAGCTCACAAGCATAGTCATTAGCATCAGGGGCTCACTGTTGAACCCTCACTCCCTCCCGGTCCCCGCCGCTGTACCTGGGAGACTGTCGCTGCTCCCCTAGGGACCACGACAGAGCACCACTGGCCAGGAACCCAGTACCCCCCCTGCTGTGGTTTTTAATTGTTGCCACTATGAGTATATCCAATCATAACATGCACCCTGGACATATGTTCTGTACAGCTCCCTGTCAGCCATATATCACCTGTCATTGGTATCCCATACCAGTATCCCTCCATTGCCATTGTTGAAACACTCTGTGATCCAGAACTCCCCGTAATTTGAAGCCCAATATAATGTCATGGTCCTTCACTAGGGAATGGCATATAGCGATGGGTTTAAAGGATAGATAAAGAACTTGGATAAAGTTAGATAAAGAACTTAGATAAAGAATGTTGATTTGAAAAAATTCCACATCCTATCCTTTTTTTTTTTTTTTTTTTTTTTCCCCCTAATTATTCAGCATTTCTTCACAGGAGTCCTAGACCACAGCAATGCATATATATAATATACAGCACTCCCACACATCCACCAGAAAACCTTTTCCCTTCCACAGTGATACTCTTACGCCCTATTCATATCATATTTACTTAATGTGATGTACAGAGTCTGAGATATTAGCTTTCTAACAAGGTAACATCTGTGCTTACATTATGGTGCATACTTTAGGATACACAGTTCTTTACATTTTTAGTTATCCTATGTTTTACATTATGATTTACATTATCAGTCTGTCATCTCCTATATGTTATGGTGTAATATTACATGTTTTATATCCATCCTTGTGTACTCTCAAGAAACTCCTCTCTTGCTCCCCATTTACTTTGGTTCCACACATTTAACGTCCATTTTCCCTTCCACCTTGGTGCCCACAGTGACAGCCAACCTCCGTTTCCTGAGGAGCCACTTCCAGAGATAGATGGAATAGTGTTCAGGGCCTAACTTGCTCAACTGCCCCAATGCCCTGGGAGCCACCCTTTCTCTTGAGGGATACAGTTCCCTCTATTTGATGGCATTAGTCCTCCCCAGGATGTGGGTCCACCCCCACTCTCACTACTTGGGATTCCACCCCATGGTGTCACCCACTCTGGCAGAATGAGCATTTAGACATTCCCCAGGAGCCCGTCCTGCATCAGACCCTCCCCTCCGAGCATTCTAAACAGGTAACCCTCTTTATTATATTTTGATATGATTTTCTCAGCATTTTACTCTCCACCACCTCCTGACCCTCTCCTGTGTTCGTATGCTACCCCTCCCTCCCCCCACTTTTGGGCAACGTTACCCATCCGCCCCTCCCCAGCCACCCTCAAACCCGTAAAGCCCCAACCAAAGGCAACTCCTTGCCCCCCTTTTATCTCTTCTTTGTGTTCATACTTACCACCATCTCGTCTTAAATTCCACCCCTGCAGACATCGGCTCATATCCTTCCTCCACCCTCCGATTTCCTGTAAGCCTATCGTTCAGTCTCTTGCTATCTAGGGCAGCTTGTTTATTTCATATCATTGAGGTCATGTAGTATTTGTCCTTCAATGTCTGGGTTGCTTCACTCAACATAAGGTTCTCAAGATTCATCCATGTTATCACGTGTGTTTGTAGTGTGTTTGTTCTTACAGCCGAGTAGTATTCCATTGTGTGTATATACCACATTTTATTGATCCACTCATCTGTTGATGGGCATTTAGGTTGATTCCAACTTTTGGCAATAGTGAACAATGCTGCTATGAACATTGGTGTACATATATCAGTTTGTGTCCTTGTTTTCAGTTCTGCTGGGTATATACCCAGCAGTGGTATTGCTGGGTCATATGGCAAATCTATGGCTAGTTTTTTGAGAAACCGCCATACTGTCCTCCAGAATGGTTGGATCCTTCTGCATTCCCACCAGCAGTGGATGAGTGTTCCCCTTCCTTCACATCCTCTCCAGCACTTGTATTCTTCTGTTTTTTTCATAGCTGCCAATCGTATGGGTGTAAGATGGTATCTCATTGTAGTTTTGATTTGCATTTCCCTGATAGCTAGAGATTTGGAACATTTTTTCATGTGCTTTCTTGCCATTTGTATTTCTTCTTCGGAGAAGTGTCTGTTTAAGTCTTTTTCCCATTTTTTAAATGGGTTGTTTATCTTTTTATTTTCAAGATATAGGAGTTCGTTATATATGCAAGTTATAAGTTTCTTATCAGATATATGATTGCCAAATATTTTCTCCCACTGTGTGGTCTCCCTTTTTACTTTCTTGACAAACTCCTTTGAGGTGCAGAAGGCTTTAATTTTGAGGAAGTCCCATTTATCTATTAGTTCTTTTGCTGCTCGTGCTTTTGGTGAGATATTCATAAATCCATTTCCTATTATAAGGTCCTGTAGATGTTTCCCTACACTGCTTTCTAAGGTTTTTATGGTCTTGGCTCTTATATTTAGGTCTTTGATCCATCTTGAGTTGATCTTTGTATAAGGTGTGAGATGGTAATCCTCTTTCATTCTTCTACATATGGCTATCCAGTTCTCCAGACACCATTTGTTGAATAGGCCACTCTCTCCCAATTGAGAGGGTTTGGTGGCTTTATTGAATATTATGTGGCTGTATATGTGAGGTGCTATATCAGAGCTTTCAATTCGATTCCATTGGTCTATGTGTCTCTCCTTATGCCAATACCATGCTGTTTTCACCACCGTAGCTTTATAGTATGTTTTGAAGTCAGGTAGTGTGATTCCTCCAATTTCGTTTTTCTTTTTCAGTATGTCTTTGGCTATTCGGGGTCTCTTTCCTTTCCAAATAAATTTCATAGTTAGTTTTTCTAGTTCCTTAAAGAAGGCTGCGTTGATTTTTATTGGGATTGCATTGAATGTGTAGATCAGTTTTGGTAGGATAGACATCTTAATAATGTTCAGTCTTCCTATCCATGAACAAGGAATAGTCTTCCATTTATTTAGGTCTTCTTTGATTTCCTTGAACAATCTTGTATAGTTCTCGTTGTATAAGTTCTTTACCTCTTTAGTTAAATTTATTCCTAAGTATTTGATTTTTTTATTTACTATTGTGAATGGTATTTGTTTCTTGATTTCCTCCTGATCTTGCTCATTATTGGTGTACAGAAATGCTACTGATTTTTGCGCATTGATCTTATACCCTGCGACTTTACTAAACCCTTTTATGAGTTCTAGAATCTTCGTTGTAGATCTCTCAGGGTTTTCTATGTATAGGATCATGTCATCTGCAAATAATGAAATTTTTCTTCTTCCTTTCCAATTTGAATGCCTTTTATTTCTGGTTCTTGCCTCAGTGCTCGTGCAAGTACTTCTAAGACAATGTTAAATAGGAGCGGAGACAGTGGGCATCCTTGTCTTGTTCCTGAGTTTAGGGGGAAGGAGTCTAGGATTTCTCCATTGTAAACAATATTGGCTTTAGGTTTTTCATATATACTCTTTATCATGTTCAAAAAATTCCCTTGTATTCCAATCTTTTGGAGTGTTTTTATCAAGAAAGGGTGCTGTATTTTGTCAAATGCTTTTTCTGCATCAATAGATATAATCATGTGATTTTTTCCTTCAATCTGTTTATATGGTGTATTACGTTGATTGATTTTCTTATGTTGAACCATCCTTGCATACCTGGGATGAATCCCACTTGGTCGTGGTGTATAATTCGTTTAATGTGTTGTTGAATACGATTAGCAAGTATTTTGTTAAGTATTTTTGCGTCTAGGTTCATTAGAGAAATTGGTCTGTAATTTTCCTTTCTTGTGATGTCTTTGTTTGGCTTTGGTACTAGGGTAATGTTGGCATCATAGAAGGAGTTGGGTAATGTTCTTTCTGTTTCGATGGTTTGGAATAGTTTCAGCAGGATTGGTGTCAGTTCTTTCCGGAATGTTTTGTAGAATTCACCTGTGAAGCCATCTGGCCCTGGGCTCTTCTTTGTTGGGAGATTTTTAATAACTGATTCTATCTCTCTGCTTGTGATTGGTTTGTTAAGATCATCAATTTCTTCTTTTGTCAATATGGGCTGTTTATGTGTTTCTAGGAATTTGTCCATTTCCTCTAGATTGTCATTTTTGTTGGAATATAGTTTTTCAAAATATCCTCTTATGATAGCCTTTATTTCTGTGGGGTCAGTGGTGATATCGCCTTTCTCATTTCTTATTTTGTGTATTTGCATCTTCTCTCTTTTTTTCTTTGTTAGTGTTGCTAAAGGTTTGTCAATTTTGTTGATCTTCTCAAAAAACTAGCTCTTGGTCTTGTTTATCTGTTCAAGTGCTTTCTTATTTTCTATTTCATTTAGTTCTGCTCTTATCTTTGTTATTTCCTTCCTTCTTCTTCCTGTTGGGTTACTTTGTTGTTGTTTTTCTAAGTCCTTCAAATGTGCAGTTAGTTCTTCAATTTTTGCTCTTTCTTCTTTTTTGATATATGAATTTATGGCTATAAACTTCCCTCTCAGTACTGCTTTTGCTGCATCCCATAAATTTTGGTATGTTGTGTTATCATTATCATTTGTTTCAAGGTAGTCTTTGATTTCTTTTGAGATTTCCTCTTTGACCCACTGTTTTTCTAAGAGTGTGCTGTTTAATTTCCAAATCGTGGTGTGAAATCTGGGCTTCTGTCCCTTGCAAATCTCCAGCTTGACTCCACTGTGGTCAGAGATAGTGTTTTGTATGATTTCAGTCTTTCTGAATTCGTTCAGCCTTTCTTTGTGGCCTAGCATATGATCTATCTTGGAGAATGATCCATGTGCGCTTGAGAAAAATGTATATCCTGCTGTGTTTGGGTGTAGCGATCTATATATGTTTATTAGATCGAGCTCCTCTAATATACTATTCAGATGTTTTGTTTCTTTGGTGATTCTCTTTTGAGATGTTCTGTCCAGAGTTGATAGTGGTGTATTAAAATCCCCCACTATAATTGTAGATGTATCTATTCTTTCACTTAGTTTTTCCAGCGTTTGCCTGACGTATTTAGAGGCACCCTTGTTAGGGGCATAGATATTTATGATTGTTTGATCTTCTTGACAGATTTTCCCTGTCACTAAAATGTAGTATCCTTCTTTGTCTCTCACAATTGTTTCACATTTAAAGTCTATTTTGTCTGATATTAATATAGCTACTCCTGCCTTTTTTTGGTTATTGTTAGCTTGTATGATTGTTTTCCAGCCATTCACTTTCAATCTCCATGCGTCTCTGGGTCTAAGATGTGTCTCTTGTAGACAGCATATGGATGGGTCATATTTCCTTATCCAATGTCCCAGTCTGAATCTTTTGATAGGTGAGTTTAATCCATTGACATTCAGTGTTATTACTATCAAGGAATTATTTGTGTTGGCCATATTTTGATTGGATTTGTGTTTGTCATATTTTGTTTGTTTATTTTTTTTGTCTTTTTTTTTTGTTGTTGTTGGTCTTATACTCTCCTCCAACTTTGCCTTTCCTGTTTTTTCCTTTCTTCCTGCAGAACTCCCTTTAGAATTTCTTGAAGGGGAGGTTTCTTGTTGGTATACTCTTTCAGTTTCTGTTTGTCTGTGAATATTTTGAACTCTCCATCATGTTTGAATGCTAGTTTAGCTGGATAGAGTATTCTTGGTTGGAAGTTTTTTTCCTTTAGTACCTTGACTATATCATACCACTGTCTTCTTGCCTCCATGGTTTCAGAAGAGAAATCAGCACTTAACTAATTGAGCTTCCCTTGTATGTGATGGTTTTCTTTTCTCTTGCTGCTTTTAGGATTTTCTCTTTGTCTTGAGCCTTGGACAATTTGATAAGTATATGTCTTGGGGTGGACCTGTTGGGGTTTATGACTTGTGGAGTGCGCTGTGCTTCTTGGATATGTACCTCTGTCTCTTTCAGTAGGTTTGGGAAGTTTTCAGCCATTATTTCCTGCAACACTCCTTCTGACCCCTTTCCCTTCTCTTCACCTTCTGGAATGCCTATAATACGTATGTTTGAGCGTTTTGCATTGTCATTCAGGTCCCTAAATCCTAATTGGATTTTTTCTATCTTCTTATTGACCCCTGCTACTATCTGTTTGATTTCTGATGTACTGTCTTCCACATCACTAATTCTCTGCTCTGTCTCTTCTAGTCTGCTGATATTTGCTGCAAGTGTATTTTTGATTTCTTGAACTGTGGTGTTCATTCCCATCATATCTGTTATGTTTTTGCGTATGTCTGCAATTTCCCCTCCAAGTGATGTCTTCATGTTGTTAACCTCTTTCATTACTGCATCAAATTTGTCGGTGATAAATGTTCTGAGTTCTTTCATTGCTTGTGCCAAGTTTTGCTCCCCTTCGTGATTATTGGTTTGTTGATTGGATTCAGTCATGTTTTCCTGGTTATTGGTTTGGTTTGTAGATTTTTGTTGCTTTCTGGTCATCTCTTTATTTTGACGAATTTAATCAGTTCCTTAGCTTCTTTGTCTGCTTTTGGATGTTAATTAGTTGTTATTTTTGCATAGGTGTTATATCTTCTCTTTTTCACTTTTTTCTTCTTATTCTAGTTACTTGTTGTTGGTTAAGTTCACTTTAGAGGAAAGTATTAGTGTTGGGGAAAGGCAATTGTGTAAGCAAGGGAAAAGTGTAAAGTAGTATTGGTAATGTATGTTAACAAAGCAAGAATATGAGATCTGGGAGGATGGAGGTTAGAATTATGTAGATTGTATAGAGTTATAGCTGTAGGTAGAGTACCTTTTATGAAGTAGATGACTGAATATGGGCGAAATATGGTATGAACTACAAAGCTATTGTTTTCATGAGAAAGGGAAAAAGAAAAGAAAGGTAATAGTTTCAAGAGTGGATAACAGACAGAAAACAGAACAAAGGTATTAGAAATTAAGAGTTAGACACTTTGTGGATCAAAGAATGGGAGGTAGGGGGTGGAATATAGGAGAGACAGTAGATGATAGTGGATATCAAGATGTAGGGGAAGGGGGATAGTGTAGGTATCCTAAATCAGTTCACACAGAAATGAGGCAGTGGAGGATGGGAAAACCCAGCAAATGTGAGGTGTTCCCTGTAGCACCTATTGTGTACTTGAATTAAAATAAAATAAGTGGAAAATGAGGGACAAGAGGGAAAGAGAAAACCGAGAAAGAAAAGAAAAAAAAAACTAATTATAATAAAGAAAAAAAGATAGACAAGAAGAAAGGAAGAAAGAAAATGAGGATAGGCAAACGGTGGGGAACAGATAGGGGGAAGAGAGATACAGGTATACACGTGTCACAATTGCAACACTATCTAAAACAACAACCAAAAAAACCCCCCAAATAACTGTATAAAAAAAAAAAAGGACTTTGGGGGACACGCTAGGAGAAAAGACTAGGGGATAATGCAATATTAGCAATCAGGGCGTCAAAAAGAGTAAAAAATAAAGTGAAAAAAACAAAACAATATGAACCAATAAAGATAAAACGCAAACGTTAAGGTCCAGGGCACTCATGGACCCCAGGTAGACCCCAGGGCATGATGGATTCAGGGGTGGAAAGTCTGAGACACTGAAGACTCAAGAGGTGTGAGTCTGGGGTGTGGACCGCCAGAGTCCAGGGGACCCAGACCTGGCAACCTCAAATCTGGTCCACAGAAAGCTTAGGAGCCCCGCAGTGCAACACAGCCCTCAGGGATCCCTGTAGCTGGGTGCCAGCCCCGTGGGGGAAGCCAGATCCGTGAATTTTATATTGAATGTCTGATCCCTGAAATTCACCTACTCCTCAGGGTTTCAGCCTTTGGACAGCTCCCTCGCTGTGCTCCCACTCAGCGGCCACTTGAGGGCGCCTCTACACCACGGCTAGTTCAATGACCCAGATCCCAAGCCCCGCCGGGTGGGCTGGGCTTCAGCTGGAAACTCCGAAAACAGACTCTAAGATCTGAAATCCCAAACTTCACAAAATATTCCCCAATCAGCTTCCAGACGTGTCCTCCTCCCTCACTGCACCCTACAACAGTCTCCCAATTGTGTCCCCTTATTGCCCCAAATCCAATTCCGTTGCAGATCGGCAGCCGGACCTGTGGGGATGGAGCTCCTGGCGGAAGCGCAACCCCCCCTGTCCGGCGACCAAAACGTCCCCCGCTTCACAACAAAGCACCGTCTGTCTCCCCGAATCGATCTGCAAAGGAGTCTTGTCCCAACAACCCCTCACCAGCCAGCCCAGTATCGGCGAATTTCTCAGCACCGCAAAGCCTTCAGAAAAAGGAAAAAAAAAACAAAAACCCTGGCCGCGGCGGCTCCGGAGCTGCAGGAGCGCCCGCTACCGCGGCTCCGCCCACCCAAGGAGGGAACTTCCAGCGCCCAGCTGGGACCTCCGTTTATATATTATAGACGTATCCTCTCTGTTACCTTCCCACCGAATTGACGTCCAGACACCTTCCAACCAGCAAAAATCCCCGAAACAGCGCGGTCCCAAAGAGCCTTCAATGCTGCCCAGCCGCCCCCTGCAGAGACATTATCAGGCAAGCTCACGCAGCCACCATCTTGCCTCTCTCTCAGGATTTTTAAATACCTTTCTGTTGGTGGCAGCTAGCCAGGGTCTGTACCTTTGGGGGTGGCCTTTTATAAGATAGTGTGATAGGCACCAGTAGCTGCCACTCAGAGACTGTAATTACAGTTGTTTTTTGTTTTGTTTTGTTTTGTTTTGTTTTTTTGATAGTTTATTGGCCTCTTCCTCCTGCTCCTCCATGGATGTTGTACAGTGTTATACTGGACCTGGACATTTGAAATAGGTGTTTCAGATGTTTCCTGCCTGTTTTGTAGTTGTGGAAGTATTGAGTACTGGAACTCCCTACTCTGTTATCTTCCTTTTGTCTCATAATTTTGATTTCACCTGCAGGTCTCCGTCTTCAATTATCATAATTTCCTGAACAATGAATAGCCTCACACTCACGGCAATATTATTCTTGGAAGCCTGATTGTAATCTTGGTTCCAGAATGAAAAGAGATATAAGAAACAATGGGCCAGGCACTTGTAGACCCAACTCATTGATCTCAGGATTAAACCAGTTTGACAGCTCCCTGGTATTCATGGGGAATTCTTAAAGTTCCATTTATTGATACCCTTCCTCAAGAAGATGTAGACCTTATGACATAGGTACCTGAAATGTGGGACTTTTCCTCTAAACAAGATTGTAGACAAGGTTGAAACACTGACTGCCACCAACTTTGTGCAGAGCAGGTTGAAATAATAACTTCCCCCAGAGCCATTACCCAGTGACTGGAATTCAATAATCAAAAGCTGTGATCAGTGATCAGCTGTAGACAGGTTACTACACATATACTTCAGTCCTGTATTGCTCAAGACACCACCATGCAAAAGATATGAAAGTTTAAAATAATTGCCAAAAAGTCAACCAATTCCATTCCATAATTTGCAAGGTACCTCTGTTTGCAGCCCCTTAAATCAGTGGAACAAGTTGCTCTGTAGTGCACCTTGGGAATGTAGGCTCAGGCACAAAAAATCTTCTAGTAAATGAACTGTATATTAACACAAATGGCCAAAAGAGGAGGGGAAAAGATTCAATCATGTCCAGTCTCCCAGGCAGGCTTACTACTCAGGCCAGAGTTGGTAGATGCCTACTTTACATGCTCTATTAGGAGAGCAGTGACTCTGTACTGTTTCAGTGTTGAGTATATATACACTCAGAGGGAACAGGACAATAAATCTTGACATGTTTGGTCTTAGCCATTTCATAACTTGGAATATTGTGCACTTACATACACTGAAAAACTGGCATTATGGTAAATCATTGTCACCTTGATGGTGCTTTATTCACAACAGGCCTAATTAAGTTCCAGAAAAGATAGCCATTGTTTCATGCAATGATTTGAAGGAATTAAAAAGAGACTTATCATCTATAGACTTTGATTAATAGCAATGCTTCCATATTGGTTAATCAGTTTTAACAAATGGACCACACTAATCTACAATGTCATTAGTAGTGGTAACCATGTGTGGGTGCCAGGATGTTGTATGGGAATTCCCTAAATTGTTATTGTAATTTTTCTGTAAATATGAATCTAGACATCTCTAAATATAAAGTTAAAACATAATCACAATAAAGAAAAAGAGTAAATTTTGAAAGACTACCCTGATCACTAATAAAATATAGGTAGTTACAGAGATATCCTTTCATGTGAGGAGATAAAGTGAGCTTCAGGTTTAGTTATGAAGAATTTGAAGGAGGCAGCCATTCAAAGTGCTAAGGAAAGATCTTTCCTGACAGCAGTCACAGGAAGGGCAAATGCTTTAAATAGGGGAAGGGGTTCCCCAGTACAAAGAACAGAAAAGAGAGTGGGGAAAATTGGTTGGGAATGCAATTGGAGAGCTGAGAAGAAAGCAGATCACATGGGACTTTGGAATCTGTATGGAGAGTGGTGGGAGCAGGGTAGAAGCAACAGGAGGAAACATGGCATGTTTTTGGGCAAATTAACCCTTATTTGTTCTAACCTATTATGGTAAGGAATAGTCAAATGGGTAAGAAGATGTTTCTATCTAATGTACTGAATCTATCCTAAATATTGGGCTTTAGGAAAATATACCAATTGATGAACAATATACTTGAATAAGCAAATATTAATAGGCCTATGTCAGTTGGCCTTGACTGTGTTACTTCTCATCTTGCCCCAACAACCTTGCTCAGTCCCTTCAGATATCTCCCCTCCCTCTCTCTGGCTTTCCCTTGGCACATAAGCATTCTTTCCCCTCTCTACATCTCATCCAAAACTGAGATATCAGCTTTGCTGAAGGCCCTCACCACTGTAAGTACTGCTCCCTCAATCTCCTCTCAGAGCTAAGGTTCATAAATGAGTCTTAGGTCATTATTTGACACTACTTACTCATTTCCAATTCAACTAGCTGTGATCTTGTCACACCTCAGCCAACTACTCCACTGAAACTGCTCTTCTAAGGGCCATTTACATTCAAGTTCTCAACTGTAATGAAAACATTCCTTTCTTTATCTTCTTGATCATTTCTTCCTGATTTCTCATTATTGTTTATAGGTTTGATTATATTTTTCCCTACCCCCACCTTGGATTACCCATATCATCCTTTTCAACTTCCTTCCTACCCCTTGGTTTTTTCCTTCTCAGTGTAGTCTTCCACCATTTACCCCTTTCCTGTTGATGCCCAAAGTTTCAAACTCCTGCCCACATACCCCTCACTCTAATACAATTTGGAGTGACCACTTCCAAATTATGGATTCAACTGAATAAAAATACAAGTGAACCCAACTCTTCACATCTAATGAGAACTGTCTCCTCAGCCCCACATCTGAATTTCCAATTGAACTCTCATGGACACCTCAAACTAAATCTCTTCATACAATGTTCTTCTCCCTCTTCCCTATTAGGGTGCAGTCACCACCAATACTCTAAGTCATAATACAGAAGATTTCCTTGACATGTCCTGCTCTGTCATTCATTAATGCTCTTGGTGATATATGTCAACTCTACTCCCTAAATACATTTTCTTAATTTCCCTCTTCTTCCCTGTTTTTCCTGCCATAGACTTAATCCAAGTCTTCATTACTTGTAGACAGACCCTGTCACAAGATTTCTACTGGTTCCTCTGCCTCTTGATGGGACTTTCTCCAATTCATCCTCTATAATGATGCTGTTAAAAAATATAACATGAGAAGCGGACATGGCCCAATGGATAGGGCATCCGCCTACCACGTGGGAGGTCTGCAGTTCAAAACCTGGGCCTCTTAGACCTGTGTGGAGCTGGCCCATGCACAGTGCTGATGCATGCAAGGAGTGCCATGTCATGTAGGAATGTCTTCCACATAGGGGTGTCCCCCACATAGGGGAGCCCCATGTGCAAGAAGTGCACCCTGTATGGAAAGCTGCGCAGCATGAAAGAAAATGCAGCCTGCCCAAGAATGGCACTGCACACATGGAGAGCTGACACAAAAAGATGATGCAACAAAAAGAAACACAGATTCCCAGTGTTGCTGATAAAGATAGAAACGGTCACAGAAGAACACACAGCAAATGGACACAGAGAGCCGACAACTGGGGTGGGGGAGGGAAGGGGAGAGAAATAAATTTTTAAAAATATATAACAACCTTACCAAAATCTTTCACTTGTTTATGTAGCCTCCACAGTAAAGTCCAAATTCCTCAACATTTCATACCAAAAATGTCATGGTCTGGACACAGTTCATCTCTCCAGGCTCACACCTACCATCTCATTAGAGTTACATTATCCTAGAGGTCAGGATATTCTCAAAAGGGTTCTGAGGAGAAATTCACAAGTTATTAATAAAATTTTGAAAAAATAATTTTAATTTGTGAAAGTGGGGAAATTGGTTTAAACACAGTAATGGGCATTAAGAATATCCATGAAAAGAACAGAATAAATTTTGAGTACTGAACTGTTTTTCATTGAGAACTCATTAACATCTTTAGGAGTTCAGTTTAGAAAATGCTACTGAAGGTATCTGGAACAACATAACAGTTCCTAGAATATGCTCTGCTCCCTTGCTTCACCATCTCTGTGTGGGTTATCAGGCATTCATTCATTTACTCCTTTGTTGTTTAGTGCAAAAACATTCATTGTACATCAACTCTATAACACAACTAGTATAGGTTGGACATTCAGAGGGAGAAAATGATCTACATAAGCCAAGTTACAAAACATGTGCTTAAAAAAATCAGGCTGAATGTTATGAACTCAGCAGTATAAGGTATGAGGAACTGAATTGGGGAAGGTCATGAGACAGTAAACTTGCCCCATCTTTCACAGGGCTACTATCTTTAAGGTAGGTGTCAGGGTTTTATTTTAGGTATTTTGAGGCATAGATATTAAGTATACAGCATCTGAGTGAGTACACCTCATAATCTCTCCTGCAAAGAAGCAGCTGAGTAGGGTTGGAGTCCTGCCAGACTGGGCTATTTCAGGTGTTTGCAGGGCAGGAGGTGTCTGGAAATCGATTTGGTAGGATGGTGACAGAGGAGATTCTTGCAAGTGGTAGAATTTTGGTTCTCTTGCATGGAGGTCAGAGGTTGTGGGCAGGACCCTTCCCCCTGGGGCTGGCCCTGGCAACAGCTTTTCCTGAAGACTTTGCTGTACTGGGGAGTTCCCAAGCCCTGAGTGGGCTGTTTCAGGGGCTTGCAGGGCAGGAGATGTCTGGAAGTCGATTTTGTGAGACAGTGATGGAGGACATTCTTGCAAGAGGTGGAATTTTGGGTTTCTAACATGGAGGCCAGAGGTTCTGGGTGGAGCCCCTCCCCCTAGGCTGGAGGCCAGACCATGGCAATCCCTGAAATCTTTGTTATGCTGTGGTGCTCCCAAGCCCTGAGCAGGCTGTTTTGGGGGCTAGCAGGGCAGGAGGTGTCTGGATGTTGATTTGGTGAGACAGTGACAGAAGAGATTCTTGTGAGAGGTGGAATTTTGGGTTTCTGACATGGAGGCCAGAAGTTGTGGGCGGGACCCCTCCTCCTAGGGCTGGCAGCCCTGCTGCAGCAATCCCTGAAGGCTTTGTTGTGCAGCAGTTCTCCCAGGCCCCCTGTTAACCAGATGTGTGGTTCCCAGGTCTGTGTCCCCTAAACCCTGGTGGCCAATGCTCCAGAGACTCACACACCTTGAGTCTGCAATATCACAGACTTCCCATCCCCAAATCCACTGTACCCTGAGGTCCATCTGAGATCCTTGATTACCCTTTCCCTTGGTGTTTGTTTTGTTTTTTTGTTTCTCTCTCTCCTTCAACTTGGAGAAGTGTACCAGCTGACTTGGGAAGAGTCTAGGAAGAAAAGAGAGGTGAATCTGCTGAGAAAGCCCAATTTACCTAAACATCCTGGGATAGGAAACTTGGTCTGGGAGTAAGTGGAGTCAGAAAATCAATTAGACCTCTCCTAGCACACCTAAAGGAGAGAGACTGTAGTAGGTGCTATCCAAGCTTTCAGTAGCATATTTGGGATTTCTGGTGAGTTGTAGGTGATCTCATGCTCAAAATAGTCATAGTCTTCTGTGTTGAGTTGGTTCAACAAGAACCTACTTGAATGTACTATTGGACCTCTCAGGCAGCTTTCCTGCTGCCCTGGGAGAGAGAGAAGTGAGGAAAGGAGAAAGGGCGAAGGTCAGATCCCTAAGTGTATTATTGAACTGCAGAGAGGATTTCTAGCTGGAAACTCTTTTTTTAACTTGGTTGCTAATATTGTATTGTCTCCTGGTCTTTTCTCCTGTTTTCTCCCCCAAGGTCCTTTTTCATTTATTTAGTTTTTTCTCTTTTTCTTTTTCTTGCTTGTTTCCCTCCCTTTTTTGTCCCCCTTTTTCTCTTCTCTTTTTTCTTTTCTCTCTTTTTCTTCTTTCTTCTTTTATTTTCTTTATAAAATAGGTGCTACAGGGAGTGCTTCACACTTGCTGTGTTTCCTTATCCTCCATTTCCTCTTTTCTGTGTGTATTGATTTTGGCCACCTACACTATCCCCTTTCCCCTACATCTTTCTATCCTCCATCATCTACTGTTTCTCTTACATTCCACCTCCCTTTCTTTGGCCCCCAAATTGCCTGACTTTTTATTTCTAATATCTTTGTTCTGTTTTCTGTCTTTTATCCACTCTTAATATTATTGTCTTTCTTTTCTCTTTCCCTCTCTCATGAAAGCACTGGATTTTTAATCCATACTATATTCCTCCCCATATTCAGTTGACTGTCTCATAATAGGTACTCTACTTACTGCTATAACCCTACACAACTTACATGAGTCTAATATCCATTCTCCTAGATCTCACATTGTTGCTCTGTTAACATTTATTACCAATACTACTTTATACATTTTCTTTTCTTACTCATTTTGCTTTCCCTGGCCCTAATATTTTCCTTCAAAGTGAACTTAGCCAGCAACAAGAAAATAGAGTAAGAAGAATAAAGTGAGAAAGAGAAGACATAACACTTACACACGAACAACAACTAATTAATCCCCAAGACTAGACAAAGAAGCTAAGGAACTGATTAAAACCATCAAGAAAAAATGATGACCAGACAGCAACAAAAATCTATAAACCAAACCAATAATCAGGAAAACATGGCCAAATCCAATGAACAAATGAAAAACCAAGAAGGGGAGTAGAACATCGGACAAGTAATTAAAGATCTCAAAACATATATTAGTGACCAACTTAATGAAGTAAAGGAAGAGATTAACCCTATGAAGAAAACGCTTGGAAAGGAAATTGCAGACATACACAAAAAGATAACAGATATAATGGTGATGAACATCACAGTTCAAGATATCAAAAATACACTCTCAGCAAATAGCAGCAGATTAGAAGAGGCAGAAGAGAGAAATAACAACATGAAACACAGTACATTTGAAATCAAACAGATAGAAATGATCGATAAAAAGATAGAAAATCCAGCTGGGACTTAGGGACCTGGATGACAATGCTAAATGCACAAACATATGTATTATAGGCATCCCAGAAGGAGAAGAGAAGGGAAAGGGGACAGAAGAGGTGTTGGAGGAAATAATGGCTGAAAACTTCCCAAATCTACTGAGAGAGATGGATGTACATGTCCAGGAAGCACAATGCACCCCAAACATCATAAATCCCAACAGGCCCACACCAAGACATATACTTGTCAAATTATCCAATGGTCAAGACAAAGAGAAAATTCTAAAAGCAGCAAGAGAAAAGAGAACGATCACATACAGGAGAGGCTCCATAAGATTAAGTGCTGATTTCTCATCTGAAACCATGGAGGCAAGAAGGAAGTGGTATGATATAGTCAAGGTATTAAAGGAAAAACATATCCAACCAAGAATACTCTACTCAGCTAAGCTGGCATTTGAAAATAATGGAGAGTTCAAAATATTCACAGATAAACAGAAATTAAAAGAGTATGCTAACAAGAACCCTGCCCTTCAAGAAATACTAAAGGGAGTTCAGCAGGAAGAGAGGGAAAAAAAGGAGAGGCAAATTTGGAGGAGTGTAAGAACAATAAAAAAGACAAAAGGAGAAGGAAAAAAACAAACAAAATATGACAAACACAAGTCCAAACAAAATATGGCTAACAAATAATTCCTTGAAAGGAATAATACTGGATGTCAATGGATTAAACTCACCTGTCAAAAGACTCAGACTAGAAGACTGGATAAGGAAATATGACCCATCTATATGCTGTCTACAAGAAACAAATCTTAGACCCAAGGATTCAAGGAGGTTGAAAGTGAATGGCTGGAAAACAATCTTACAAGCAAACAATAACCAAAAAAAGGCAGGAGCAGCTATATTAATATCAGACAAAATAGACTTTAAATGTGAAATGATTGTGAGAGACAAAGATGGATACTACATATTAGTGAAAGGGATAATCTTTCAAGAAGAATGAACAATCAGAAATTTTTATGCTTCTAACAAGGGCGCCTCCAAATACATGAGGCAAACACTGGAAAAGCTAAGTGAAAGAATAGATGCCTCTACAATTATAGTGGGAGAATTTAATATACCACTATCAACTTTGGACAGAACATCTCAAAAGAGAATCAATAAAGAAACAAAAACTTTGAACAGTACATTATAGGAGCTGGACCTAATAGACATATACAGATCATTACATCCAAATACAGCAGGATATACATTTTTCTCAAGTGCACATGGATCATTCTCCAAGACAAACCATATGCTAGGCCACAAAGAAAGGCTCAATGAATTCAGAAAGATTGAAATCATACAAAATAGTATCTCTGACCATAGTGGAGTGAAGCTGGAAATCTGCAAGGCCCAGAGGCCCAGATTTCACACCAAGATATGGAAATTAAACAGCACACTCTTAGAAAAACAGTGGGTCAAAGAGGAAATCTCAAAAGAAAGTAATAACTACCTTGAAACTAGTGAAAATGATAACATAACATACAAAACTTATGGGATGCACCAAAAGCAGTTCTGAGAGGGAAATTTATAGCCATAAATTCATATATCAAAAAAGAAGAAAGAGCAAAAATTGAAGAACTAACTGCACATTTGGAGGAATTAGTAAAAAAACAACAACAAAGAATCCCAACAGGAAGAAGAAAGAAAGAAAGAACAAAGATAAGAGCAGAACTAAATGAAACAGAAAATAAGATAGCCCTTGCAAATATAAACAAGACCAAGAGCTGATTCTTTGAGAAGATCAGTAAAATTGATAAAACCTTAGCTAGACTAACAAAGAAAAAAAGAGAGAAGATGCAAATACACAAAATAAGAAATGAGAACGGAGATATCACCATTGACCCCAAAGAAATAAAGACTATTATAAGAGGATACTTTGAAAAAATATATTCCAACAAAAACGACAATTCAGAGGAAATGGACAAATTCCTAGAAACACATAAGCAGCCTATATTGGTGAAAGAAGAATTTGATTATCTCAACAAGCCAATCACAGGTAAAGAGAATCAGTCATTAAAAACCTCACAACTAAGAAGAGCCCTGAGCCAGATACCTTCACAGGTGAATTTTACAAAACATTCAAGAAAGAACTAATGCCAATCTTGCTGAAACTCTTCCAAAAAATCAAAACAGAAGGAACATTACCTAACTTATTCTATGATGCCAACATTACCCTAGTACCAGTCAAATAAAGACACCACAAGAAAGGAAAATTACTGATCAATTTCTCTAATGAACCTAGATGCAAAAATCCTCAACAAAATACTTGCTAACTGTATTAAAAAACACATTAAACGAATTATACACCATGACCAAGTGGGACTCATTCTGGGTATGGAAGGATGGTTCAACATAAGAAAATCAATCAATGTAATACACCATGTAAACAGACTGAAGGGAAAAAATCACATGATTATATCTATAGATGCAGAAAAAGTATTTGACAAAATACAGCACCCTTTCTTGATAAAAACTCTGCAAAAGACTGGAATACAAGGAAATTTTCTGACCATGACAAAGAGTATATATGAAAAACCCACAGACAACATCATTTAGAATTCTGAAATCCTAAAATCTTTCCCTCTAAGATCAGGAACAAGACAAGGATGCCCACTATCATCCCTTCTATTTAACATTGCCTTAGAGTACTTGCTCGAGCACTGAGGCAAGAACCAGATATAAAAGGCATTCAAATTGGAAAAGAAGAAGTCAAAATTTCATTATTTGCACATGACATGGTCCTATATATAGAAATCCCTGAGAGATCTACAACAAAGCTTCTAGAATTCATAAATGAGTTTAGTAAAGTTACAGGTCCTAAGATCAATGTGCAAAAATCAATAGCATTTCTGTACACCAATGATGAGCAAGCTCAGGAGAAAACCAAGAAACAAATACCATTTACAATAGTCAATAAAAAAATCAAATACCTAGGAATAAATTTAACTAAAGATGTAAAAAACTTATACACAGAGAACTACACAACACCGTTCAAGGAAATCAAGGAAGACCTAAATAAATGGAAGGATATTCCCTGTTCATGGAAAGGAAGACTAAATATTATTAAGATGTGTATCCTACCAAAACTGATCTACACATTCAATGCAATTCCAATAAAAATCAACACAGCATTCCTTAAGGAACTAGAAAACCTAGCTATGAAATTTATTTGGAAAGGAAAGAAGCCTCAATTAGCCAAAGACATATTGAAAAAGAAAAACGAAATTGGAGGAATCACACTACCTGACTTCAAAACATACTACAAAGCTACAGTAGTGAAAACAGCATGGTATTGGCACAAGGAGGGACACACAGACCAATGGAACTGAATTGAGAGTTCTGATATATATCCTCATATATATAGTCATATAATATTTGATAAAGTCACCAAACCCTCTCAACTGGGAGAGAATGGCCTATTCAAAAAACGGTGCCTGGAGAACTGGATATCCATATATAAAAGAATGAAAGAGGATTACCATCTCACACCTTATACAAAAATCAACTCAACATGGATCAAAGACTTAAATATAAGAGCCAAGACCCTAAAGACTTTGGAAAGCAGTGTAAGGAAGCATATACAAGACCTTGCAATAGGAAATGGCTTCATGAACTTCACACCAAAAGCACGGGCAGCAAAAGAACAAATAGATAAATGGAACTTTCTCAATATTAAAGCCTTCTGCACCTCAAAAGAGCTTGTCAAGAAAGTGAAAAGAGAGCCTACACAATGGGAGAAAATATTTGGTAACCATATATCTGATACCTGCGTATATAAAGAACTCCTATATCTTGAAAATAAAAAGACAAACAACCCATTTAAAATATGGTAAAAAGATTTACACAGACACTTTTCCAAAGAAGAAATACAAATGGCTAAAAAGCACATGAAAAAAATGCTCCAAATTTCTAGCTATTAGGGAAATGCAAATCAAAACTATGAGATACTATCTTACTCCCATAAGATTGGCAGCTATGAAAAAACACAGAAGACTACAAGTGCTGGAGAGGATGTGGAGGAATGGGAACACTCATCCACTGCTGGTGGCAATGCAGAAGTATCCAGCAATTCTGGAGGACAGTTTGGCAGTTTCCCAAAAAACTAGCCATAGATTTGCCATATGACCCAGAAATTCCACTACTGAGTATATACCCAGTAGAACTGAAAACAAGGACAGAAACTGATATATGCACACCAATGTTCATTGTTCACTATTGCCAAAAGTGGGAATCAACCCAAATGTCCATCAACAGATCAATAGATAAATAAAATGTGGTATATACATACAATGGAATACTACTCAGCTTTAAGAACGAATACACTACAAACACACGTGGTAACATGGATGAATCTTGAGACCCTTATGTTGAGTGAAGCAAGGCAGGCATTGAAGGACAAATACTACATGGCCTCAATGATATGAAATAAGTAAACCCAACTGTCACAGAGAGCTAGAGACTGGATGATAGGCTTACCAGAAATTGGGGGTAGAGGAAGGATGTAAGCTTACACCTACATGGGTGAAATCTATGATAAGCTGGAGGTGAGTATTTGTACAAGGAAGGAATAAAATGGGGGAATAGGGTTACCTTTGGGTGGGGCTTTGCAGGTTTGAGGGGGCCTAGGGATAGGAGGATGGGTATTGTTCAAGAAATTGGGGGGAGGGTGGGGCAACATATGAACATAGGAGATTGTCAGGTATTTGGTTGAGAGTATAATGCTGAGAAAACTTTTTCAAAAATATAGTAAGGAAGGTTCCCTGTTTAAGATGCTTCAAGGGCATAATCCAATGCAGGACAGGTTCCTAGGGAATATGTGAATGTTCATTTTGCCATAGTGTGTTATATCATTGGATATGGACCCACATAATGAGAGTGAAGGTATACACACACCCTGGAGAGGACTGATGCTGTCAAATAGAGTGAATTGTATCTCTCAAGAGAAATTTTGGCTCCCAGGGCAGTAGGGCAGTTGAGCATGTCAAGCCCTCAACACTGTTACAAGTATCTATGAACATGACCCTTAAGCAATGAAGATTTACTGTTACTGTGGGCCCTAAGGGAAGGGGGAAAGAGGTATTGAATAGGTGGAACCAACGTAACTGTGTGGGCAATAGAAGTGTTGAATGAGATTATTCAAGGATGGATATAAGACATGTTAAATTACACCAAAAATGTATAGAGGCTGATAGGCTAAAATGTAAATGATAATGTAAAACATAAGATAACTAAAAATTTAGAAAATTATACAGTCTAAAATATAAACCACAATGTAAACACAAATGTTACCTTGTTTGAAAGCTATTGTCTCAATGTCTGTACATCAGTTTCAGTAAATACAGTTTAAATATGTAAAAAGATTATTGCTGTGGAAGGGAAAAGGGTTTTATGTTGGATATGTGAGAGTACTGTATATTGTATATATGAATTACTGTGATCTAAAACTTTTGTGAAGATAAGCTTAATAATTAGGGGAAAAAAGGAAAAGATAGGATGCAGACACTGAGGGAAAGACGGAAGCTGTTGCCTTGCCATTTTACATACAGGGCAACACTTATTGCAGTGATGTAAGGCAAAACATCAAAAACAAAGCTTCTACATTTTTAAATTTTTTGATATCCCAATTAATTTTTACCTTAATGTTTCTAAATTAATATGTATCCTATATCTAACCTTTTTTTAATTGATTTTGTAAAAATATTACATTAAAAAAAATATATGAGGACCCATTCTACCCCACCACCCACACCCCACCACGCCCCCCCCAGCAACACTCATTCCCATCATCATGACACATCCATTGCATTTTATATCTAACCTTTAAACTCATCACTATATTCTATTTTACTATTAATGGAACCTGGCAATATATTAAGTTTCACTTTTGAAGAAGTTTTGTATCACAGAGAGGTTCAGCAATGGTAGGAGAGGAATACTGGTGTGGGATGTTATTGACTGGTTGGCAGGGAGTTCTACAGGGCATATATCCAGGGTACATAAAAATGTTTGGATATTTTCATTGTGGATACAATTAAAAACAACAACTGATGGAGTGCTGAGCTCCTAGCCAGGGGAGCTCTAACACAGTCCCTAAAGGAACAGCAATAAACCCCCAATTGCAATGGCAAGGACCAAAAAGGAAGGAAGGTCCAACAATGAGCCTTTGATACTAAGGACTATGCTTGTGAGCCTGTGCACCTGAAATAAGAACAAGGCCTAGAGCTGCAGGGTGCCTAAGAGTTACTTCCTGAGAGCCTCCACGTTGCTCAAATGTGACCAGTCTCAAAGCCAAACTCAGCATGTAAATGTGTTGCCTTCCCCCCAGTGTTGGACATGACTCCTGGGGATGAGCCTCCCTGGCACTGAGGGATTACTACCAAGTACCAGCTGATGATGTGGCTGGAGAACGACCTTGAATAAAAGGGTCAACTCGGACCAGCAGAATATCTCAGTCTACATATACAATACCAGGAGTTATAAATGCTTTTTGACCTGAATAAAAGGGGGAAATGGAAAGGACAAATGAGTTTATATGGCTATGAGTCTCCAAAAAGAGCCAGGAGGTTATCAGAGGGGTTGCCTTTATGCACCTGAGCAGTGTCCCAGAGACAGGTAAAGTAGATACAAACCCAAGTATTGGTTCTTCTGAGGGCTACAGAGACCCACAGATTCTATGGTCATGGCAGATGGAGTTCAGTGCCATGTCAGTTGGCCCTACTTTGGAGTTTGTGTTTCTGTGTGATGGATTTGGACTCAGAGGTGATCTTTGTTCACAAGCCTCTCCTGTTACTTTTACTGGAATTGTAGTTGATGCTGTGGTTTAATGTATACCCAGAGGACCTGAATCTCTGGACTGGCCAAGTGATAGCCAGGCCCTGAGCCTCAAAAGACTTCAACTCCTACACTCTGGTTTATTGGACTTACCCCACTCAGCTAACATGCAGGTGAAGAAGGTCAACCACCACACCAGGGAGCCAAGAATGCCTACAACTGAAAGCAGGAGAATTGCATCCAGCATCCATGTGGAATCTAAGCCCCCTCTTGATATAGATGTGGAGTGGATACAACCATTCCAAGGTCCACAGGATGGAGGAATAGAGTATGGATGAGAGGGACTTACTGATATTCTATTCATGAATATTGTGATTAGTAATCGAAGAAAATGTGGCCTTGGTGTGGAGAAAGTGGCCATGGTGGCTTCTGGGAGTAGGATGTGGGAGGAAGAGATGAGATGTGGGGGCATTTTTGGGGGTTGGAGTTGTCCTGGGTGGTGCTGCAGGTACAGTTACTGGACATTGTATGTCTTCCCATGGCCCACTGGGTGGACTGTGGGAGAGTGTGGGCTATGATGTGGACCATTGACCATGAGGTTTAGTGGTGCTCAGAGATGTATTCACCAAATGCAATGAATGTGTCATGATGATGGAGGAGGTTGTTGTTATTGAGGAAGGAGGAGAATGAGGGGGGTGGGGGATATATGGGACCTCATATTTTTTAATGTAATATTAAAAAAAAAAGACTATTTTTTTAAATGTAATATTAAAAAAATAAAGATAAAAAATATTTTTAAAAAATAAAGAAAAAATAAAGAGAAAGAAAGGGCCAGAATAAAGACTTGGATTGTACTTAAGACTGTGCACTTCTCAGGTAAACAGAGTTGTTTGGTCAAAGCAAAGGATTTATGTGGAGCTAATGGGAAGTAGAAGTGGAAATGTAGGATGGGGTCACTAGGTCATGAGAAATGTTAATAGATGGTTTATGAAAATAGAGTTCATTGGTTAAATAAAGTTTGGAAATGCTGCATTCTAAAAAAAAAAAAAAAGAAATTTTCAGTAAGCACAGCTTCCTGCTCTCAGGAGCAGGGTTGGAAACTGAAAAAGGAAGCTCTGATGGGGTCAAAGTGTGAACCTTCAAGGGCAAGGTGAGCCATGAATCAGCAGTGCACCCTTCAAAAGATATCAAAGAGGCACATAGTGTACCCACCACATGTGTGGTTAGCTAACACCTTTAGATTCCAGTCCCCAGCCATTCCCTGGAACCATGGCCATACTTTTCATGGCTCCCATGATTCTTAAGCACCAGAGTAAGAACTTTGATGGGTTTTCCAAGGACCCCAAGGACATTCACAGGAAGGACACGTGCCAGGAAATAAGAAGGGAAGTGGATTTAACTCAACTGATATAGTGTCCACCTACCACATAAGAGGCCCAGGGTTCAAACCTAGGGCCTCCTGACCTGTGTGGTGAGCTGGCCCTCATGCATTGCTGATGTACACAAGTAGTGCCATGCCATGCAGGGGTGTCCCCCACATAGGGAGCCCCATGCACAAGGAATGCACCCCTCAAGGAGAGCCAACCCATGTGAAAAAAGCACAGCCTGCCCAGGAGTGGTGCCATATACACAGAGAGCTGACACAGCAAGGTGATGCAACAAAAAGAGACACAGATTCCTGGTGCTGCTGACAAGAATGCAAGCAGACAAAGAAGAATACACACAGCAAATAGACACCGAAAGCAGACAACAGGGGGGAGGGAAGAGAATAAATAAAAAATAAATCTCAAAAAAAAAAAATCAGAAAACACAGAAGTATAGCTGCAAGGCAGGCTCCAAGGGGTTGAGAGGGTTGGGTCTAGGATCCGCTCTGGGGAAGTGGCTGCTAAGGCTTCTATTTGAACAGCAGCCCCTCCTCACAGAACCTTAACTCCAAACCAGGCTCTCCAACCCTGCTTCTCTTCCCAAGACTCTGGAAGAAGTTTCAAGGATATCTCTGCTTTTTCAGGGGTACTGGGCCACCAATGCCTTTCCCATGTCTCCCACTGTCTCTTCCCTGTTTCGGTAGCATCTGGTCCTGTAATGTGACTCCACCCTTCCTACCCACAGCTTCCCTCTGGCTCTTGGTCAGGCTGTCCTTGGAGTGAAAAAGGGCAGAACTGGGTCAAAATCAGGAAGGCAGAGTTGGTAGTCTCAATTAACCAGGCAGTGTCAAGGTGGGAGGGAAACTGATGCCAGCCATGTACAGGGTAGGGTGTCAGCAGAGGGGCCCCCAGCAGTCTGTGGACTCAGCCTCTGAGCAAGCTGTACCTTCCTCTGTGTGATGTATGCCATGTGCTTTACCTTTCCGATGCACAAAGTGTGTTCATAGAGACACAGGAGTTGCTGAGATCAGGGAGAGGGAAGAACAGGTGTGATATGGGGGCATTTTTGGGACTTGGAGTTGTCCTGAATGATATCACAGGGACAGAAGCAGAACATTATATATCCTGCCATAAGCCATTGAGTGGATTGTGGGAGAGTGTAATCTAAAATTTAAACTATAATCTATGCAGTGTAGTAGTACTCCAAATGTATTCACTGAATGCAATGAATGTTCCACACTGATGAAAGAGATTGTTGATGTGGGAGAAATTGGGGTGGGGTGGGAAGTGGGTACATGGGAACCTCTTATATTTTTAATGTAACATTTTGTGTGATCAATGTATCTTTAAAAAATAAGAAAATTTTAAAAATTGCTAAAAACAAACAAACAAACAATAGAGCCAGGCAGAGGACCCTCTGAGAAGTGGAGGCAGAAGGAGCAGGAAGACATTTGGGGCAGATGGAAACACTTATGTGTCAGTTCGGAAATTCATTCTCCAGAAAGTAAATGGGTACATTTCAGAAGGCAAAGCTTTGTGTAAACCTTATATTAAGTAGGTTGTCAATAGCCAGATGTTGAATTCTGGACTTCCAGGTCACTCTCTTCTTTTTTAAAGATTTATTTATTTATTTTTATATATTATTTTTCTCCCCTTCTGCCACCCCCCCCCCCCCACTGTCTGCTCTCTGTGTCCATTCTCTGTGTGTTCTTCTGTGTCCACTTGCATTCTTGTCAGTGGCACCGGGAATCTATGTCTCTTTTTTTTGTGTTATCACGCTGTGTCAGCTCTCAGTGTGTGTAGCACCATTCCTGGGCAGCCTGCACCCTTCTCATGCAGGACAGCTCTCCTTGTGTGGTTCACCCCCTATGCATGAAGTTCCCCTACACAGGGGACACCCCTGTGTGGCACAGCTCTCCCTGAATGCATCAGCACAGCACATGGGACAGGAGGCCCTTGGTTCAAACCCTGGACCTCCTATGTGGTAGGCAGATGCTCTATTGGTTTAGCCAAATCTGCTTCTCCCAGGTCTCTTAAATGCACCAAGAGCTAAGGATCAGGGTCACCCTGACACAGGGCTCATTGATCAGGTGTCCATGAATGAAGGACCCACAGATTCCTACACCAGAAGCTAGCATGTAATTCCACCATGATGTATAAACTTTGCCAGCTTAAGTACAACCTTATGCCTGAATTTCAGGGAGTTTTATAATTAAATGGTTCCTGAACTGACTCCCTGTTATGCAATAGCGCAAACAAGTAGTAAAAACCAAAATTTGTTCATAGACACCTAGTACTATTCTCTATGAATGGAGTGATTCCTGATGCTAGGACAGGGGATTCCATAACTGGTGTGTTCAGCAGAGCACTCAGGTGCCCTGAGTATAGGCATGGTCTCCCTTTCCTCCATGACTCTTTGTGCTCACATGGGATTGATGTGGGCTATGGGTGGGAGGCTCTTTGTCTCTTCAGAGATAACCTTACCCTAAACTGTCTGTCCTGACTTGTGGGTGTGGAATGGTAAGAGGCTGCAGTCCTGCTTTTGGTGACTATGGCAACGACTCCAGTCCCAGGAGGCAATTTAACAATGTAAACTCCATACATACCAGTCAGTCCAGGGAAACTCTGATGATGGTAATGCCAAACCTTAAGGGAACTTAGACTTGGCCTTGAATAAGAAATATAATATAACCTGTGCATAAATTCAAAATCATCTAATTCTAAATCCAAGTGTGCCTAGTCTCTAGAAATCCAGTTAAGTGATATGGGCTTTGAATGTTCAGAAAGGATGTAAGACTAAATATGTATTCAAAGTTGCATCCAGATGGAATGTGGGCAAGATGCTAATTCAAGCTCACCTGAGGTGTGGGCAATATGTTA
Source organism: Dasypus novemcinctus (assembly GCF_030445035.2). Taxonomy (NCBI): domain Eukaryota; kingdom Metazoa; phylum Chordata; class Mammalia; order Cingulata; family Dasypodidae; genus Dasypus; species Dasypus novemcinctus. The sequence continues at coordinate 1,086,796 of NC_080696.1, read as the reverse complement.
ATTCAAAACCTACCTGATACTCAGGCAAAGACTTAACTAAAAAGAAAGTAGTCTTTGATAAAAGCACCATTTGACTCCCCACCCTGTATAAAAAGAACTTGAAAATCTTGTTCAGGGCTCAGGTTTGAAACAGAAAGCTCCCAAGTCTGGCCAGCCATCAATCAACCATTTTTCCTTCTCAAAATCATTCCTGAGTCCTGGCCTTTCAATACACAAATAACTGAACCTCTCTCAAATTCTACAACAGGATGACTTGACAATTCCACTCTAGTTCTTGAGTCTTCAGGGAATATGTGCACAGGATTTTCTCATTGCCTCATGAGTGTTATTCCAGTCTCCCCATTCAACTCCTCAGCCTCTGAATCCCAGTGACTCTATATTTCTGACATATTTATGCATTGGAAGATGATGCTCATTCCCCCACTGCAATTTTTTAATTGCTTAACTCATTGCATTTATGCCAAAAGTTTTTATATGTGTTTTGAAAAATGGCCTAAACAGTCTACATTTAGCTAGTAATACAATAAGGGCCCAATAATGAGTAATGTTTTTCATTATTCTATTATTTTATCATTAATAATTCCCATGTGACAGCAGTTCTTATTATTAGATGCAACATAAAGCAAGCTTCAAACCAAATAAAACATAAATGTGAACCATGGAAGAATTTGACCTCAGGGATCAAAATCCCTGCTTATTTCCCCCATTCATCTCCTTGACCCAAAATCTTCACAGTTGCCACTGTTTGGAGTGGGAGACTTTTTAGTGAAAGAAAAATTGACAGAAGTAAAATATTCCCTGAATTTGAGAGGAAGTAGAAGGCAAAGGGCGGAGAAGTAGAGCAGATCTAGGACAACATGGATATTTCAGGGGCACTGAAGGTGGGCAGACACAGATCTGCATGGATATGAGGCAGAATCTTAGATACCCCAAGGGACCCAGTGGCCCACATTGGCTGGTGGTTTTTCCCATCCAGCACTCATTGCTCTTCTGGCTCAGTGTCCATCTTCCTGGCAGTCTTGAAGGGCTCCTTGACACAGCTGGTGTGTCAGTTTCAACTGAGGTCACCTCACAGGCTGGGAGTCCAGCCTACACCTCTGAGATGAGATGCAGCCCCAGGTTAAGAGTAAAGCCTGGAGTGGTGTGTGTGGGTTGGAGGTGTGTGTGTGGAGGAGTCATGGATGAGCTCCACTGAACCACAGCAGGGGCCTGGAAGCATCCTAAAGGCCTACCCTTCCTCTTAGGGGCTGTGCCTCTCAGAAGTCCCAGGAAACCTCCTAGGAGAAGGGGGTCTGAATGAAGGGGCTAGATTTGTTTGATTTATTTTCCCTTAGGAGACTCCTGCAGTCCCATCCCCAGCACAGCTCAGTGAGTAGGCACACTACCATCTCCAGCCACCTCTCCAACTTTTGCTGAGGCTGAAGGCTGAGAACCACCCACTTCTTCTGAACATAACCTGACCCCATGCCCATCTCAGAGCAGGAAGGTCTGGAGGTGAGCAGGTGTCCTGAGAAAGAAGGAAAGTGACAGTCTGAAGAAACATTCAGGACTATGGCTTTACATGAAAGTGACAATGGGCTGGAAGAATAAGGACCCCAGGCAGGGTGGAAGTCAAGAAGGGGTCCTGCTGGTACTGGAAGGGGGGTGGTCACTGTTTGTCAGATGTGGGGCAGTAATCTTTGAGTTTCTGTGGTGTGGTGGGCAAGGCACAAAGTCCTTGGCCCTGGTCAAGCTTTGGGAGCAATATGTTAATTGCCCAAGTCAGACCTGCCTTCTGTCTGGGCCCATGCATGATGTCCCCATCTCCTGGCACTTCCCACATGCTCTTGCTGCCACTGGCAGACACTGAAACATTTGTGGACTGTTCAGGTGGCTCCATCCTTCACCTTGACCTGAACCCCATTGCAAGAGCCAAACTCCTGCCTCTCCTTGTTCTGCTCCCTTTGTGGCTTTTGTGGACCCCATGGCTAGAGACTCAGATCTCAGGCATGGACCTTTGACTGATGACCTGGCCACAGTTGGGCACATGCTGGCATCTCCATCCAACTCTCCAGCCCTTTCCTTTTGCCCCCAATCTAAGTTGAGCCCCAACCATGGAACCAGCACTTCTGTTCCTCTTGTCCAATGAGGCCATGCCCCTTTGTGGCCTAAGTCAAAGGTTCACACAATGTGCTACATGGATTCAAACTCATATGACCCAGTGTAAATGGTACGTAGTTCAGTGCACAGGGCCAGATTCTTCATGTGCTCTCATCAGATTACTTAAGGCTATCTGGGTGTTGAGGTTTGGGTTAATACAAATAACCCCTCCCTTGGTGGGGTTACAGAATGCCTGGTGGTGACTCAGGCCTTGCAGGTAAGTGTCTGGGCCTGGGGAGGTGGCAGTATGGGAATGGGAAGCACAAGGAAGTCTGGGGTACTGTAGCACTTGGCAGGTCATTGGCAGTCCAGGACAGGGTCACCAAGGCCTTGGGTGTCAGCTTCCATCTTTCCAGGCTCCATCCTGGGAAGAGAGCAGTGACATTCAGTGTCTGGGAATTTGATTCAGATTATGCCGAGATGCTCTTGGAGAAGCCCTAGAATTAAGTCTTCAAGTTGAAGGGAATGAAGTGACTAAACTCTCTGGCTCTGGCCATGACTCCTGGTATTACAATGGCAGGTCAGGCCATGAGTAAGAGAGGCCTAAAGAAAAGAAAAAGAAGAAAAATTCAGAGAAGACAAAGGATCTTGATGAAAGGAAGAAGTGAAAGGTAAAGAGCAGGGGCCTGGTTTGTTGGCCCCACCACCACTGGGGAGAACCCCAAGCTTTTTCCATAGGAAAACCTGGAATGTAGCAAAAAGTAAACAAAAATGTTAATTGTTTCTGGTCTGAGTTTACTAATTTTCTTTTCTAGGCCCTTTATGAGATAACTTGTAAGTTTCAGAAACCTGGATTAAGAAAATTCTCTGGAAAAGGATTTTTATCTCATAACTTCATTTTGCCACTTAGAAACTGAGGCAGGTATATTTAAATTCCTAGCTTTTTCCAGTCTGGGGTGAGAATCCAGCAGCTCCATGGCCCTCAGTACCTTGAAGCTGCCTCATAGGAAGATAAGAAAAGGAGCCCTAACTCAGATAAAGACACCATGGACTTTGATCCTGAGAAGAAGGCAGAGGGCTATAAGAGGGAGCCATCCTCAACCAGGTCAGTTTCAGGATTTCATACAGACATTTGTACATCATCACAGCTTGTCTTTTTAATATGAGATTTGATAGAGTGCACTTTAGCTTTTAGGAAGAAGTACATAAAGGAAGACAATGGACATTTTATTTTCTCTTTCAGGGCCTCACCAAGTGTCACCCCACATCACAGTTTCCTGCCATCTTCCTTTTTGATTTTCTTTTCAACAAACCACAAGCTAAGAATTATTTATGTATTTTTAAAGACTTGCTATAAAAAGAAAGCATGACACAGAACTAACCACACCAAAAAAGTCTAGACTATTTTCTATCTGACCTTTACAGAAAAGAAAATCCAATCACTTGTCTAAAAGTTTTATATATATGTCTTTACTATCTCAAATAGATCAAATTTAGAAGAGTGTTCCCAGCTAAATCAACCTCCTAAGAGATAGACCAGTAAACTAAAGTTCAGATAATTCCATTTGTGAAGAAGGGAGGTCTCACTTATGTTCAGGTCATTACTACCTGGTGTCAAGACCATTTAAAAGCCCAAAAGACAGCTCTGAACTTACCATAAGCATGCATTTGGAGCAAAGAAAGTTGAATATTCTTGATAAAGTTTCTGTCATGATCTCTGGAAGAGATCACTGTATGCAAGGGATGGTGTTTGACTAGTATTCCCAACTAAAAATTCTTTTGGTATCGTGCCCCATTATATGTCTCACACACAATTCACAGCAGTTACAGTATAAGTGGGGATATATGTACTTACCATGAAGGGTGCCTCTTCCTAGTGACCCAAATGTCCTGTGTTTAGAGTGCATCTCACAGATTGCAAGGAATTTTAAACAGTAGGACCCATATGCACAACATCACAGACAGGTTGGGGGTTCTGAGGTTGGTTACTCAGACCACCAAAACTCACATAGCCATGCTGGTTTCCCCAAAGGAAAGACTTGAAATACTCATGTGTCTTGTTACCCATGTGTGGTGTTTTCTTGTCTGACTCTCAAATAGTAAAATAGACAAGGTCAGTGAAAAGTTTGCTTTTTTTTAAAATTTTTTAATTGATTTTATAAAAATATTACATTACAAAAAAATATATGAGGACCCCTTCAACCCCACCACCCCCACCCCACCACTCCCCCCCCCCCCCCAGCAACACTCATTCCCATCATCATGACACATCCATTGCATTTGGTAAGTACGTCTCTGGGCACCTCTGCACCTCATGGTCAATGGTCCACATCATGGCCCATACTCTCCCCCATTCCGTCCAGTGGGCCCTGTGAGGATTTATAATGTCCGGTGATTGCCCCTGAAGCACCATCCAGGGCAGCTCCAAGTCCCTAAGACACCTCCACATATCGTCTCTTCCTGCCATTCCCCATACCCATTAGCCACCATGTCCACTTTTCCCACTCCAATGCCACCTTTTCTCTCTGGACATTGGATTGGTTGTGTCCATTGCACCTCTATGTCAAGAGGAGGCTCAGATTCCACATGGATACTGGATGCAATCCTCTCGCTTTCAGTTGTAGGCACTCTAGGCTCCGTGGTGTGGTGGTTGTCCTTCTTTTGATAAGGTTGATTTTGAGTTTGAGCATCTCCAAATAACAGGGGTATAAAAGGTGCTATTGTATTGCAGTAATTTGTGACAGGAGTGCTCTTTCTGGCAATGCTTCCCTCCCTTATTTAGAGATATTGCCATGGTGAACATGTAGGACTTGTATGATTAAGGCCTTAGCTCTAAGCCCCAATGGCCCACAGAAGAAGACTGCCCTCAGATGGCAAAGAAATGGAAGGAGGGATTGGAAGATTTTTCCACAGCCCCAGGCAGCCTCAGCCACTTCCAGAGCCCCACCTCTCATCCCAGAGCCCCTGTGATCTGTAGGAACAAGGACGTTCACAGTTCCCATCTCAGAGGGAATCTCCTCCCAGGTGAAGATGCCTTCAGATGGCCTGTCTGCAAGCCCATGGTCTCCCAGTCTACATTGGGGCTTATGGCTGGGGTTTCCTATGATAGCATATCTGATCTGAGCCCCAACTTGGTTCTCACTGCTGAGAGGAAATTCCAAATGACAGTGAGTGTGTCCTGCATAAAGGCAGAAAGTTGAGCCAGGTGGGACCTTGGTGCCCAAAGATCCTGCAGGTCCAGTCCTCAGGGCAGATATCAGCTTTCTGCCTTGGGTGGTTCCCAGTTGGGCTCTGAGGGCCTAGGATGGAGCCTATCAAGTGACAGGTGCTGTGCTCAATCAAGGGTGGCCAATAGCAGAAATGCTGCAGCCACACTGGTGGGAGGATGATGGGTGGGATGGGTGGACATGATGAGAGGGGAGGGGAGGGGGAAGCCCAGTTGGGGCTCCCTAGATGTCCCGATTAGGCTCACTAGAGGGCAGAAGTCCCTGTGTATGAATGAAAAATAAAGCCTCTAGCTTCCTCCCTTGTCTGCTGGTTCAAGTATGCTGAGTATATGGGGCCCTGACGAGACTTGGTGGTAGACAGCATCCAAAGGAAGGCCTAGAAGGGCAGGACACCTCACTGCTGGGTGAGATGGCAATGGTAAAGGCAGCTCCACTTGAGAAGTTGAAGAAATCTTGGTCCAGGCAGGGGCCAGCATAGGCTGATGATGGGGTTGCACATGGTATTTTAATGGAATTGGGGCACCTTCCAGAGACTGAGCAGGGCTGGGCAGGGTCAGGTAGTGCTGCAGGACTGAAGGTACAATACCCTGAATACCTGACCTGGTGGTGTGTTGGAAATCAAGGGGAGCCATGCCTCCTTGGAACTCTTATGATGATTGTGTGTGACTTGGGGTAGGGACCTAAGCCTCTGGTCTACCTGAGAGGGAGATAGACACTGCTGGGCCTGCTTACCTTGAGCCTTGTGGCCACTGCACTTGCACTTGGAGTGTCAGCACTAGCAAGCATGGAAGTCTACCACAGCAGCTTGGATGTCTGGCATAAATTTCTGCTATTTGAGAAAGAAATAAGTAATTTATTATAAATTGTGGTTTTTTAATAGCCACATTTCTTAGTACATACCTGTCACCTGGTGAACTGTGAGTCATGGTGAGGAATGTTTTTAGATTGTATCCTGGTCTACACTGACTCAGATTGGTATTGAGGTCCTTATCATGTCACTTTTCCTGGGTCCCACTGTTTGCAGTGTGCCACAGTGTCCCCAGACCTGAGAGACCATGATATGGTCAATACACATCCTAGGTGCAGACACACAATAGAGAGGATGCCACCCCTTCAGGGGAATCAGGTCACAGGTTCTGCCTGGCATGCTGACTTGACTTCTTCTGGTTCTCATATGTCACTCTCCTCCTCTCCCACCTACTGTCAATCTGCCATGTTGTATCACTGAAGTCAGCAAAGCTTTCCCTTCTCATGACTATATCCTTTTTTCTCTTCCAGTTCCCCCTATTTTCTGGATTCTGATGCCTTCATATTTCTCTGTCTAGAAATGTTTTAATTGTGGTAAAATAAACATAACATAAAATTATTTTAACCATTTATAAGTTTGTAATTATGTGACATTAAGTACACTGACAATTTTGTATAATAGTTACCACTGTTTTTTTCAGAAACTCACTATCCCAAACAGAATCACGCATTAAGCAAAATCCTCCCCAGCCACTACTCACTGGTCACCACTCATCTGCTTACAGTCTTTACAAATTTGCTTATTCTATGTACTTCATATAAAAATCATGCAATATTTTTCTTTCTGTATCTGGCTTATTTCATTCAGCATGATGTCTTTGAGCTCATCCATGCAGTAGCACATATATTTTTAAAAAGCAGTTTTAGAGATTGTGGAAAGATGGCACTGCACTAGCAGGCAGGGCTAAATTCTCTCACAAAAACAATGGGGAAGTGTCCAAAAGTGCCTGTGGGAACAGCTTTGAGGGTCAGCAGAGTAGGACAGTGCTACAGAACTCCCAGGAGGGTGAGGAACAGAGAGGAAAGAAACTCAAAACAACAAACATGAGTTACCAACTCCCTGCATTGGCTGGGGAGGGTTTGCCTGCCCACCCCCAAGATAATACATTGGGGTAAAACCCCTGGTTCACTGACAGAGAGGGGAACAGAAATTTTTCTCCATGTCGGCTACTTCAAGGGAAACTGGAGGAGGAGTTGGAAAGATTTTCTTCAGTGAATTTGGCCAGCAGAGCCTGATTTAAATCTCTTCTCTGGAGATTCAACAAAGGAACACAGGAAAGCTCAGACTGAAACAGCTCTGTGGAAAGGCGCAGTGATGAGCAACACTTGCTCATGCATGGACAAAAACTGTTTTTGGTTCTCTCTGTATCCTAACACATGAGGGAAAATCTGTGCCCTGTTAGTGAGTCCCTGGAGTGATTTTCATAATTTAAACTGGGCAATGAAGATTTAGAATAAGTTGAATGAAATATTAAAGAAGTGCTGTGAAACAAAATAGTCAAGAGAGAGAAATTGGCCAACAAAGAAATTAACAAACATATTCTGATGCCTAGATATCAGCAAAAATTTACAAGTCATAGTAGGAAACAGAAAAAATGGCCCCATGAAAGGATCAAACTAAATATTCTGAAGAGATACAGGATTTAGGACAATTAATCAGAGATAATCTCACAACTCTCCTGTCATTTCAAATAATTTAAAGAAGATATGACTAAAGAGACTAGTAATGGAAGGAATTGTAGCATTGATATGGAGAAAGTGGCCATGGCATTTGCTGAGGGAAGGGAGAGGGAAAAAGAGATGTGATGTGGAGGCATTTTCAGGACTTGGCATTGTCCTAAATGATATTGCAGGGACAGATGCTGGACATTATATAACCTGCCATAACCCATTGAATGTACTGTGGGAGAGGTAAACTGCAATGTCAACTATTATCCATGTGGTACAGCAGTGCTCCAAAATGTATTCACCAGATGAAATTAATGTGCCACAATGATGAAAGAGGTTGTTGATGTGGGAGGAGTGGGGTGGGGGTGGATATATGGGAACCTCTTATATTTTTTAATGTAACATATTTTGCAATCTATACATCTTCAAAAAATACAATTAAAAATGATGCAGTGGGGGCGGAGAGTTGGATATATGGAAATCTCTTATGTTTTTTAATGTAATGTTTTGTGTGATCTATTAACTTTAAAAAATAAAATAAAATAAATACATTTTTGCTTATCCTCCCCCTCTCCAAAAAAGAAGATACTGGGTGAGCATAAAGAACAATTTGAAAGCCTGCTAAGAATAGTAACAGATCTTATGGGAATGAAAGAAATGATGGATGAGATTAATAAGACAGTAGAGGCACATAAGAGCAGATTTGAATTGCTCAAAGACAGAATTAGTGATTTTGAAATTGGAACATCTGAACTGGAAAAGACAGAAGAACTGAAAGAGAATAAGAGAATGGACAAAATGGAGCAGAATCTCAGGGAATGAATGATAAAGCAAAATGCACAAACATTCACATTATCAGTGCCCTAGAAAGATAAAAGAATGGAAAAGGGGTAGAAAGAATATTTTAAGAAATAATTACTGAGAACTTCCCAAATCCTTATGAAAGACATAAACATCAATATCCAAGAAGGGCAATGTACAACAAACAGATTAAATGTGAACAGACCTACCCTGAGACAACCACTATTCAGAAAGACAAATATCAGTGATAGAGGATTCTGAAAGCAACAAGAGGAAATTAACGCATCACATACAAGGGAAACTCAATAAGATTAAATTCTAACCTTCATCAGAAACCATGGAGGCAGGAAGAAAGTGGTATGATGTATTTAAAGTACTGAAAGAGAAAAACTGTAGTCAAGAATTTTATATCTGGCAAAACTGTCCTTCAAATACAACGGTGAGTTCAAAGTCTTCACAGACAAAAAACTTGATAGAATACACTACCAAAAAACAAGAATTACAAGAGATGCTAAAGAGAGTGCTGCAGACAGAAAGGGGAAAAAAAAGGGTGAGAGATTTGGAGAAGAGTATAGAAATGAATATTATTAGGAAGGATATATTAAAGGGTAAAAAACAGATAATAGAACAGCATTACAACAGAGAGCTAAAGGACAAAATGGATGAAGTAACAAGTACTTTTATTGTAATAGCATTGAATACTAATGGATTGAACTTCCTCATCAAAAGACATAGACTGATATAATGGATAAAAAATTATGAACCATCTATATGTTGTCTACAAGAGACCCACCTCATAAGGTCACAACCAGGTTAAAAGTGAAAGGTTTGGGAGCTGATGTGATCAATGGTGGAGCACTGGCTTTCCACACTCCAACATAAGAGGTCTTGGGTTCAATCACTGACCCCGGCACCTAAAAAAAAATGTTAAAGGTTGGAAAAAGATATTCCATGCAAATAGCAAGAAAAAAGGACTGGAGTAGTTACGCTACTAATGGACAAAATAGATTTCGAATGTAAAACTGTTATAAGGGATGAAGGTTATTATATATTATAAAAAGGACAATTCACCAAGAAGAAATAACTATACTAAATATTTATGCACCTAACCTGAATTACCCGAGACATGATGCAAACACTGAGAAAATTGAAGGGAGAAATAGATATTACTATTTGGAGAGTTCAATATACCACACTCAGTATTAGATAGAATATCTGGACAGAGGATAAATACAGAAATAGAGAAGATGAATAATATGATAAATTTACTAGACCTAACAGATATCTATAAAGGAAAGTATCCCAAAAGAACAGTATATACATTCTTTTCAAGTGCTCATGGATCCTTCTCCAATATAGACTATATTTTGGGTCAAAACACAGGTCCAAATAAATTTTAAAAGTTTGAAATTATACAAAACACTTTCTCTGATCATAACAAAATGAAGCTGGAACACAAGAATGAATTGAAAAGGGGAAAGCCATAAATATATGGTGATTAAACAACATACACTTAAATAATCAGAGGTCCAAAGAAAAATTACATGAGAAACCAGAAAATATCTTGAGACAAATGAAAAGGAGAAAACAACATATCAAAACCTGTGGGACTCCATAAAAGCAGTACTGAGATGGAAATTTATAGCCTCAATGCTTACCTTAAAAAGGAAGAAAGAGATAAACATGAAGATCTAACTGCATACCTGGAGGACCTAGAAAAAGAACAATAAACTAATCCTGAAGCAAGCTGAAGCAAAGAAATAGTAAAGATCAGAGCAGAAAGAAGTAAAATTGAGAACAAAAAACCATAGATATTCAGCAAAACCAAAAGTTGTTTCTTTGAGAAGATAAACAAAATTGATAAACACTTAGCTAGACTGACAAAGAAAGAAAAAGACACAAAATAAGAAATGAGAGAGGGGGCATTTCAACCGAACACAGAAATAAATCATAAAAGGATACAATAAACAACTGTATGTCAAAAAAGTAGACATTGTAGATGAGATGGACAAACTCTTATAAATATATGAACCACCTACATTGGCCCTAGAAGAAACAGAAGACCTCAACAAACCAATCATAAGTGAAGAGATTGAAACAGTCATCAAAAACCTCCCAAAGATTAAAAGCCCAAGACTAGATGGTTTCAAAGGTGAATTCAATCAGTATATAAAGATGATCTAATGTCAATCTTGCTCAAGCTCTTCCAAATATTGAACAAGAGAGAATGCTACCAAACTCATTCTAGGATGCCAACATCACCATAATACCCAAATCAGGTAGACAGTACAGAAAAAAAAAAAAAAAACCCACACAAAATTACAGACCAGTATCAATGAATATAGGCAAAAATCCTCAACAAAATTCTTGCAAGCAAAATCCAAAAGCACATTACAAGAATCATACAATGATCAAATAGGTTATATTCCAGGTATGCAAGTGTGGCTCAAAACAAGAAAATCAATTAGTGTTAGAGTTTCCCTCTTACAAGGTTTGCAATGATTAACAGGGCATAAGGCTGTGACTCCATTATGATTTTTTAAATTTATTTTTTCAATAAATTAATTTTTTAATGTTACATTAAAAAAATATGAGGTCCCCATATACCCCCAACCCCCTCACCCCACTCCTCCCATAACCACGACCTCCTCCATCATCATGGGACATTCATTGCACTTGGTGAATACATCTTTGAGCACTGCTGCACCACATGGTCAATGGTCGACATTATAGTTTACACTCTCCCCCAGTCCACCCAGTGGGCCATGGGAGGACATACAGTGTCTGGTAACTGTCCCTGCAAATACCACCCAGGACACCTCCAAGTCCTGAAAATGCCCCCACATCACATTTCTTCTTCCCATTCCCACCCTCAGCAGCTACCATGTCCACTTTCTCCATCTCAGCGTTACATTTACTTCCACTACTAATCACATTAGTTCCAGAATAAAGTATCAATAAGTCCACTCTAACCCATACTCTATCCCTCCATTCTGTGGACCCTGGGATAGCTATGTCCACTCCACCCCTCTATTGAGAGGGTGCCTTGACTCCACTTGGATGATGGATGCAATTCTCCTGTTTGCAGTTGTAGGCACTCTTGGCCCCCTGTGGTAGTTGACCTTCTTCACCTCCCTGCTAGCTGGCTGGGGTAAGTTCAATAAACCAGAGGGTAGGAGTTACCAGTCTGTTGAGGCTCAGGGCCTGGCTATCACATGGACTGTCCAGAGATTCAGGTCCCCCAAGTATACACTAAACCCCAGCACCAACCACAGGTCTGGTAAAGTGACAGGAGAGGCTTGTAAACAAAGATCAGACCTGAGTCCAAACTCCGTCACATTCAGGACCACAAACTCCAAAGTAGGGCCAACTGACATGGCACTGAAGTCCATCTGCAATGACCATAGAACCTGTGGGTCTCTGTAGCCCTCAGAAGAACCAATACCTGGCGTTTTATCTACTTTAGCTGTCTCTGGGACTCTGCTGAGGTGGGCATAAGGGTGACCCCTCTGATGATTGATTGAGTAAGAAGACAATGTGCAGAGTACAGCATGTTTCCCCCCAAGAACTAGCCATATCACAGTGGGAATGGAGCAGATAAGGACCTTCATCAGGCCACCAGACCTTGCATACCAAGAATACCCTACCTCCTGGCCCACTACCCCCAAGTCATGCATGAGAAGAATTCACTTTTACAACCTCTACAAACTCCCTCCTCATGGACTAGTGTTTCTCTGCCTATTGTTGTACTGTATAAAGTCATACCCACCACATTTCATGAGCAGGCTGAAGTCTAATCTCCAGAACCCCTCTAATGGAAGAGTTTCCCAATAAACTTGCTGCCTGCCTGCAATCCTTAGTCTGTCTCCCAGTGAGCACTGTTTTTTCTCTATCATTTGGTGCTGAAAACCCAGCTCTGGGACTATGTTGAGACTGATTGATTAGTGAGGAGTTTCCACTCTGCCACTGTTGAATGCCCATCCAACACCAGACATTGAATCTCAGCTGGGTGAGTTAAGGATTTCTCCACTGGAGGATCCTGCTCTCTCTCTCTCTCCTTTATCCATTGTCCAGAACAACCCACTGATTAAAAACCTAGTGCTAGGTCAGGATCCTCAGTGTTCCCTGAGGGCCACAGCAAACAAAAGACCTGTGTTTTCATGGGAAGAGACCCGTGGCTCTTGAAACATCCAGTTCCAAGTGAAGTCTCCTGTTTCCTTGGAGATATCTGACTGATTCAGGGATGCCTGTCTCAGAACCTCCCCTATGCTAGAGATCCTTAGTCTCACCCAGGCCACCTAAAATGGGGAAATCAATTTTGCCACACCCACAAAACCATGCCTATGGGCTGTCTCCTTCAAAACCTCAAAATGTTGTATGCAAAATGAGACATCTGACCCAAAAATCTCATTTTCTGTTTGACCTCTGTGTGGCTGCAATATCAGTTGGACAATGTAAGTCAATGATGAAAAAATGCACTTAATTCTCAAGTTCTCTGAGACTTGAACTTTATCCAGCATAGTGGCAGGCCTGTGAGAGTCCTTACACTCAGGCCTTCTCTCACCTTTGCATCCACCACTCCCTCTGTCAATCCTGTTCTTCTTTTACACCAAAAACCTCCTCAAAAGCTTTCTTTTTCCTCCTTTCTGTCCCCTAAATCCCAAAAAAAACCTCAACTGTAATCCAGCTGGTCAGGCTCCCCCTTCAACTCCTCCATATATACTTTGGACATCATCTCCACCCCACCCTCCTCATCCTCTGACTCCCCTTCCTCATAGTCAGTGCTTTCTACCCCAACTTTTTCCTCTCCTCATTCAGGCACCAGGGTTGGAGCTCTTCACAAAAAACTAGTTCTTGCCTAAATTGAAATGAATAGCTTGTTTTTCTTCACAGAAAGAAATGAAAGATGTGAAACTTTAATAGAAAGTTTGTAGCTGATTGAAATTTGATAAATTTGTTCAAGAAAAGTATGATTTTTTTCCTAGGATCGGATGGCTGGTTTTCATAAAATCTGAATGGAAGTATGTAGGACAAGACTTGAATGCATATGGCAAGTTGTAGAAGGTATTGTGGTGGCATTAGGTAAGGGAATGTGTTCTGCAAAGGTGGAAAATTTCTTGAAATGAAGCAACAATGCTCTATGTGGTTATAAATAGTTATAAGAGGTTTGTAGAAGCATTGCTTAAACTGAAATATTCAAATGGTTAATTAGAGGAAGTCACTATTAAACAGAAACTGAATTGATGCAGAACAGGAAAACCTGTCAGAGGCCACTTCAATCTGAATATTAAAGTGGTGATAGGGAGAAGATAATTTAGATTCCATTGGGAATCTTAGGTTTTCATAAAATAATGGGGAAAGTAGTTTTTCCTGCACTGCTAAAATAAAATACCTGTTAACTAATGTAATCATGTAATTGCATGTTGTAAGAATTTGCTTTAAGACAGTTCCCAAAATTATTTTAATAACATATGTATGTAGGGTGTATAGAATATATTTTTATTATTAAGGAAAGAGACAGTTATTTTGTCCTAAGATCAAATTGGTTATATGAAGAAAAGTTAAAAATATAAAACAAAATCTGAATGAATACAGAAATTTTTTTTAGTTAAAGTTGAGTAAAATTTATTGGGTCTATCTATAAAGTTTCAAAAGCTGTAATATCAAATAACATACTGATGCAAAGTTAAAATTTTGTTCTTTCTCTGTTAAAATAACAAAAACCAAATCAGTGGTCTGTTTCAGCAAAAGTTTGGAAAAAATTTTTCTCCTGAATAATCAATATACAAAAGAAAAATCTTTTTATCAAAATAGCTTTATATGCTCTAACCCTATCATTTCCTTGGCTGTTAAAAAATAAACACTTTTAAAAGAACATAATGTTCAAAACCTGTCTTCTCAGAGTCGAGTCCTGAAAAATATCTTTCGCCTTGGGAAATAATATAATAGTTGAGTTCATTTGCTATATTATAAGTTGGATGGAAAGTGTTTAAAAGTATTATGAAATTAAAAGGGGTTCTTTAACTCTCTGTTAATCAAAGTAGTATCAGTAAAATGCTCATATGAATACTGAAAAGAGTGCATCAAATTCCTGAAAACCTAAAAAATGTTTTGGCATAATATTAGCTAAAGTATAATGTTGCTTATTTACTACTTTTTAAAAAGTTTTAGGAGGTACAGGAATTGAAACTGGGGCCTTGTAAGAGAAGCAGCTGTTTAATCAACTGAGCTATACCTGTACACTGTTTACTACTTAATACCATTCTAAGCAAAGAAAAAATAAAATTTAAATTATTTGAAGGAATTTTATTGTTCATTATATTTATATTTCACTTTTAAATAGGACAAGAGCATTAGCCCACATGTGGAATCAAATTACACAATTCCTATTACATAACTCTTATTTCATTGTGCATGTATTTTATTTTTTGAAACTGTGCAAAAATAACACAACTGTTTTTATTTTGCTTTTTGATATGTGCACATTTGACCTACACACTCTTTCTTTTGCTTAGTGATGAATAAGAAAAGACTTAAGGAACAGAACTATTAGTTGCCCTATTTTTCCCTTTCATTCTGTCATCATTTTCATTAGTGTTTGACTAACAGAGTAAGTAGCTCTAATTTGATCAAAGTGTGGCCTCTTGGAACTGTTAGCATCCCCTTTTACTCACAGAGGTAACATGCTTACCTTTATACTCATTCAGCCTTGCTGATCTCCTACTCATAATAGCTTCATTGTAATCTTGTGCTGCTGGGATGTTCTTAATACTACATGCTAATAGGGTGGCAAGGAGTGGTAGATAAGCATTTTGTGTATATCTCCTCTGCTTCACTCCCTTTCTGTATTAACTTATAGAACACAAATTCAGAGATAAAATGGTTAAGAATTTCAGGATGATGAGAGCAAAGCATTTAAAAAAAGCACAGAGTTCTTCTAAGCATGATTCCCTGTGCACCTGCACAGGTCACAGATCCAGGAAGTTGGCCTTGGCTCTGACTTCTTGCAACTGAAATAAAATCCAATCGAAAGCTGTCATCAAAGATGTCATGGGTTTGGTAATAAAACTGGGCATCATAGATGTATAAGTAGTGATGCATGTCAAAATGCTCTCTTTTTCATAATGTGATAAGTTTGGGTAGGGTATTTACCCAGACACTGTTGGAAAAAGGCTCCAAATAGGAAGGTTCTAATTTTCTCTGAAGTTAGTTACTATGGTAAACAAATTAACAAATTTGAATTTTCAAAGATCAGTTCTCCTCTTTCTTCAATGAGAGCTTTTGTTTAATGTTCTATTTCCAAATCCTTTCCTCTGACTTACTTGTTACCATCATGCCATACCCAGTTTTCAGACATTTTAATGTTGAGAAATACTATGTGTGGATGCCAGTCATGATGCTGCATGTTTATTTCCTCTTCTTCTGACAAGGAGTTTCTTTCCACAAGAAAGTAATCAGATTTGTGTAAGTTATGATTCTCAATTCCTGCCTCAATAATATTTCAGTTAGTCCTTTCACCTCTTTCTCATCCAGAAAATCCTCTTTTGGTTTTACTTTGGATGAAATGGTACCTCTTCCTCACTGTCCAGGAAAAATTGGTCTCTCTCTCTGTGCTGTTCTTTGCTCCTCTCTCTTTGTCAAAATTACTGGTTTATAATATAATGATAAATTTCTATGTCTGTCTTTTCCCCTGGGATTTCAAATATCCCCAGGATAGGAATAGGATAATTTTCCTTTCTATGTCCCTGCTGCTTATGAAAGTGTCAAGCACATGGTCAATGTAAAAGGGAAACACTTAACAGCTCTTTATTCTTTGGGGCATTTTCTCACATTTTAGTCCTAGCATTTTTCTCAGGTGTGATGGCATGTGTATTTAGCTGTTGAAAATGAGATGTAAAGATTGTCTCTTCAAAAGCTGATGTGCTCTTTTAAAGGCCTCTTGTTAACCACTCTGCATAGTCATTTCAATGAATTTAAGCTCTTAAGAGTTAAAAGATTTAAAGACATTTGTCTTTCCCAAAATTTTAAAAAATTATCATCACTACTATTATTTTACTTTAATGGCACACATAGCTATTGATAAAATACATTTAAAGCACCTGCCTGGTGAGAACTAGCATAGGGATCTTTATCCTTTATGTCCTCCACCTGGACTCTAAGTGTCCATTTGTCTGTGGTTGAAATGGGCCTAGAATTGTCCCCAAGAGACGTTACTGTCTCCTGCTGCTCTCCTGGTCATCTATACATGTAGGCAATGACCTTCTGTTCATGCATATTTTATTTTATTTTATTTATTTATTTATTTATTTTTTGATTTATTTTTTTAATTTTTTTATTTTTTATTGACTTTGTAATAATATTACATTAAAAATATATATGTGAGGTCCCATTCAACCCCACCCCCCCACCCCCCCTCTCCCCCCCAACAACAACACTCGTTCCCATCATCATGACACATCCATTGGATTTGGTAAGTACATCTTTGGGCACCTCTGCACCTCATATACATTGGTTCACATCATGGCCCATACTCTCCTCTATTCCATCAAGTGGGCCCTGTGAGGATTTACAATGTTCATGCATATTTTAGTTCATCCTACAAACCCTACCTGAACTCAATTCATGATCAAGGGATATGAACTGCCCATAGTTTGCAACATGGTATTTGCACTTTGCATAGCTGTCAAAGCAAAACTCTAAATGTTTTTCTGACCAATATTTATCAAAATCAAGATATAATATTTATAGAAGTTGATCTGAAGAAAGGCAGTTTTGCACTTCACATGTTAATCTTTCAATAATTAATAGAATTTTCCCTTTCACTGTCATCTGCTTTCTTCCTCTTTATTGTTAAATTGTTGTTGATATATTATGGTAAAAGTAATGTAGTCCATTTGTTCTCTAGTTCTGCTGGAAAACTCTAAAAATCCTTCTTAGTCCAGACCAATAGATTGCTGAGTGTATGAACCTCATTATTGTGGTCTTTAGTAGACCCAAATTTATGGACTGGATAAGTGGTATAATTTGGAGATTGAGAGCTTGGGGTTTGGAAATAAATATTCCTGATTTGAATCCTGTTCTTAGTCTGGGATCTTCCTCTTGCTCTCTGTATGACCACTGTCTCTTCCCCTGACCACTCCCATAAGTAAAATAAGGTAAGATGATTCCTGACAGGATTGTGAAGACCACTAAAGGAACAATTTATATATTGCAGTGAACACAGTGCCTCACCTAGTAAGTGCTCAGCATAAAACTATGGGGAACTTGGTATATTGTCATTGTTCTGCATGGGGTAACACTATATGGCAGAGCTCCCCTAATCATGGTAGAGATGTTGCCGAGAATACTTTCATTCATTCGTTCATTCAACAAGCATTTTGTACCAGGCATAATTCCTCTCACCAGCCATAGAGCAATGAAAAAACAGGAAGTAATCCCAGCACTGAAGGAGCTTATATTCTAGGTGGGGTGTGTGGGATATACATAATGTATAAGTAGATTATTTAATACAGGAGAAGGTGAAAGGGCTATGGAATTAAAAGTGAGAGCAATGTAGTGGGTGTGGGTAGTGTAGAGGAGAATATATTTTTAAAGGTTGTCATGCAGGGCATCACCAAGCATCACTTGAGGTATCCTTAAAGGAGGAATAAAGGAGGCATGCAGATATCTGGGGAAGAGAATCCCATCAACAACTTTGATGTGGGAGTGAGTCCCTGGTGTGTTGAAGGAATACCCAGGGCACTAGTGGAGCTGGGGAGCAATTGGCTGGTTAGTCAGTGATGAGGTTAAGATTAGGTGTGGGGGAAGATTTGGACTGGGGCAAGATAGGAAAAGCTTATGGACCTTGGGTTCTCCTTTGAGTGAAATGGGGGCAATTAGAAGGTACGAGTGGAGAGTAAGTTGTTCAGTTTATATATCCTACAGTCTTCCTTTCTTCCTTCCTTCCTCCCTCCCTCCCTCCCTCCCTCCCTCCCTCCCTTCCTTCCTCCCCTCTCTCCCTCCTTCCCCTTTTCTCCCTTTCCTATTTTTCCTTCCCTTCCTTTTTTTATATTATCTATCTCTTTCTCTCTCATTCTTTCTCTTAAAAAATCTGAGATAATCCCATCTGTGCCATCTCATTGTTGGCATCTATTGCTTGTCTTTTCTCATTCAAGTTGAAAATTACCTGATTCTTGGCATGGCCATTGGTGGGTTTTTTTTTTTTTAAGATTTATTTATTTATTTCTCTCCCCTCCCCTCCCACCCCAGTTGTCTGTTCTCTGTGTCTATTTGGTGCATCTTCTTTGTCTGCTTCTGTTGTTGCAAGTGGCACAGGAATCTGTGTTTCTTTTTGTTGCCTCATCTTGTCGTGTCAGCTCTCCGTGTGTGCAGCACCATTCCTGGGCAGGCTGCACTTTCTTTCATGCTGGGTGGCTCTCCTTACAGGGCACACTCCTTGCGTGTGGGGCTCCCCTACATGGGGGACACCCCTGCGTGGCACAGCACTCCTTGCACGCATCAGCACTGCGCATGGGCCAGCTCCACATAGGTCAAGGAGGTGCGGGGTTTGAACCACGGACCTCCCATGTTGTAGACGGATGCCCTAACCACTGGGCCAAGTCCACCACCGACCATTGGTTTTTTATTATACCTTAGACACTGGGGTTATGAGACTTTTGATCCTATTTAATTTTCTTCTTTGCAGGCAGTTACCCTTTTGAAGTACAGGATGCTTGTCCAGATGGAAGTGGAGGTTTATTTTTCCCTACTGGGATTCAATAGACGATACCCAGCAAAAATGAAGCAACAAATGACCTCACCTCACCCTGTCAGTTTCCACCCCATTTTCTAGCTTAAGGATGGGGTAGATATTCAGCTCCCGGATTGACTTCACTGATATCAGGAAGAGTGGGTGCAGAGAGAGGGAAAGCAAAGTGTTGAATATCACCAACTTGCTTTGAGTCATTCCACCTCAATGCTGCTTACTGAGGGAGGAGTTTCAGCTGCCTGATACACCCTTTTCATACCACCCCTACAAAAGCAAAGCACCAATTTGCAAAACCCCACTGTGGTTTGTTGCTTCCAGCTGGAGTGGACATTCAGCTGCTTGTTTAATTCCACTGACACCTTGGGCAGTTTTCCTTTGGAGCTTGAGTGGATGGGTGGACATTATAAAAAAGTTTTTTTATTATAATGTCCACCCATTTTTCTGGTCCTTTGGTTGGGGTGACAAGCTCTTTTTCTTCAGCAGTTGGTTCTGTGTTGTGGGCTTCTCTAGCACTTTATTTGGGATATATAGGAAGCATGGACTATTTACTGCCACATTTTCCTTCCAGTCTTTAGGTTCTTAGCCCACTCACTATTTTCCTTCCACTCTCGAGAGTCTTCCTATATTTTTGTATTATGTCCAGAGATTTTTGTTGTAAGAGGGGAGACTAGCAAGGAACGTGGTTACGCCCACCTGACTTAGCCAGAAGTCTGATAGTTGAATTTATCAGACAAGTTGTGTCACTTTTGAGACTGAGTGTGATGTCTGCATGTCTGAGCAAAAGGCACATAGTAGAATATATGGTCACTACATCTATAATCCTTGTACTGGGCAATCTCAAATAGGAATCACTTTGTCACTTTTAATCAATCTGCAGCCATATTTTCAAGATGTGTGGAGGGTCTTGATTTCTTGTCTTGACTAATACCAGAGGGGTTTCCCCCCAGCACTTGTCCTTCTCCTCCCTTTTTTTAAAAAAACATTGAGTAGTGCTAACACTGGATGTAGGGAGGGAGGATGCCCCCAGGGTAAGCTTTCTCTCATCATTTTGGGGGATGTTTATTTGACCTCCCAGTAAGGCCACTAGCTGATAGGAGTTTGTGTTTCAGTGCCTCCAAGATTCTTTGCCTTCGGTGTTCACTTTGTGAATCAAGAAATCTGACTGTGGGTCTTCTGTGTTTCCAGGGCTCAGACGTGTCTTCTCATTTGTTTAGGTCTTCACTGATTTCTTTTAGCCTTATTTTGAAGTTTTTTGCATATGGATCCTATACTTCTTGAGTTAAATTCCTATGTATTTGAGCCTTTTTATTGCTATTATAAATGCAATTTTCCCAGTGATTTCCTTCTCGGATTGTTCAATGCTAGTGTACAAAAACTTTACTGATTCTGTATGTTGATCTTGTATCCTGCCACTTTGCTGAACTCATTTATTAATTCATGTAGCTTAGTCTATACATTTCAGAATTTTCTAAATATATGGTCATGCCATCAGCAAATAGTGGAAGTTTTACTTCCTCTTTACCTCTTTGGATACCTTTAATTTTTTTCTTGTCTAATTGCTCTAGCTGGAACTTTTAGTAAAATGTTGAATAACAATGGTGATAGTGGGCACTCTTTTCTTGTACCCAATCTGAGAGGGAAAGCTTTCAACCTTTCCCCATTGAGTACAATGTTGGCTGTGGGTTTTTCATACATGATTTTACCATATCAAGGAATTTCCCTTTTATTATACTTTGAAGTGTTTTGTTTTGTTTTGTTTTTTATTGACTTTGTAATATTACATTAAAAATATATATATATGAGGTCCCATTCAACCCCACCACCCCCACCCCACCTCTCCCCCCCCAGCAACACTCATTCCCATCATCATGACACATCCATTGCATTTGGTAAGTACATCTTTGGGCATCTCTGCACCTCATGGTCAATGGTCCACATCATGGCCCATACTCTCCCCCATTCCATCCAGTGGGCCCTGTGAGGATTCACAATGTCCGGTGATTGCCCCTGAAGCACCATCCAGGGCAGCTCCATATCCCAAAGACGCCTCCACCTCTCATCTCTTCCTGCCTTTCCCCATACCCATCAGCCACCATGTCCACTTTTCCCAATCCAATGCCACCTTTTCTATGTGGACATTGGATTGGTTGTGTCCATTGCACCTCTATGTCAAGAGGAGGCTCAGATTCCACATGGATGCTGGATGCAATCCTCCCACTTTCAGTTGTAATCACTCTAGGCTCCATGGTGTGGTGGTTGTCCTTCTTCAACTCCATCTTAGCTGAGTGTGGTGAGTCCAATAAATCAGATTATAGGTGCTGGAGTCTGTTGAGGCTGAGGACCTGGCTATCACATTGTCAGTCCAGAGATTCAAATCCCCTAAATATATCTTAAACCCCAACACTAACTGCAACTCCAGCACATTAGCATGAAAGTCTTATGAAGTGTTTTTTATCAAGAAAGGATGCTGAATTTAGTCAAATGCCTTCCCTGCACCAATTGAGATAATATTTGTGTTTTATTCCTTCAATTTTTATATGTGGTGTATTACATTGATTTTCCTATGTTGAATCAGCCCTGCATACCAGGAATAAGTCCCACTTGGTACTGATATATAATTCTTTTGATATGCTGTTGGGTTCAATTTGCAAATATTTTATTGAGAATTTTTGCATTTATGTTCATTAGAGAGATTGTCCTGTAATTTTCTTTTATTTTTATATTTACCTGGCTTTGGTATTTTGGTGATGGCTTCATAAAATATGTTGGTAATTTTGCCTTCTCTTCAATTTTTTTTGGAAGAGTTGAAAAAGATAGGTGTTATTTCTTTTCTAAATGCTTGGTAGAGTTCACCTGTGAAGCCATATGGTCCTGGACTTTTCTTTCTTGGAAGATTTTTGATGATGGATTCAATCTCTTTAAATGTGATTGGTTTGTTAAGTTCTTGTATTTCTTGTAGTATTAGTTTAGGTTGTGGTTTTCTGGGTATTTGTCCATTTCATCTAGGTTGTCTCATTTGTTGACACACAGCTTTCTCATAAGTATCTTATGATACTTATTTCTGTGGAGTCAGACATTACCTCCCTCTTTTCATTTCTGATTGTATTTATTTGTATCTCCTCTCTTTCTTGTTTTATTAGTCTGGCAGGCTAAGGGTTTGTCAATTTTACTGATCTCAAAGAACCAGCTTTTGATTTTGTTGATTTTCTCTATTTTTTGTTGTTGTTGTTCTCAATTTAATATAATTCAGCTCTTATCTCTATTATTTATTATTGCTGACTTTGGGATTGGTATGCTGTTATTTTTCTAGTTTTTCAGTTAAATGTTTAAGTTTATCTCTTTTTTCTTTTAATATAATCATTTAGGGGTATAAATTTCCCTCTCAAGACTGCCTTCACTGTACCCTATATGTTTTTTTTATTTTTTAAAAAGTTTTTTGAAATATATCACTCATACATAATCATACATAAACAATAAGTGTGTAATAGTCATGAACTTACAAAACAAACATATATAACATCAAATTAATATATATATATAACATGTCACCCTACCACCAATAAATTGTATTGTTTTTAAACCTTTTTAATAATTAAAGAGCATTGTCAAAATATTACTACTAAACAAAGTATTTTCCCCTAACCAGTCCTATTATTATCATTATATCATTTACAATGAACATACATAAACAATGAAGTGTATAGTAAAAGTTGTGAACTTACAAAACAAACATGCATAATATCATATAGTGGTCCCATACATCAACCCGCCATGAACACCTTACATTGTCATGAGACGTTTGTTGCAAATTATGAAAGAATACTGGCAAAATCTTACTACTAATCATAGTCCTTATCTTACATTTGGTGTGTTTTTCCCCAAACTTACCCTATTATTATTTTTTAAATATATTTTTTGTAACAGAAGTTGCAAACTTATAAAACAATCATGCACATGTGCAGAAGTCCCAAAAAACACCCTTCCATCAACACACCATAATGTGGTGTGTCATTTGCTACAGATAAAATAATATAATCTGATTGTTACCATGCCCATAGTGCACATTTGCCTCACATTTCCACGCTGGCTCAGTATCAACATAGGACATCTTTCGCATAGATGCAAGAATATTATATTATTGCTACTAACCACAGTCCATAAGTCACTCCAGCTGTATTTTCCCATGCTTCTCCACATTCCCAACACCCTGAAATAGTGATATACATTTGTTCTAGCTAACAAAGGACACTCTTGCATCTGTACCATCAACCACAATTCTCATCCACCTCTTGGCTTACTGTGCTATCCAGTTCCTAGATTATTCTCTAGCATTCTGTCAATTGGCATTTACATAACTAGACTACCTTTTTCAGTCATAACCCCATTTATAAACTAGCTTACTCACTATGTGTTACCATCCACTCTATACATTTCCACAATTTTACAGTAAAGCTAATTAAAACTTCTACATACATTAAACATCAGTCGTCCACTCAGTCCTTCTCTTATCTCCTTTAAGAATCCACCACCTATCACCAGGTCTTGCAGATATTTTCCTACAATTTCTTCTAGAAGTTTTATGGTTCTTGCTTTTATTTTTAGTTTTTTGATCCATTTTGAATTAATTTTTGGACAAGGTATAAGATAGGGGTCCTCTTTCCTTCTTTCAGCTATGGATGTCCAATTTTTTAAAACACATTTTGTTGAATGGATTGTTCTGACTGAGCTATGTGAGTTTGACAGGTTAGTCAAAACTCACTTGACCATACCTGTGAGGGTCTGTTTCTGAACCATAAATTTGGTTCCATTGGTCTATTGTGTTTGTTTTTAGGCTATTACCATGCTGTTTTTACCACCAAATGTAGGTATTATGATTTAAAGTCTGGAGGAGAGGGTTCACTTTTCCTTTTTATGAGGTTTCTGGCTATTCAGGACTCCTTACCCTTCCAAATAAAATTTTTTAAAGATTTATTTTTTATTTATTTCTCTCCCTCCCCTCCCCCAGTTGTCTGTCCTCTGGGTTCATTTGTTGTGTGCTCTTGTCTGCAGCACAGGAATCTGTGTCTTTTTGTTGCTGTATCATCTTGCTGTGTCAGCTCTGCATGTGTGCGGCACCATTCCTGGGCAGGCTACACTTTCTTTCATGCTGGGCGGCTCTCCTTACAGGGTGCACTCCTTGCATGTGGGGTTCCCCTACACGGGGGACACCCCTGCATGGCACAGCACTCCTTGCGCACATCAGCACTGTGCATGGGCCAGCTCCACACGGGTCAAGGAGGTGTGGGGTTTGAACCATGGACCTCCCTTGTGATAGGTGGACACCCTATCCACTGGGCCAAGTCCACTTCCCCCAAATAAATTTAATGGTCATGTTTTCAATTTTTTCTTTAATGCTGGTAGACTTTTTATAGGGATTGCGGTAAATCTGTATATCAATTTGAGTAGAACTGACATCTTGATGATATTTAGTCTTCCAATCCATGAGCATGGGTTGTTCTTCCAGTTATTTAGGGCTTTTTTTATTTATTTAAACATTGAGTTGCAATTTTCTGAATATAAGTGCTTTACATAATTGGTTAAGTTTATTCCTGACTATTTGAGTTTTATCTGTCATATTTTATTTTCACCACTCATTTTAATTACTTTTATTGATATAATCTTCATTTCTAGACTCACTTCCAGGCCTCTCTCTCCTGTCTGTCCTTTTCAGGCTCTAGCACATCCTTTAGTATTTTCTGAAAATCTGGTCTCTTGCTTAGGAATTCTCTCAGTTTCTGTTTATCCGTGAATATTCTAATCTCACCCTCATTTTTGAAAGACAATCTTGCTGGATATAAGATTCTTGGTTGGAAGTTTTTTTCTTGTAGTATCTTAAATATTATCAAGTGACTATCTTCTTGCCTCCATGGTTTCTGGTGAGAAATCAGCACTTAATCTTATTGGATATCCTTTATATGTTATGCATTGCTTTTCTCTTGCTGCTCTCAGAATTCTCTCTTTGTCTTTAGCCTTTGACATTCTGATGAATTGGTCTTGGAGTTGGTCTATTTGGATTTTTTCAGATGGGAGTACGTTGTGCTTCTTGGACAGGGATATCTATGTCC
This sequence comes from Dasypus novemcinctus, assembly GCF_030445035.2. Lineage (NCBI taxonomy): Eukaryota > Metazoa > Chordata > Mammalia > Cingulata > Dasypodidae > Dasypus > Dasypus novemcinctus. The sequence continues at coordinate 1,061,363 of NC_080696.1, read as the reverse complement.
TTCAATAAGATTCAGAAGTTTTCTACCACTATTTTTAAAATATTCCTTCTGTCCATTTTCCCTTCTCTTCTCCTTCTGGGACACCCATGACACATATGTTTGTATGCCTTTTGCTGTCATTTAGCTCCCTGACACTTTGTTCAATTTTTCCCATTCTTTTCTTCATCTCTTCTTTTGTACATTCACTTTCAGAGGTCATTTCTTCAAGTTCACCAATCCTTTCTTCTGCCTCCTCAAATCTGCTATTATGATTCTGTTTTAAAATTTTCATTTATTGCACCTTTCATTACCATAAGATCTGCTATTTTTCTACGTATGCTTTCAAATTCTTCTTTGTGCTTATCCAGTGTCTTCTTAATATCCTTAATCTCTTTAGCCATCTCATTGAATTTATTAGGGAGATTTGTTTGAAAATCTATAATTAGTTGTCTCAAGTCCTTTGTGTCATCTGGAGGCTTATCTTTTTCCTTTAACTGGGCCATAGCTTTCTGTTTCTTGGTGTGGATTGTAATTTTTTTTTGGTGTCTTCACATCTGGCTTACAGATGTGGGCAGCAATCTATGCAGTGCAGGTCCAAGATGACCACAGTTGCCCTGGTAGACTTCTGAGTTTCAGTCTATGCCAGCCAAAGTTACCTGCAGTTACCTGTATAGGCTGGTGCAGGGCTCCTCAGCCTCCACCCTGCCAGAGGTAGGATTGAAACCTAGGCTGACTGCAGGATGATCTGCATGAAATAAACTGGTTCTTGCTGACACTAAGAGTTTCAGTCAGCCTGGCTTCCCCTCAGGCTGGGGGCAGAGTCAGAATAGTGGCCCCTCTTTCTGACTTGGGTTGGTTCACACTCCAGCCATTCTCAGGGTTATCTCTTAGCCAGCCAAGTCTCCCAATCAGTAGCTGAAATCAGCAGTCAACCATCTCCTCCTCCCCTGTTTCTGGAAAATGGAGCTTCCAATTCCAGCCACAGAATAGCTCCTGGGGTGGCTTGTGCCACCAGAGTAGGATAGTCACTGGCCTCTGTGGCTTGGCTGGTAATTTCCTGGAGAGGCTGGCACAGATCCCCACAGCCTGTTCCCTGCTGGAGGTGGCACTGGGGCCTAGGCTGGAGCTGCAATATGATCTGGATGGAAAGAAACAGGTCCCTACTAGCACTGGGATCCTCAGTCCACCCTGCTTCCCTTCATGCCAGGGGCAGAGTTAAGATGGTGTCTCCTGGCCTTTTTCTGACTTGGACAGCCTCAAACTTTAGCTGTTCTCAGGATTATACTGTAGCTGCTGAATTTACTCATCAGTAGCTGAAATTGGTGCCCAACCATCTCTTTCCCCACAGTTTTGGGGAAGTGGAGCTTTCAATTCCAGCCACAAAACAGATCCTGAGGTTCCTTGTGCTTCCAGTGGAGGATAGACACTGGCCTCCACAGTGTGGAGCACTCTACTTATGAGTCTCCTCTGCAGATGGGCAGTCTCCTCCTTCACTCCTTCAAAGATTTTGCAGGATGCCTTTCTGGCCTCCTGGAGTCCCCCAAACAGGTGCTTCAGCAAGCTCCAGAGCACTCAGGGTGTTTGCTAACTGCTCTGTAGCAGGAGCTGAATCTAGAAGCTCCTTACTCTGCTGCCATCTTGCTGGTTCCATCCCATATGTTTAGACAAGCTGTGTTCTTGTTTTATTTGTCTCAGAATATTTATTGATTTCATTTGCAACTTCTTCTTTGACCCACTATATTTAGAAATATGCTGTTCAGCCTTCACACATTTGTAAATTTACCCCTTTCCTATTATCGATTTCCAGTTTCATTCCTTTATGATCTGAGAAGGTGCGTTGAATAATGTCAATATTTTTATATTTATTGAGAGCTACATTGTGACCTAAAATGTGGTCTATCTTGGAGAACGATCCATGGGTATTTGAGAAAAATATATATAATGTTCAGTTTTAATGCAACATCCTTTATATGTCTGTTAGGTTTAACTTATTTACCATGTTGTTCAAGTTCTCTGTTTCCTTGTTGGTCTTCTGTCTAGTTCTATTTAATATGAGTGGTGTGTTGAAGTCTCCAATGACTATTTTAGAGATGTCTATTTCTCCCTTCAGGAGATGTGTATTTCTCCCTTCAGTTTTGTAACTTTAACTCATGTATTTTGTGGCACCCTGGTTAGGGGCATAGATATTTATGACATATCTTCCTTGTGGAGTGTCCCTTTTATTAATATATAATGGCCATCTCTCTTCTAGTAACATTTTGTATTTAAAGTCTGTTTTGTCTGATTGTAGTATAGCAACCTTTGCTTTATTATTCGGTTACTCTTCACATGGAGCATCTTTTTCCAAGCTTTCACTTTCAGATAGCTCGTATTAGTGTTCTATGATAAGTCTCTTATAAGCAGCATATGGATGGTTCATGCTTACTTTTATGCATTCTGCCAGCCTATATCCTTTGATTGGAAGTTGAATCCATTCACATTCAATATTACTGTAAATTCATTATTTACATCCACCATTTTATTCTTTTGTTCTCATGTCATATTTTCATCTCCATTTTAGTCTTTTGGTTATCCATTCTGCTCTTTTTTCTTCTGTACTCTCCTCCAAACCTCTCTCTCTTGTCTTTTTCTTTCAGAATCCAAGGCTTCCTTTAATATTTGCTGCAAACTTGGTCTCTTTTTTACAAACTCTGTTAGTCTCTGTTTGCTTGTAAACATTTTATACTCAGTTTCATATTTGAAAGTCAATTTTGCTGGATAAAGAATTCTCAGCTGGCAGCTTTTCCCTCTCAGTATCCTAGCTGTATCATATCACTGGCTTCTCACCTCCATGATTTTTGATGAGAAACCCACAATAAGTCTTACTGGATTTCCCTTGTACGTGATTATTTGTTTCTCCATTGCTGTTCTCAGAATATTTTTTAACTTTGTTTGACATTCTGAGCAGTACATCTCTTGCAGTAGGTCTTAGTCAAATTGATTCTGATTGGGATACACTGCACTTCTTGTAGAGGTAAGTTCATTTCTTTCAAGAGCATTGGGAAAATTTCAGCTATTATTTCCTCAAGTACTCTTTTTACCCCTTTGTTCTTCTCTTGCTCTAGAACTCCCATGACATGTATATTGTTGCATTTCATGTTGCCATTAACTTTCTCAATTTTTTCCACTCTTTACTTACTCTGTCCTTTGTTCCCTTTGATTTCATCTGTTCTGTCTTTGGTATCACTTATTCAATGTTCTATTATTTTGAGTCTGCTGATGTATACTTCTAATGTGTTGGATTTTTTAAAAAGATTTATTTCTCTCCCTCCCCATTTGTCTGCTCTCTTGTGTCCATTCATTTGTGTTCTGCTGTGTCCACTTGCATTCTCAGTGGCACCAGGAATCTGTCTCTTTTTTGTTGCATCATCTTGCTGTGTCAGCTGTGTGTGTGTGTGGTGCTCCTCCTGGGCAGGCTGCACTTTTCATGTGGGGTGGCTCCTTATGGGGTGTACTCCTTGTGTGGGGGGCATCTCTATGTGGGGGCCATCATTGTGTGGCATGGCACTCCTTGCTCACAGCAGCACCACCCATGGCCAGCTCACCACATGGGCCAGGAAGTCCTGCGTTTGAACCCTGGACCTCCTATATGGTAGGCAGATAGATGCTCTATCAGTTGAGCCACATCTGCTTCCCTCTAATGTGTTTCAATCTTATGTATTGTCTTTCATTCCCAATTCAATAAAATCTCGTTCTATTCAAGATTTGAAATAATTCTTTGTGATCGCTCAATATCTTCTTGATGTCATTTATCTCTTTAGCAATATTGTCTTTCAACGCGATGGGATTTTGGAAATTTGTGTCCATCTCATTATTTGTCTCAAATCCTGCATTTCTTTAGGGGCTTTGATATTCCTTATCCTGGGCCATGTCTTCCATTTTGAGTATAGCTCATAATTTTTTGCTCATGTTTAAAAATCTGATTAAGATTTTAGTTTACTCAGGTGCTCATTTTCTCTTCCCTTTTTAGGGATTTAGTGGAGGAGGTTATGTGTTACTGCTGTTCTTTGCTTCTTGGTTCAACCTGTGTCTTTAGGATTATCCCTGTTAGTTGAATAAAACTAGGCTCTGGACCCAGAAATGAGTTGCAGAACTGCTTCCTAGGGCTTTGGGGAGGGAGGATATAAAGGCCAGCAAAAGCTTCTTTTACTTATTTGCTTTTCATTTCCACACATATACTTCTTTGTTCTGCCAGCAGATGGCATACTTTGGCAGCCATCTCAATTCAATGTCTAGTCAGAGTGTGTTTTGCAACAAATGCTGAACCAATGTGATTGAGGTTCCTGTCTGGAAACTAAGAGGCTTGTCATTCAAATTTTCTCTGAGACAGATTTCCAACATTCACTGGGAGACCCCTCCCTTTCCCTGGGTAGGAAATAATTCTACTCCCTTTGCATCCACAACAACCAGTCCCAGTTAATAGATGGGGAGATTGGGAGGGTTGGATCTCTTTAGTCCTGGAATTCTTTAGCTCTCAGTTGTCTCCCAATGCAAACAATGGCATTGCCTAACCCAGCATGGAAGAGTTGGTGCACAAAGAGACCAAATTTGTGGGTCAGAAGCTGAGTATGCCTTAGGCTGTTTCCCTCTCTCTTCCCTTTCCCAGGGTGGTGGATCCCTGGAGCCCCCTTTGTCTGTAGCCAGCCCAGAGGCCTGAGAATTCAAAAGTGTATTTAGTGCGAGAGCAGGGTGCTGGGAGTAGCAGCTGCTGGTTTAAAATCAGATTTGCAGCTGTACTCTTATCCTTTATCCCTCTCTCTTCCAAGTGGTGTCCAGCTTTTGCCTGGTATCCTAAACCCTAGATTTTTTCCAGGACATTTCAGCCTGTCTTATAGCTAAGAAGAGGAGAGAGTTCTGTGTCTTTCTAGACTGCCATCTTCCCAGAAGTCAGAATTTTAACAACTCACAAAAATCAGCAGTGTCCTCTTCTTCAAATTTCTGGTAATGTGTTAAAGGGCTGTGGTAACTGAGTGCGTGCTGAATCAAGAAAATACAGATTTAAACATGGTAGCAGCCCATGGTACCTTGCTGGCACCTTTCCTCTGACTTTCATTGTGTGATGGGCAGCTGGACTGTACTCCCATTGTGAATCCCTGGTCATGTTCCAGAGGGATCAAAGTAACCCTTATGCACATAGAGGGGGTGCCTCCATACCAGCACCAGCCCATCAGGTGGCAACATGGAAAACTGAATGAGGGAACTCATCTCTGGTTGGCTTCCCAGAATTTGCCTTGTAAGCAGAAGCAGCTGGCACACAGCTAATACAGTGTAAGAAGCAGTTATGTCAAAGTGGCTTGGGAAAAGTATCAGGTTTTTAGGCATATGATAGAGTGTGAATGGGGGGGAAAAGGCTATTTCACAGGGTATGTCAGAAACATGGATTCCTGTAAATGGGAGAATTCCTAAGGCCATGGGTGAGCATAAGTCTAGGTCAAGACAAGAGCTCAGAAAATATAGAGAGGAACTTCAAATTCATTTTTGCCTCGGGGTGATCTTTTTGATGGGAAGGTAATATCCTGAAGGAAGCAGCACCCAATGCAAAGTCAGTTTGCAAAGACTGTGAAAAGGTGTTCTTTTGAGTTGGCTTGTTTGTTTTTGTTAGCTCCCAGCACTCAAAGAAATCTATCATATCACTAGCTAGATACAAACTTAAGGAACAAACACCTCAGGGGAAAAATTTCAGAATTAACTCCTTAAAATGTACGATGTGCAACAAAATAGTTCAAAACAAACAAACAAGATATGATGGCCCATTCAAAGGAAAAAGAGAAGTCCAGAAAATATCAATTAAGAATAGGCTATGAATATACCAGAAAGAGAATTTTATAAAAGGATCTTCAATATGGTCAAGGAGAAAATGGAAAACCTAGACAAAGAATAGTACAAAAGAATCCAGGAAAACAATAAATGGGCAAAATGTGATCAAATTAAAAGAATAAAATTTATTAAAAGTAACAAAAAATTCTAGAGTTGAAGACCATAATAAATTAAATAAAATATCCTTTAGGAGGATTTTAACAGCAAAGTGGAACTGGCAGAAGAAAGAATCAATGAAGCTGAAGATAAGGGATGGGTGGATGGGTAATATTGCCAAAGAAATTGGGGGGAGGGTGGGGCAACACACAAACATAGGAGATTGTCAGGTGTTGGTTGAGAGGATAATGCTGAGAAAACCTTTTCAAAATATAATTAGGAAAGTTACCTGTTTAAGATACTCAAAGGGGATAATCTGATGCATGACAGACTCCCAGGGACTATCTGAATGCTCATTTTGCCAGAGTGGGTTATACCATTGCGTCGAGACCCATATAATGAGAGTGAAGGTAGACCCACAACCTGGAGGACTAATGCCATCAAATAGAGGGAACTGTATCTCTCAAGAGAAATGGTGGCCCCCAGGGCATTAGGGCAGTGGAGCAAGTCAAGCCCTCAACACTGTTGCAAGTATCTCTGAACATGGCTCCTCAAGAAATGAAGATTGACTGTCACTGTGCACCCCAAGGGGAGGGGGAAATAGATATTGAATAGATGGAACCAAAGTAAACGTGAAGGCAAAAGAAGTGTTTCACAAGAGTACACAAGGATGGATATAAAACATGTAATATTACACCAAAAACATATAGGGGATGACAGACTAATAAAGTAAACCATAATGTAAAATATAGGATAACTAAAAAATTTAGAAAACTGTATAGCCTAAAGTATAAACCACAGTGTAAACACAAATGTTACCTTGTTTGAAAGCTATTGTCTCAATATCTGTACATCAGCTTCAGTAAATATGATATGAATAAGTTAAAAGATTATCGCTGTGGAAGGGAAAAGGTTTTATAATGGATATGTGGGAGTACTGTATATTGTATATATGAATTACTGTGATCTAAGGCTCTTGTGAAGAGAAGCTCGATAATTAGGGAAAAAAGAAAAGAAAAAGATAGGATGTAGAATTTTTCCAAATCAATATGTATTCTATATCTAACCTTTAAACTCATCACTATATTCCATTTTACTAGTAAGGAAACCCGACATTATATTGGGCTTCACTTTTCAGGAAGTTTTGGATCACAGAGCGGTTCAACAATGGCAGTGGAGGAATACTGGTACGGGATGTCATTGACAGGGGACACATGGTTGACAGGGAGTTATACAGGGCATGTGTCCAGAGTGCATGGAAATGTTTGGATGTACTCATGGTGGAAACAATTAAAAACAACAGCTGGGGGGGTATTGGGTTCCTGTCCGGGGTGGGGGAGCTCTGTTGTGGTCCCTAGGGGAGCAGTGGCAGTCCCTCAGGTGCCACAGCATGGACCAGGAAGGACTGAGGGTCCAACAGTGAGCCCCTGATACTAATGACTATGCTTGTGAGCCTATACACCTGAAATAAGAACAAGGCCTAGAGCAGCACTGTGCCTAGGAGTTCCCTCCTGACAGCCTCCATGTTACTCAAATGTGGCTAGTCTGGAAGCCAAACTCAGTATGTAAATGCAATGCCTTCCCTGCAGCGTGGGACATGACACCCAGGGATGAGCCTCCCTGGCACCGAGGGTTCACTACCAGGTACCCGCTCATGACCTAACTAGAAAATGACCTTGAATTAAAGGTTCAACGTGGACCAGCAGAATATCCCTGTCTATATATAATAACAGGAGTTAAAAGTGCTGTTTGACCTAAAGTAAGGGGGAAATGGAAAGGACAAATGAGTTTATATGGCTATGAGTCTCTAAAAAAGAGTCTGGAGGTTGTCAGAAGGATTGCCCTTATGCACACCTGAGCAGAGTCTCCGAGACAGATAAAGTAGATACAACCCCAGGTATTGGTTCTTTTGAGGGCTAAAGAGACCCACAGGTTCTATGGTCATGGCAGATGGAGTTCACTGCCATGTCAGTTGGCCCTTCTTTGGAGCTGATGTTTCTGTGTGATGGAGCTGGACTCAGATGTGATCTCTTTTCACAAGCCTTTCGTGCTACTTTACTGGAATTGTAATTTGTGCTGGGGTTTAAGATATATTGAGTGGATTTGAATCTCTGCACTGACCATATGATAGCCAGGCCCTGAGCCTCAATAGACTTCAGCTCCTACACTCTGATTTATTGGACTTACCCCACTCAGCTAACATGGAGTTGAAGAAGGTCAACCACCACACCATGGAGCCTAGAGTGCCTACAACTGAAAGCAGGAGGATTGCATCCAGTATCCATGTGGAATCTAAGCCCCCTCTTGACATAGATGTGGTATGGACACAACCAAGCCAAGGTCCACAGGAAGAAGGAATACAGTAAGGATTAGAGTGGACTTAATAATATTCTATTCATGAACTATTGTGGTTAATAATCGAGAAAATGTGGCATTGGTGTGGAAAAAGTGGCCGTGGTGGCTGCTGGGTGTGGGGAATGGGAGGAAGAGATGAGATGTGGAGACATTTTTGGGACTTGGAGTTGTCCTGAGTGGTGCTGCAGGGACAATTGCCGGACATTGTATGTCCTCCCATGGCCCACTGGATGGAATGTGGGAGAATGTGGGCTATGGTGTGGACCATAGGCCATGGGGTGCAGCGATGCCCAGAGATGTACTCACCAGATGCAATGGATGTGTCATGATGATGGAGGAGAGTGTTACTGTGGGGGGAGTGGTGGGGTGGGGGTGGTGGGGGTGAATGGGGACCTCATATTTTTTTAATGTAATATTTTTTAAAAAATGAATAAATAAAATAAAATTTTTAAAAAAGTAATAATATCTAAGGAGATCTCTAGATTTAACTCAAGAGCTACCAAAATCTCAGCAGCCTTTTTTTTAAGAAATGCAAAAACCAATCCTAAAATTCAAATGGAATCAAAATGGGCACCAAATATGTAAATCAATACTACAAATGAAGAACAAAGTTGAAAGTCTCACATTTCCTTACTTCAAAGCATACTATAAAACCACAGTAAACAAACTGTGTGGTATGGTCATAAAGTTAGACATATAGAAAAATGAACTAATACTTAGACTTCAGAAATAAACCCATACATCTATGGACAACAGATTTTCAAAATCCTAAATGTAAGAACCAGGACTATAAAACTCCTGGAATCTTCAGTTTATTTTATTCAGGCAATGGTTTCTTAGACTTTACAACCAAAGCACAAACAACTAAATAAATAAATAAAATGGATATCATCAAAATTACAAATTTTGTGCATCACAAGACTTTCAAACAAAATTGAAAATAAAACATAATCAATGGGAGAAAATATTTGGAAAACACATATTCAATAAGGGCTTAATATCCAGACTGTATGAAGAAATCCTACAACTCAACAATTAAAAGATAAACAATCCATTTAAAATGGGCAAAAGAGTTGGATACACGTATCTCCAAAGAAAATATACAAATGGTTAAAATGCATATAAAAGCATGTTCAATTGGACTCAGATATGACCTTTCTACACATGCCTCTTCTGTTACTTTTACCGGACCTTTGGTTGGCGTTTGGGTTGGTGTATTCTCAGGAGACCTGGATCTCTGAACTGGCCATGTGACAGCCAGGCCCTGAGCCTCAGCAGACTTGCAGCTCCTACCCTCTGGTTTCTTGGACTTACCCTGGCCAGCTGACAGGGAGGTGAAGAGGGTCAACCACCACACCAGGGAGCCAAGAGTGCCTACAGCTGCAAACAGGAGGATTGCATCCATCATCCATGTGGAATCTAAGCTCCCTCTTGATATAGAGGGTGACTGGACAGAACCATCCCAGGGTCCACAGGATGGAGGAATAGAGTATGGATTAGAGTGGACTTACTGGTGTTCTGCTGGGGAACTATTGTGATTAGTAAGGGAAGAAATTGTAGTAGTGATGTGGGTGATGGCCACAGTGGCTGCTGATGGTAGGGAAATAGAAGAAATATGGTGTGGGGGCATCTTTAGGATTTGGAGTTGTCCTAGGTGGTGCTGCAGGGACAGATGCTGGATGTTGTGTGTCCTGTCATGACCCACTGGGTGGACTGGGGGAGAGTGTAGACTGCAATGTGGACCACTTTCAATGTGCTGCAGCAGTTCTCCAGAATGTATTTGCCAGGTGCAGTGGATATGCCACAATGATGGAAGAAGTTGTTGATGTGGGAGGTGTGGGATGGGTGGGGTGGGGGGGTACATGGGGATCTCATATTTTTTTAATGTAACATTTAAAAGAAAAGAAAAATAAATTTTTAAAAAGCATGCTCAACGTCACACATTATTGCTGGTGGAATTGTAATTTGGTACTGGCTCTGGAAATCATTTTTGTGGCTGCTCAGGAATTTCAGCCTACATTAGTAGATGGCCTGGCTATCCAACTTCTGTGTATATACCCAAAGGAATTAGGTACAGGACAGGTAAACACGTTTATACACCAACATTCATGGCACCATTATTCACAATTGCCAAAAGGTGGAAGGAACCCAATTGTTTATATACAGATGACAGAATAAACAAAATGTAATATTTATATTTTATAGAATGTTACTCAGCCAGAAATTTTGATACAAACTACTTATGTATAATCTTTGGATACATCATGAGTGAATCATGTCAGGCAGTAAATAAAATATAGTATGATCTCACTTATGTGCAATGCCTATGAAAAGCACATTCACAGTAGATTATAAGATCTGAGTTGATGGAGGGTCCTGGTATGGGGAATTATTGCTAAAAAGGTGCAAAGATTTTGTTGAGGTGATGAAAACATTTAGGTAAGGATGTTGATAAAAGAAGCTCAATATAGTGAATATAATGATTTCCAGGGAAATGTACACTCGAAATTGGTTAAAAAGGAAAATTTCAGTAGCATTTATGATATTACACTAAAAGGTAAAAAACATATATTAAAGTTTACATTTCTTATTTAGGGTTTAAGTGAATAGAAATAGTAATAGATCTATTAATATTTATATTGAGCATCATTTAAAACATAGGAAGATTTGACTGAAACAACCCTTAAATGTGCTAGGCACAGACCATGATGTATAAAAAGATATAAATATATTTTTATAATTAATAAAACATTTTCAAGTGAGGAACTAAATGACAGGTTCTAATTTATGTTTTAAGCTTGACATTCCTAGTTGTTTTGACAAAGCAACATCAAAGAAAGTGGTGAAGTGCCCATGGTTTTATATCCAAAGAATAGAGTTTTCCAATTTGTTAAAGAGAACAGCAAATTTTTGAAGATGACAACCAGGACTGTATCCTTTCCCCATGTCTGTGCTTTGGATGTGAAAGTGAACTAGTCCAGGGGGGGTTCATCCATCTTTAACTTTGGGGTGAACTTTAAGTCATTTGATGGGGGTAACATGCAAGGAAGGCAGTCCATGGAGCAGGAGTAAGAAACACTGGACTCACCTGACTTAAAGACTTGCCTCCTAGGAACAAAGAACGAGTCAGAAAAGTATCTTTTTTGTCCAGACTAATATCTCATAAGGAAATCATGGCTAATGGGTGCAAGTAAGGAGAAGAAAATGTGCTTATTAGAAAATATAGGGAAGCTTTAAATACCAGCTTGTGTGACCTTGGGGCAGCCCAGACATGTTTGTTTCTTTTTGAGTCCATATTAGCCTAGAAGACTGATGCTAGGGGATAGAGCTTCAGACATCTTTATCAAACTCCCAGAGAAGAACTTGGACTTCCACATGGAGTCCTTCCTCTTAGAGATCCCATAGAGGTGAGTCAGAGAGCTCAGGAGATGTTACAGCAAGGGGTCATGAAAATGGTAGCTGAGAGCATTTATCTGAGGTCTTCTGACAGGCAATCTGCCTAGACCAAGGAGAAAAAACTTGATGCTTGTTTTTACATTTGCTTAATTAATGAATGAATGATTTCTTATAATGTTAAAGAGGAAGTGTCTATTTGACTCAGGAATATCCTGTTAATTTTTGTTAATTAAGCATTGGAATGGGAGCCCAATTTGAATAGGTACTTTCAGGGATATGGTGGGTCCAATAAAAGTAGAATATCTCACAAAGGAGCTTTGCAGTTAAGGGGAGAAAGAGAAAATTTTGTATTAACAGTGGAGTGATGTGCAGTGAAGTGAGGGCATTATGTTTTGCATTGTTTTTTAAGATGAGGTTTATTTCTTTATATTTCTCTATCAGTTCAAAGAAGTTAGGTATTACCTTGCAACAGTAGGTTATGATACACAAACTCTAAGTAGAGTATGGAAAGGAAACTTATTTTTGCTTAATACAGAAAGTGGTATACTATAACGTTAATTAGTAATCATTTCTTACTGATGGTGTTAAGTTAATGGAGCTTCATTAGCCATTTAGTTACTTCATTGCAAATTTTTCAAGTCTTGACTTTGTATACCACTGCCTCAAGATTTTAATTAATATTATTGTATTTCTTCCAATTTAGAACTACGATTTCATCACCAATTTTGCTAATGGCCACTTTTTCTTTAATGCCTCTTTAGATGTGTGGGGTGCATTTCCATATCTATAAATTTTGCAAGGGAAAATAAATCAGTATTACATATTGTGTTTCCCCTATTGTTTTTCTTTACGTTATACTTTTTATTGTCCTTTTTTTAAAAGATACATAAATCACAAAAAAAATGTTAAATTAAAACATATAAGAGTTCCCATATATCCCACTCTCCACCCCCACCCCACTCCTCCCACATCAAAGACCTCTTTTATCAGTGTGTCACATTCATTGCATTTGATGAATATACTTTGGAGCACTGCTTCCCTGCATGGATTATAGTTTGCATTAGTATACACTCTCTCCCAGTCCATTAACTGATTTATGGCAGTGTGATTGAGTTGGACTCAGATTTGTCCTCTCTACATTTGCCTCTTCTGTCACTTTTACTGAATCTGTGGTTGGCACTGGGTCTGGTGTATGCTCAGGAGACTTGAATCTCTGGACTGTTCAAGTGCCAACTGGGCCCTGAGCCTCAGCAGAGTTGCAACACCTACTCTCTGGTTCATTGGACTTACCCAAGTTAGCTAACCGGGAGGGGAGTATGGTCAACCACTATACCAGGGAACCAAGTCTACAACTGCAAGCAGGAGAATCACATCCATCAGCCATGTGGGATCTAAGCCCCCTTTCCAGTTAGAGGTGGAGTGGACATTGCCATCCCAGGGTCTGCAGTATGGAGGAATAAAATATGGATTGGAGCGGACTTACTGGTGTTCTAATGTAGAACTATTGTGACTCTAGCAATGAAAGAAATTGCATCATTGATGTGGAAACAGTGGCCATGGGAAAGGGAAAAAGAGGTGTTATATGGGGGCTTTTTTCCAGACTTGGACTTGTCTTGAATGATATTGCAGGGACAGATGCAGAACATTGTATATCCTGCCATAATCCCCTATAGAAAATTCTTCTACATCTTTTGAGCTGATGAGTCATCATTTATAAATACTGCTTTCTTGTTTTCATACCTCTGTTTTCCTTTTTCACTTTTTTTATTTGATCTATATCTAAAAGTTGCATGACCCTCTACTATCATTCAGGTGGCATTTTTAAAAATTGAACTACAGCAGATTTATTCTATTTATAAGCATATTTGAATTCATATTCCCTTCATGGGTTTAAATTATAAGGTTAGATATTCCTTCTTCACTGTTTTTATATGACTTCATTCTGGTATACAGAATTAACTTTATTTTTAATTATTTTTTTTAATTTTAAAGGAGATTTGATTACATAAATGTTGCATAAAAAATTATAAGGGATTCCCATATGCCCCACAAATTCCCCCTCTCACACTTTCCTCCATTAACAACATCCTTTAGTAGTGTGATACATTTCTTTCACTTGATGAACCTTTATTGGAGCATTGGTATGAACCAGGGATTATTGTTCACATTATAATTTACAGTCTGTCCCACACAATTTTGTAGGTTAGGAAAAAATATATAATGGTCTGTATCCATCTTGCAATATCATGCACAACAAATCCAATATACTGAAATTATCCACATATTACCCCTATTCTTCCCTCTCCTATCTTTTCCCTCTGATACAAAGATAAGGTTTCTTCCCTTGTTATTACACTAATAAATCTATTGTAGAATAATAATAAATATTCTTGAGCCCATTGTTCATTCCCCAATCTTGAGGATTTGGGGATGGAGATGACCACTATGACTGTAATGAGAGGGAGCTTATGTCCCATGTGGCAAATGGATGGAACTATCTTGCCAGCAACACTCTCTTTGGATGGGTGTTGTCCATCATCATCACCTGTTAGTTGTCCTGGGTGAGTCCAATGGAGAGTAGGTTTTGCACCTCTGCTGAAATTCAGGGCTCAACTGGCATATGAATAGAACAAAGATTTAATTCTCTGGGACAAATGTTTATCAACTGTTGTGCTAATTGTAGTGTCAAATAAAAGGGACAGAAGAGCCATGTGTTCTATAAATGAGTTTAACTTACATTAGGGAGCATACATTCCAAAGTAAGGACAACTGAGAGGATGCTGAATTCCTTAGTCATCTGTACTCTATATAGTCTCTGGATATCTCTTGAACCCTCAAGAGCCCCATTATTTGATGGATTATTTGCTGTGGCAGTCAATGGTATTCTTCTGATACTGGCAGAAGAGTGGCATGTATAATGACCTCCCAATTCACTTTGAAATCTCCTAGAAATAAGTAAAAATTCATTTGTGTTTATCATGTCCTTCTTTGAGTCATGGTCTTTTACAGATACATGGCTAATCATTTATTGGTAATAATTTCTCAGTGACAGGGAGACTCATCCCCAGGAGTTATGCCCCATGGGGTAAGTAGTGCATTTATATGTGGAGATTGGCTTAGAGAGAGGCCACATTTGAGGAACAGGGAGGCTTTCAGGAGGTAAATATTAGGCAATATATAGCATTAATCTCTTTCAATTTCACACTAAAAGGTCCATAAGCACAATCGTCAACATCAAGGGCTTGGTATAGTCATCTGTCTCACTTCCCTATGCACTGCTTTTGTACTTGGTGGATTCATGCTCTCCTTTTAGAGAATGCAGCAGAACTCCCTGGGTTGGGAATTCAATATTCTTTCAGTTATTGTATGGATCTCCACCCATAGAGACAATGCCCCATGAACACATGAACGTGTTAACATGCCTCAGAAGCATGCCCCAGGTGAACTCCTTCCCATGCATCCTAACATTGCTAACACCCTGCACAAGTTATCCTCCCCTATTACTGTTGTGCCCCTTCTGTTATCCAAAGCCTCTTCAAAAATGAAACCAACAAAATAGTCAAATAAAATCAATCATAAAATGAATACTTTTTAAAATAACCAATAAATGATAAAAAGATAATTAACTTGAAATAAGAAAGATATTTTAGACTGTGTGTCTTTCATCACTGTAACATATGTTGCCTTGTATGTACAGTGACATTTTCTTCTGTATGCTCCCCCAGTGTCTTATTTTTTTTCATTTTGTCTTCAAAGAAGCTTTAGGATATAGAATATTCACATAGAGAATATAGGTCATTCCCATATACCCAATGCCCTTCCATTAGTTCCCTCTCCTCCATTAATAACATTTTATATGCAAATGGTACTTTTGCTAAAGTTAGTGTACAAATATTGTAGTATTGATATTAACCATGGTCAATGGTTTACATTATGGTTTACATTTTAGATCATACACTTTTATAGGTTTTGACAAAATTTGAAATGGCTGGTATCCACTCGTGCAAGATCATGCTGAACAATTCTAACGCCTTAAAAAGGCTCATCTAATCTATTCTTTCCTTCCCCTCCCCCTTGGAAGCAATGGAAACCACTGTTTCACTTTTTGAAGAATAAAATTCATAGTTTCTTGCAATAATATTGAGGGCTTGACATATTGGTTGTTTTCTAGTAGGTATACCTATATTCTCAAGAGATTCTTGGCCATCCAATTGAGTACATAGGATTGGGGTTTGATATTTGCTATTAATTGGATGGGTCTCTACCTACTGATATTACAAACTATGACACAATGACCAATTACATATTCTGTAGAAGCCTGCCCCAGGTATGTCCTATCCCATATATACCACCCACATTCAATAACATAAACGAGTAACCTTCCCCTGCCATATTTGCCAAAAGAACACTCACAACACTGTAGTTTTAACCAGAGACCTGCAAATCACCAGAGTTCACCTGCTCATTCCTGCAAACCTCCTCCAGTTCCATGGATAGTACAAACCCAACCCCCCACACTACTTTCCCTCATAGACGAGCACTGGAAAACAATCACATAATTGCACCACTGTCATGCTCATACATTTCCCAGCCACACCCTTCCAGCATATCATGGATTTTGCCCATAAGTGCATCATCTCACCATTCTCTACTCCCTTTCTGACTCGTGGAAACTTATCATCCAGAATTTATCTCTGTGAGTCTGCACAATTTACTTAATTCATGTCAATGAGTTCAGATAATATTATTCTTTCAGTTCTTGGCTTAATTCATTCAGCATAAGGCTTTAAGATTCATCAATATTATTCTATGTGTTAAAACTGCATTCTTTCTTACACCTGAGAAAAATTCCACTGTCTGTATATACCACAGATTGCTTGTCCATTCATCTGTTGATAGTCATTTGCGTTGCTTCCCATTTTTGGCAAAAGCAAATAGTGCTGTTATGAACATTGGTGTGCATATATCTCTTATTTCCTTGTTTTCAATTCTTCTGGGTGTATTAGCAGTGGGACTCTGGGATAATATGGCTGTTCTATATTTAGTTTCCCAGGGCACTGCCAAACTGTCCTCCACAGTGGCTGCAACATTCTACATTCCCACAGGCAGTAGCTAAGCGTTTCCTTTCCTGAACATCCTCTCCAACTTGTAGTCCTGTTTTATTCATACTGCCAGTCTAATGGGTGTAAGATAATATTACATGTAGTTTTGACTTGCATTTCACTAACAGCTAGTGATGTTTAGCATCCTTCCATATGCTTTTTAGCAATTTGTATTTCTTCTCTGGAGAAGTGTCTATTCAAATCACTTACCCTTTTTCAAATGGTTGTTTGCCTATTTTTATTCCAGATGTAGGATTTCTTTATATATCCTGGATATTAGGCCCTATCAGATAGACAGTAACCAAAACGTCCTCCCTTTGAGTAGGCTGTCTTTTCACTTTCTGGATAAATTCCTTTGCTGCACAAATGTTTTTAAATTGAAGGAGGTACCATTAATCTCTTTTCTTTCATTCTAGGGTTTTGGCATTAAAGTTTATGAAACCTTTCCCTCTATGAGATCTCATAGATATTACCCTACTTTATATCCCAGGACCTTCATGGTCTTGGCTATTATATTTAAATTATTGATCCATTCTTAGTTAACTTTTGTATAGGACATAGGATGGTGATATTCTCTCATTTTTTTGGATATGGATATCTAGTTCTCTAATTACTGTTTGTTGAAGGGGCCATTCTCTCCCAGTTGAGTGGGCTTGGTGTCCTTGTCTAATATCAGTGATCATGTCTGTAAGGATCTTTTTCAAAACTCCAGTTCTGTTCCATTGGTCAGTATGTTTAACCTTGTACCAGTACCATGTGATTTAGACCACAGTAGTTTTAAAATTTGTTTTAAATCCAGGTATTGTGAGGCCTTCAATTTTCTTTTTCTTTTTCCATATGTCTGGCTATTCGGGGCCCCTTGCCTTCCAAATAAATTTAATAGTTAGTTTTTCCACTTCATTTAAACGTGTTGCTGTAATTTTTTTTTTGAATTGTGTTAACTCTGTAAATCAGTTTTAGTAGGGTAGACATTTTAATGATGCTTACTCTTCCTTCAATGAACAGGGAATATTCCATTTATTTAGGTCTCCTTTGATACCCATTAAAAGTGTTATGTAGTTTTCTATGAACAATCCCTTTATATATTTAATTAAATTAATCTTAGCTATTTGATTCTTTAGTTGCTATTGTAAGTGAAATTTTTCTTGATTTCTATCTCAGATTGATCACTGTTACTGATTTTGCATGTTGATCTTTCTTGTCACTTCATTAAACTCATTTATCAGAGCTGTATTGTAGATTTTTATAGGATCATGCCATCTGCAAAAGGTGTAATTTTTACTTCTTCCCTTCCAGTTTGGATTGGATTTATATATTTTACTTGCCTAAGTGTTTGAGCAATTACTTCTAACACAATGTTAAATAAATGCAGTGATGGTGGGCATCCTTTTCTTTTTCCAGATCTTAGAGGGAAAGATTTTAGCATTTCACCAATGAATATGATGTTATTTGTAAGGTTTTCCCATATATCCTTAATTAGGTTGAGAAAGTTTCCTTCTGTTCCTATCTTTGGAAGTGGTTTTATCTGAAAAGTGTGTTGTATTTTGTTGAATGATTTTTCTGCATGAATAGAGATGATCGTATGATTTTTTTCTTTTGAAATGTTAATGTGGTGTAATACGTTGACTTTCTTATGTTGAACCATCCTTGCATACCTGGTGAAACCAACCTTGTAATGATGTATAATTCATTCAATATGTTGCTGAATACTATTAGCAAGTATTTTTAATAATTTTTAAAAGATACAAAATGTACAAAATGTTACATTAAAAATATAGGAGATCACCATATGCCTGACTCCATATACCCCCCCACTTTTCCCACATCAACAACTTCTTTCATTAATGTAGTACATCCATTGAATTGCATGAATATGTTTTGGAGCATTACTACATAACATGGATTATAGTTTACATTGTAATTTACACTCTCTCCCAGTCCATTCAGTGTGTTATGAGAGGATATATAATTTCCTGCATCTGTCCTGACAATATCATTCAGAACAACTGCAAGACCCAAAAAGGCCCCCATATCACATCTCCTTTTCCCTCTCCCTGCCTTCAGCAACTCCAGTGGCCACTGTCTCCACATAAATGATATGATAGTATCACAGTAAGTCTATAGTAGAATACCAATAAGTCCACACTAGTCCATATTTTGTTCCCCAGTCTGAAGGACCCTGGAATGGTGATGCCAAGTTCACCTCTCATTTGAGAGGGTCTTTAATTCAACATGGCTGATGGACGGGATTCTCTTCCCCGCAGCTGTAGACTCTCTTGGTTCCTTGGTATAGTGTTTGTCCATCCTCATCTCCCTGTCAGTTGACCTGTGTAAGTCCAACAGACTGGAGTGTAGGTGCTGCAACTCCACTGAGGATCAGGACCCAGCTGGCACATGGACATCCCAGAGATTCAAGTCTCCTGGCCTTACAGCAACCCCAGTGTCAATCACATGTTCAATAAAAGGGACAGAAGAGGCATGTATAGAGAAGTTTCATATGAGTCCAACTCTGTCACACTCAGGAGCACAAATTTCAAAGTAGGGCCCACTGGCAAAGCACCAAACTCCAGAGCAATCTGCCATCACCATAGAACCTGGGTGTCTCTATAGCCCTCAGGAGCAGCACTAAATGGGGTAGTATCTGCCTTGGCTGGCCATGAGATCCTGCTGAGATGTGCATAAGCACGATGCCTGTGATAACCTCCCAACTTGTGTTGAAGTCTCTTAGCCATATAAATTCATTTATCTTTACAATTTCCCCTTTTATTCAAGTTCTTTTACCAGTTGCATCACTAGCCAGTGACTGGTAGTAATCACTCACTGCCAGGGAGGCTCATCACTTGGAGTTATGTCCCATACTTTGGGGATGGTAAAGCATTAATATGCAGAGTTTGATTTAGAGATTGGTGACATTTGAGCAACATGGAGGCTCTCAGGAGGTAACTCTTAGCCACCCTACAACACTAGGCCAAGTTGAAATTTCCGGTGCAACAGGCTCATAAGCATAGTCATCAGTATCAAGGGCCCATCACTGGCCCATCCTTCACTGGTCGTGGCTGCTGTCCTTGGGGAATTGTTGCTGTTCCATTGGGGAATGCAGCAGAGTTCCTCAGGATGGGAATCCAGCACTCCCTCAGTTGTCGTGTGAACCTATACCCATTGTGTCAGTACCCAATGAACATCCAAACATATCTATATACACTACATGCATGCCCAGGCAAACTCCCTCCCATACATCTCGCATCAGTGACACCCCAAAGCAATGCTCCTATCCTGCCATAGTTGAACCTCTCTGTGGTCCAAAACTTCTTAAAAAGTAAAGCCTAATATATTGCCAAATTCAATTAATAGGAAAATGAAATAGTAATGATAGGTTTAAACTTTAGAAATAAAATACATAATAATTTAGAAAAACAAATTTTTAAAAATTTGGGGTATTAAAAATGAAAAATTACTTTAATTTTTTTTTTTTGCCTTTCATCACTGTAATGGGTGATGTCCTGTACAGTGTCAATGGCAATCTCTTCCATTTCTTCCTCAGTGTCTTACTATTAGCAAGCATTTCATTGAGAATTTTAGCATGTAGTCTCATTAGAGAGATTGGTATTAAGTTTTCTTTACTTTTGGCATCTTTGTGTGGCTTTGACATTACTTGATGTTGGCATCATAGAAGGAGTTTGTCAATGTTCTCTACACTTCTTTTTTTTGGAAGAGTTTAAGCAGGATTGTGCTAGTTCTTTCTGAAATGATTGATAGAATTCTCCTGTGAAGGTATATGGGCCTGAGGTCTTCTTAATTGGGAGGCTTTTTTTGACTGATTCAATCTTGTTACATCTGATTGATGTGCTGATTTCATCAATTTCTCCTTTGTTAGTGTGGTGTAGGCTGCATGAATATTTCTAGAAATGTGTCCATTTCACCTAAGTTATCCATCTTGTTAACATAAAATTTTTCCTTTTATGATACTCTATTTCTGTTGGGTTAATGGTAATTTTTCCTTCCTCATTTCTTAATTTATGTATTTGCATCTTCTTTCTTTTTTCCTTCGTTAGCCTAAAGGTTTGCCAATCCAATTAATCTCCTAAAAGAACCAGATTTTGGTTTTGTTAATTTTTCTAGTGTTTCCTTATTTTCAATTTCATTTAGCTCTGCTCTAATCTTTGTTATTTCCTTCTTTCCATTTGATTTGGGATTAGTTTTTGTTTTTGTTGTTTTCTAATTTCTCTAGGTACAGAGTGAGACTTTTGATTTCAGTTGTTTCTTCTTTTTTAATCTAGGTATTTATGGCTCTAAATTTCACTCTCAGCACTGATTTTGCTGCATTCCATCATTTTTTATAATTTCTTTTTATTGTTAAAAAAAGGTTTAGATTATATCAATATTAAATTTAAAAATATGTGTGCCTATTCTGGTTCTTTACCACTTATTAATTTCCAGCTTCCATCTAATAAATTACTTTGCATAATTTCAATGTTTCTGAACTCATTGAAAACTTTTATGTTGCATAGCATGTGGTCTATCTTGGAGATCCATTTGAGTTTGAATAAAATATATTTCATGCTGCATTTGGGTACAATGTTCTGTGTATGACTAATATATCTAGATTCTCTAATGGATTATCCAATGTCTCAGTTTCTTTATTGACCCTCTATTAAGACATTCTGTTTAATGGTTATAATGGTGTAGTAATGCTCACCATTATATCTGTAGAAGTGTCTACTTCACTGCATAGTATATTTAATGTTTTTCTCATGTGTTTGGGGTAACCTGCTTAGCTGCATAAACTTTTATGATTGTTCTTTCTTCTTGAGAGTTTACTCCTTTTATTATTTTTATTATTTTTTATTTGTAAAGAAGCTTTAGATGAGTAAATCCTAAATAAAAATATAAGGGATTCCCACATGCCTCACCCCCACTCCCTACCACATCCGTAACATCCTTCATTAGTGTGGCACATTTGTTGCAATTGATGAACACATATTAAAGCACTGCCACACACCATGGATTAAAGTCCACACCAGATCTTGCACTCTGTCCCACAGAATCTCCTAGTTCATGACTAAATATGCAGTGACCTGCATCTGTCATCATAATGACGTGGCTTTTCATGCAGTACAACTCCAAAATCCCCCAAATTTCTTCATATTGCACCTACTTCTCTCCCTCCAATCTCTCAGAAACTCAGGTGGCCACTGCCTCCATATCAATGCTAATATTTCTTCCATTGCTAGAATAATAACAAGTCTATAGTAGTACAATAATGTGTATTTTAGTCCACTGTTCACATAGCAATCTTGATAATTTTGGGATGGTGACGTGCAGTCTGCGTCTAATTGAGATAATCCCATGGGGCAGGTGGATAGAAATATCTTGCTTGCAGTTACGGACACCCTCTGTTCCTTCAGACAGGGATTTTTCAAAATCATCTCCTCTTTAATTGTGCTGGGTGAGTCCAATGAACTGGAGAAGAGGTGTTGCAACTCAGTTGAAATTCAGGGCTCAACTGGCACATGAAACGACCAAAGATTAAGTGTATGGGGCATATCTATCAACTACAGTATGAATGATAGGTTCAAATAAAACTGGAAAATAAGTCTCTGTTACAATGGGTAGCATAAATTCTAGAGCTTCCTCTCATTTAGAAGCAAAGTTGGCATCACCATCTCCAAATTCTCAAGATTTGGGAAAGAACAATGGACTACAATAGACATTATTATTCCACTGTAGATTTATTATCATACTATCAATGGAAGAATTCTTATCATTGATATAAAGGCAGGATCCACCAGATATTCAGAGGGATGGGAGAGGGAAGAATAGATGTAATATGGGGACATTTTTGTGACAGTGAATTTGTCCTGCATGACATTCTACTGATGAATACAGGTCATTGTATATTTTGCCATAATCTAAAAAATTGTGTATGACAGAGTGTAAACTATAATGTAAATAGAAATCCATGGTTAGCAGCAATGCTTCAATAGGTGTTCATTAATTATAAGAAATGTACCACCCTAATGAATAATGTTATTGATGTGAGAAAGTATGAGAGGGGGAGGGATTGGGAAATATGGGAATCCTTTATATTTTTTATGTAACATTTATGCAATCTAAAGCTTCTTTAAAAAATAAAAAATAAAGAAACAGCAAAAAAAGATGCACAAAATGTTGAACAAAATAAACCATATACAAATTAATATACATTGTATTATTCCTTTTATAAAAAATAAATTGTGAATATAATTAATACCACTGAATTATATGCATTAAAATAATTAAAATAGTAACTTTTTGAGAGAGGGATGACCTGTGGAATCACATTAAATCAAAGACAAATGTAATCTATACTGATAGAATTTCAGATAGCAACGATCCAGGAGAAGGAAGTGGTGATTATATTTAAGCACAGATGTAGATTTTAGAGTTCATCATGTTCTAGATTTTGGATTTGGTCCTGGCTATGTGGAATATATTCAGTTTTTGAAAATTCACTCAGCTTATGATATGGCATTTTCCAAATATATGTTATACTTCAATAAAAGAATCTTCACAAAGATCATCTTTCACTCCATTTGATCATGTCACTGTTTTTTCCTGAGTCTTCCTGACTGGGATATAGATTCCATGTCTGGAGGTACAGCCCATAATCTCTGATCTTGTTGAAGGAAACCACATGACAAGGAAAGGCCATAAAAACTTATTCTCTAGCATTGTCAAGGAAATTCTGTAATAGCCCTGGACACTATAAACCTAGGTCTGTGATGAGTGGATTAATAAAGCCTTCATTTCCATAAAACACTGTTTTGCTTAGACTTTCTTTTACTTGAAGGTGACTGCCATCTCTGACTAAATTCACTATTCATGACATAAGTTAGAAAGATTTTTATTTTACCACTTATGAAATACTGACATTCATTTCTAAGAATGATTATATACATGTCTACTTAATGATAATTGCCAAATTTTACTGAATTTTAATGTTTGATTATTTCTACACATGCAGAAATTTCTTGATAAATTATCAGACCTCATAGGAGAGCTACTGAAATAGAGAAAAATCCAAGGACTTACCATAGCTGAACCTCATGAAAAACAAGAAATGTATTTTCTGCATAATATAAGAGTGTCCATGTAAACAATATTCAAATGTTCAAAAAGCTGTCAGAGGTAAAGCAATGTCATATCATGCCATCTCTGCTGTTTACTAAGTAATGTGTACAGAGACCCATCTCAGCTCAATTCTCACATTTAGGAGGGAGACAAGAATTTCCAAACAATGAACCTAATGCCTTAAAACACCCTTCTATTCCAAACTGATTCTCTGTTTTATTTACATTTGAAATTTCTCATCTACTAGTAGGCTCCAACACCCCTAGCTACTGTTATTAGAATTGAAAAACTAATGAATATATTAAAGAGCAAGTCAATCAAAGGAAAGGCGATATAGACATGAGGACATCAAGATAGCAGAAGAGAAGGAAGAAGTTTCCTAGGAATTATGAGTTGAAGATGAGGGGCAGAAAATGAACATTTGCATCAATTCTACTCCATCTTCTGGAGTAAAATTTCCATAGCTTCTCATTAAACATACAATTTGACTCACATTCTTCCCCTAAAAATTCATTCAATTACTTAACACAGAGCAAAACTCAATCTTCAAGATATAACCTTTAATATACCACAATAAATCTTGATTTTATTGAAATTTATACTTATGGCAGACTGAACAGATGGCACCAAATTTCTCTGAGAGCATAGTTTTTGCAATACTACAATACTCCTCCACACATCAAGAGATAGAGTCTTTCTTCACCTTTAACTCAACTTGCAAATGATAATACTTATTTCCTTTGGCCAACAGAATATGGTGGAATTGATAGTGGGCCTCAAGAAGGCTTGGTGTGTTTCTGTTGCGCACCCATGGAATCTTGTCTCAGATATATAATCAAGTCCAAGAATGTCTGCTAGAGGATTAAAGGACATGTGCAGAAGAAGAGAGTTCTCCCACTTATGGTCATCCTAGTCCAGGTAACTGCAAATCGAATTAATAATGAGAAGGCTTAAGCAAGAAGATCAATGTGGCTGCAGATGATTCACAAGTGAACAGACCAGTGGGGTAAAAATGACTTCATAACATAGATTGTCATAAAGGAATAAAACCATTAACATAAGCCATTCATTTTGGGATGTCTTGCTATGCAGTAACTGACACCACAATCAACATAAACAGATATGATGAGAGTATTCAGCTAAGTCTTCTGCTTCCTACTTTTTGTATTCCTTTAGACATTTGAAGACATAATTGGTGGCTACAAGTTACAAACATTTACTTTAGATAACTGTAAATAAAAGGGTCACAATAATGTTTCCTTCCAGATGAATAGGAGTTTGAAGGACATGTACCTTTGTGAGGTAAAAGTCATGACCCTGAATCAGAACTCTCCATTACCAGAGGTGTTAGTGAACAGGAATCAGACTCTTCTGTCTATAGGCAGGGAAACAATCTCATGAATTAGGCACTCTGTCAGTGGACGTTATTTGAAATATATGTTTCCCAATGTAACAGAGATAGACTCATTTATAATTTCCCTACACATGGCTCCTCTGACCCATTTGTTTGAACTGATAGTTAGAATGATACTTGTTAAATATATGTACTAGAGACTTAAAACCTTGGTCTGTTCATATGCCATTTGAGCCTTGAATCTAAGCAGAATTGTAACAACTACTCTCCAGTTCATTGGACTCAACCAAGACAACTAACAAAAAGATGGTAATGGACAATGCCCACCCCAAAAAAACAGAGTATCCACAAGTGCAAGCAAGACTTTTCCATCTCTCTGCTCCATAAGATCTAAACCCCATCTCAGTCTGTAGCAGATTTTGCATTGCCACCCCAAAAACCTCAAGACTGGGGGATGAACAAACATTAAGGGGAATGAAACAATTCACTAAAGTAGACTTATTACTCTAGCAATGGAAAAACTTGTGTCATTGATATAAAAGCAGTGGTCATCAGTGGTCCTGAAGGGAGAGAGAATGAAGAATATTTATAACATGGGTGTATTTTGGGAATGTTGGAATTGTTCTGCATGGCATTGCAATGATGGATACAGGCCATTATGCATTTCATCAAAACCTATATAATTATGTGGGACAAAGGATAAACTATAATATAAATTATAGATCATGGTTAGTAACAATATTACAATGTGTCCAGCAATTACATCAAATGTACCAAAATAATGAAAGATGTTACTGTGGAAAATGTGGGAGGGGAGGGGATGTGGTATATGGAAATTCATTATATTTTTTATGTTTTAATTTTAATAAATTTTTATTAGAGGTGTAAACTTATTAAACAATCATGCAAATGTGCAGAATTCACATACACCTCTCCACCAGCACATTATGGTGTGATCAATGTCATTGCAAGCGTGTCTTATAAGAACTTGGCATGTCTTTTCCATAAATCTCTGAGACAATCCTTTTTACTGAGTATGAACACATTGGCCTGTAACTGACCTGAAGAATAACTGAAATTGTAAACAAAAATTCTTGTGTTATACCTAATGTATGTAGAAGTTTTAATTATCTTGGCTGTAAAATAGTGGAAATGGATAGATTTGATGGTAACACATTATACTGAGAATAACTAACACACCTAATTTATAAAGGGGATTGTGGTTGAAAGGGGTAATGTAACAATGTAAATATCAATTGAAAGAAAGCTAGAAAATAATCTAGGAATTGAATAACATAGTGAACCCAGAGGTGTAAAAGAATTCTGATTAACAGAAGGGGATTTGGCCCAGTGGTTAGGGCATCCGTCTACCACATGGGAGGTCCGCTGTTCAAATCCGGGCCTCCTTGACCCATGTGGAGCTGGCCCATGTGCAGTGCTGATGTGCACAAGGAGTGTCATGCCATGCAGGGGTGTCCCCCGCATAGGGGAGCCCCACTCTCAAGGAGTGCACTCCATAAGGAGAACAGCCCGGCGCAAAAGAAATTTCAGCCTGCCCAGGAATGGTGCCACACACACCAAGAGCTGACGCAGCAAGATGACATAACAAAAAGAGACACAGATTCCCATGCCGCTGACAACAACAGAAGCAGACAAAGAAGAAGATGCAGCAAATAGACACAGAGAACTGACAACTGGGGCGGGGGTAGAAAGGGAGAGAAATAAATAAACAAATAAATCTTTAAAAAAAAGAATTCTGATTAATAGGACAAAAGCAAGAAGTTCTTCTGTGAATTAGTATAAATGTACATCACTGTTACAAGTTAGTAAGACTGTGGAGATGCACATGGAAATTACAATACTGTAACTATGGACTGTATTTAATAGCAATATCATTATATTCTTGCATCAATGTCATATATCTTTATATTTTTGATGTAACATTTATGTAATCTACATCTTCCTTTAAAATAAAAAATATAAAAATAACCCACCCAGAAAGATGGCAGCAGAGTAAGGAGCTCCTAGAGACAGCTCCCACTACAGGGCAGTTATTAAACACCCAGACGTATTTTGAGCTAGCTGAAGCAACTTTTTGGGGGTTCCAGGAGGTCAGAAGAGTATCCTGCCATATCCTTGAAGGAATGGAATGAGGAGACTGCCCATTTGCTGAGAAGACTCATAAGTAGAGCACTGCACACCAAGGAGGCTGGTGCCCATCCTCCACTGGAAGTACAAGCCACCGTGGGAGCTATTCTGCAGCTAGAACTGAAAGCTCCACTTCCCGAAAACAGGGGAGGAAGAGGCAGTTGGGCACCAACTTCAGCTACTCATGAGTAAATTCAGCAGACTAAAGTATAAGCCTGAGAACAGTGCAAGTTTGAGACTGTTCTAGTTAGAAAGAGGCTGGAAGCCATCATTTTAACTCTGTGCCTCCCATGAGGAGAAGTGTGGCAGACTGAAAATCACATTGCTGGCGGGGACCAGCTTCTTTCCATCCAGATTAAATTTCAGCTCCAGCTTAAGCCCCAGTGCCGCCTCTGGCGGGGAGGAAGCTACAGAGACCTGAACCAGTCTATCTGGAAATTACCAGCCAGGCTACAGAGGCTGGTGATTAACCTACTCTGGTGGCATGAGCCACCCCAAGAGCTAGCTATTCTGTGGCTGGGACTGAAAGGTCCATTTCCCAAAAACAGGGAAGGAGGAGACGGTTGGCTGCAGCTTTCAGCTGCTGATAGGTAGACTCATTGGCTAAGATAAAACCCTGCAAACAGCTGGGGTGTGAATCTGCCCAAGTTGGAAAGAGGCCTGAGGGGAAGTCCAGCTGACTAAATATCACAGTGACTATAGGAAGCAGTTTCTTTCACCAAGATCATTTTGCAGCCCTAGACTAGGCTTCTGCTCTGCCACTGGTAGGGAGGAGACTGGCAGGCCCTGCGCCAGCCTATTCAGGTAACTGCAGGTAACTTTGGCTGACACAGACTAAAAATTGGAAGTCTACCAGGAAAACTACAGTCATCTTGGACCCACACTGCTTAGCTTGCTGCCCACAGTTGCAGTTGCATCCCCATCCCAAGCAGGGGAGAAAGGGCATGAAGTTTCTTCAGTCTTTCTGAGCAACTACAGTCTAGGCCTGCACAACCTGTATTATTCCACACAGCTGTGACTCTATCCTTACCCCTGGTAAAGGAGAAAGTTGGGAGAAGCTTCATTGGTCCCTGGCACAATGATGGCAGCTTGAGCATCCACAGCTTATAGCACCAGTTAAAACCTTGGCTCCTATTATGCAACCAGCAATGGAGAAAGGGGAGGGAGCCCTAAAGTAAAGCAAAAAACTGCACCCAGAATAAATACTCTAGTAATCCAGATGCCAAGACACCAACAAAAAATTACAATCCACACCAAGAAACAGGAAGCTATGGCCCAATTGAAGGAAAAAGATAAGCCTCCAATGACATAAAGGAGTTGAGACAACTAATTATAGATACTCAAAAAATCTCCTTAATATATTCAATGAAATGACTAAAGAGATTGAGGATATTAAGAAGACACTGGATGAGCACAAAGAAGAATTTGAAAGCATACATAGAAAAATAGCAGAATTTATGAGAATGAAAGGTGTAATAAATGAAATAACAAAAACACTGAAATCATATAATAGATTTGAGGAGGCAGAAAAAAGGGTTGGTGAGCTGAAAGAAATGTCCTCTGAAAGTGAACATACAAAAGAACAGATGAAGAAAATAATGGAAAAATTGAGCAAGGTTTTGGGGAACTAAATGACAGAAAAAGGCGAGCAATATATATGTCATGGGAATCCCAGAAGGAGAAGAGAAGGAATATTTGAAGAAATAATGGTAGAAAATTTTCTAACCCTATTGAAGGACATAGATATTCATGTCCAAGAAGCATAACATACTCCCATCCAAAAAAAAATCTGAATAGGCCAGCTCTGAAACACATACTCATCAGAATGTCAAAGGCCAAAGACAAAGAGAGAATTCTGAGAGCAGCAAGAGAAAAGAAATGCATAACATATAAGAGATACCGAATAAGATTAAGTGATGATTTCTCTCCAGAAATCAAGGAGTCAAGAAGACAGTGGTCTACATGTGAGGTCCACAGTTCAAACCCCGGGCCTCCTTGACCCGTGTGGAGCTGGCCCATGTGCAGTGCTGATGCACGCAAGGAGTGCCGAGCCATGAAGGGGTGTCCCCCACATAGGGGAGCCCCACGCGCAAGGAGTGCGCCTTGTAAGGAATGCCGCCCAGCATGAAAGAAAGTGCAGCCTGCACCGGAATGGTGCCACACACACGGAGAGCTGACACAACAAGAAGATGCAACAAAAAGAAACACAGATTCCCATGCTGCTGGAACAACAGAAGTGGACAAAGAAGATGCAGCAAATAGACACAGAAAACAGACAACCAGGGTGGGGGGAGGAAAGGGGAGAGAAATTAATTAATTAATTAATTAATTTTAAAAAGAAGACAGTGGTCTGATATATTTAAAATATTATGAGAAAAATTTCAAGCCAATAATTTTATATCCAGCAAGACTGTCTTTCAAAAATGAGGGCAAGATTAGAATATTCACAAATAAACAGAAACTGAAAGAAATTCTAAGTAAGAGACCAGATTTTCAGGAAATACCAAAGGCTGTGCTAGAGCCAGAAAAGAAAAGACAGGAAAGAGAGGTCTGGAAGAGATTCTAAAAATGAATAATATATAAATAAAAGTAACTAAAAGTGTCAAAAGAGAGATGAAAATAAAATATGACAGAAAAAACTCAAATAGGCAGGAATAAACTTAACCAATGATGTAAAGCACTTGTATTCAGAAAACTTCAACTCAATGTTAAAAGAAACCAAAAAAGCCCTAAGTAACTGGAAGAACATTCCATGCTCATGGATTGGAATACTAAATATCATTAAGATGTCAACTCTACTCAAATTAATGTACAGATTCAATGCAATTCCGATAAAAATTTCACCAGCCTTAAAAAAAAAAAAAAAAAACAGAAAACACGATCATCAAATTATTTGGAAGAGTAAGTGGTCTTAACAACCAGAAACAACATAAAAAGGAAAAGCAACAGTCATCTCCAGACTTTAAATCACTTTACCTAGCTATAGTGGTAAAAACAGAATGGCACTGACATAAAGACAGACACACAGACCAATTGAACCAAACTGACGGTTCAGAAACAGACCTTAACATATATGGTCAAGTGATTTTTGACTAGCCTGTCAAACCCACACAGCTAGGGTAGAACAGTCCATTCAACAAATGGTGCTGAAAGAAATGGATGTCCATAACTGAAAGAAGGAAAGAGAACCTCTATCTCACACCTTATCCAAAAATTAACTCAAAATGGATAAAAAAAATCTAAAAATAAAAGCAAGGACCATAAAACTTCTAGAAGAAACTATAGGAAAATACCTTCAAGACCAGGTGGTACATTGTGGATTCTTAAAGGAGGTAAGAGGAGGACTGAGATGGACTACTGATGTTTAATGTATGTAGAAGTTTTAATATGCTTTACTCTAAAAGTATGGAAATGTATAGAGTGGATGGAAAAAACAGTGAGTAACAGCTAGTTTATAAATGGGGATGTGGCTGTAAATGGTAGTCTAGGTATGTAAATGCCAATTGACAGAATGCTAGAGAATAATCTAGGAACTAAAAAGCACAGTAAACCAAGAGGTGGATGAGAACTGTGGTGGATGATACAGATGCAAGAGTGTCCTTTGTGAGCTAAAGCAACCATTTCAGGGTGTTGGGAATGTGGAGAAGCATGGGGAAAATACAGCAGGTATGACCTGCAGACTATGGTTAGCAGAAATAATATAATATTTGTGCATCTATGAGAAAGATATACTGTGTTGATAATGAAGCAGTATGGAAAATGTGAGCCAAATGTACACTATAGACATGATAACAATCAGATATTACCTTATCTGTGACAAATGTTCTTCCACAATATAGTGTGTTGATGCACATGCATCTGGTCAGATGGTATAACTTGCAAATTGTTTATCATCCGAGATTAAGAATAACAGTGGAAAAGTGGAAAAGAGGGCAAAGGGGAAAATTGTTGATTTTGTAAGAGACAGGGAAAACTTAATAAAAGAAATTGTTTAAAATTAAACAAACTAAAATTTTATGAACTAAGTGTAAAAAGACAATTCTTAAAAGCTTTATTTTATCAAAAATCAAAAATTCTGGGTCTGCCTTTGAACCCTAACACTATAGGTAACTCTTTAACAACAGGACAAATGATGCTTTTATGGCTTCTTTCCAAAAAAATTTTAGGGCCCTGTTTATATCTTTATTCCAAAGACTGTAGATAGTTGGGCTAAACATGGAAGTGATCTCAGCATACATCATTGAGATCAGTGCACTTGAATGTGTGTTCTGTGAAGCAGCAAAATTAAAGTAAGTATCTAGGTTTGAACAGTAAAATAAGGATACAATTGAAGGTAAGACACACAGGTGGAAAAAGCTTTATACTCTTTATACTTCTTCTGAGCTCATGAGATTGCATGTATGTAGGAAACAATCTTAGAATAAGAGGAAAGGAGCCCAGCAAGGGGAATCCCACCTAGCAATACAGCTACAAAATACATCATGTCATTGATGCAGGTGTCAGAACAGGCAAGTTGGACCATCTGATCAAGTTTAGAGAAACAGTGTGGGGTTTCCAAATGTGAGCAAAAGGAGAGCTATAATACCACTGAGCTTTATAGCAAGGAATTCAAGGCACTCAGGATCCATGACCCCACAACTGTCCATCTAAAAGTCAGGGGTTCATGATGAACATGTAATGCAGGGAGTGAGAGATGACCATGAAGTTGTCACAGGCTATCACCACTAGAAAAAGGTTTTAATACTGCAAAGAGCATGAGAAAAGATATCTGAGTGATGAATCACTACAGGATATATTTCTGAATATTGACCAGTATCTTTTGGGTGGTAGTGGAGATGAAACATATGTCAGAAAAGCGCAGATTGGAGAGGAAGAAGTACACGGATGTGTGGAGGTGGGAGTCAGTGATGGCCAGGATGATGAACATGTTCCCAAAGACAGTGACCAGGTACCCAGCCAGGAACAACAGAGAGAGGAAGCGCTGCAATTCTGTTTCTTCTGAAAACCCCAGAAAAAATTCTGTGATTTAGGTTTTGTTTCCTAGTTTCATGTGCCTGATGTAACTAGGAGGAAAAAGAAAAACATCATGACACATTTTCGTACAAACTGACTGTTATAGTTTGCTAAAAGCAACTGGAAGCAATATACCAGAGTGGCTTGCCTTTTATAATGGGAATTTCTTAGGTTGAAAACTTACACTTCTGAGGCTGTTAAATTATCCAAATAAAGGTGTCATCATGAGAACAGGCACCAGCAATCCTGGAGTCTTCTCTCACATGGCAAGGGACACGGAGGCATCTTCTTCTCTTCTAGGTCTGGGTGCTTCAATTTCTGCCTTCTCCATCTTTAACTTCCTCTCTCTGAAATTTCTTCCTGATATCTTGGATACATTCTCTCAGTTTCTATGTCTTTCTTTCTGTCTCCACACATTTCTTCCATTTATATAGGAATCCAGTAAAAACCCTGGCTCATGACCTACTGAAGTGATCTAATAAAAAAGAAGATTCATTAAAACAATCCAGTAAAAACCTCCCATCCACAATAGGTTTACATCACAGGAATGGATTAGCTCTAAGGAGAATATCTAATGGATTGACCCAGCTTCAATTGTCATGCTGGCATTGCTAAGTCTAGAGCAAATGTTACAGTATCTAATTTTCATTCAGGAAACTAATGTATATGTTTTGTTCATACATCTAGGTGGTGGGGACTTCTGTTAACTCTGTTTAGGATTTTCTGGCCCTCCCTCAGCCTTTTCTTTAAGAAGCCATGCCCTTTACAACTTTTATAAAATATCAGTTCATCTGTTAGCGATATTTATATTGTCCAGACACAGTCAAGGCAATAGGAATACAGTGTAGGACACTAAAGAACTCATATTCTGATGATGGAGAAAGAATGTAGTAAATAAACAAGAATCCTATAACATATCAATGGGTAGCTTTTATAAATTAGGAAAAGAGAGGTTGTTAAAAAGTAGACAGTGAAAATGGCCATGTTATTTGTTGCTGGTGTTCAGGCAAGTCCAGTAGACAAGATAACATTTTAACAGACGTCTTTCTGGTATGATATCAGGAGACACAAGAAAACCTGGAGAAGCATGTGGCCAGCTAAGAGATATCTAATACAGAAGACCAAAGAAAGGCCTTCTTTTAGATTTTCTCATTAAGTGAGCTATGCAGTGTGGTGAAGGGAGAGAAGATGAGGTATTATGTAAGAAATTATATCATAGAAGGTTTAAGAACAAGGTAATGATTGAGGGAAGATGGCAGTGTAAAGAGTTCCTTACACCAGAACACTATTTTTTATCCTTTTTTAAAACTTTTTTCTTCTTTATTTTCTTTTAAATGTTGCATTTAAAAATTTGAGATCTCCATATACTCCCCACCCCCCTACCCCACTCCTCCCACATCAACAACCTCGCCCATCATCGTGGCACATTCACTGCACCTGGTGAATACATTTTGGAGCACTGCTATACCACATGGACAGTGGTCTACCTTGTAGTCTGCACTCTCCCCCAGTTTACCCTGAACACTATTAAACAGACAGAAACTGTGGGGAAAAACTATTTTGAAACTTTGGGGGCCAGAAGAAAACTATACATCATCCAGGGATTCGTAGGAGAAAGAGACCAAATTACAGTAAAGAACAGTAATTGCGCTCTCTACACAGAGGCTACTTTTGCCAATATTCTACTCTTATGGTATTAGCTTCAGTCCATGTCTAACTCACTGTTGAAAGAAAGGAGAATAAAAATCTTCTTCCCCAAAACCCGAGGTAGCTTGCTGATCATTGAACAAGGCTTTTGATTAGTGATTTCAATGGAGAACAATGAGTGAGGATGGTCATTGTTTCAAACTTCCTAGAAAAAAAACATGGTGGAGGAGACTTAAAGATGCTACATTTCATCAGAACTCTTGTGGATAGTCAGTTATAGGGCTGCATTCCTGGGCTGGCAAAGAAAGCTCAGCTTTTCAGGGCCATGGGAGAAGCTCTTGGCATCCATCCTGAACCCTACCTCAGTTCACATTGTAGCTGGCATTTTTCCCTTTCATGGGTCCCAGTCCGTGTGTTGCCTGGAGAAGACTGATTTGGAAGTCATATCTCAAATGCCCTATCTCCCACAATTTGTTGTCCAAGCGAATCAGGTTGAAACAATGAAAGTAGTATAGAAATCATAAAGGCAGAAAGTCTGGGGCAAAGACTTGCCATCTTCAAACACAGGGATGTCAATCTCCTCAGAAACAGAGGAGACAATCAAACTCCTTTATATAGGAAAATTCCAGAGTAGTTTAAAATCAAAAGGCCAAGACAAAACAGTGGCCCAGAAAGAGAGGGAAAACTGTGCACACTGCATTTAGTTGGGGCAGACCTTCCTGATAATTCTGAACTTCAGAAAATTTCCATCTTATCACCAGCTAGATAGAAAATCAAAAAACAGACATATCAAGGAATAAATACCAGAATTAACATTTTGAAATATTAAATATATAGTATGTGTAACAGAACAATAAAAAGAAAAAAAGGAAATTATAGGCCATCCAAAGGAAGAGAATTCAAGCCCAGAAAATATCAATGTAGAAGACTAGAATGTATATAAAACAAACAAAGGCTATAAAAATGACCTAAATATGCTCAAGAAGATAAAGGAAAATACAGAGAAAGAACTAAAATATATCAGGAAAACAATGAATGAGTAAATGAGAATCTTAGTAAAGAGATATAAATTTTAAAAACGAGACAATTACACAGAACTGGAGATGAACAACACAGTAACTGAAATGAAAAATTCCCAGGAAAGTTTCAAAAGCAATTGGAGCTGTTAGAAGAAAGACTCAGTGAGCTTGAAGACAAGAACATTGACATGATTCTGGCTGAGGAGGAGAAAGAAAAAAGAAAACTAAAACAATAAAATAGCTTAAGAGACCTCTGTAACACCATCAAGTGTATCAATACATGCATTATGGGAGTCCCAGAAGGAGATGAAAAAAGAGAAGGGGACAAAAGGAATACTCAAAAAAATAATGACAGAGAACTTCCCAAACATAGCAGAAGTCATGACTATGCACATCCAAAAAGCCCAGAGGACACCAAACCAGATAAACATGAAGGAAAATACATCCCATCGTATATTGATCACAACGTAAAATGCTAAAGGACAAGGAAAGAGATGAAAGCTACAAGAGAAAATCTACATGTTTATTACAAGGGACCTTTAAGTAGATTGTGTGCCAATTTCTCATCAGAAACCATGGGGAAAAGAAGGCAGTGGGTTAAAATACTTAAAGAGCTGAAAGAAAACTACTGCCAAGCAAGAATAATATATCTGGTGAGACTTTCATTTAGAAATGAGGGAACCGAGAGAGTCTACAACTGCAAGCAGGAGAAGTGCATCCCTCAGCCATGCGGGATCTAAGCCCCCTCTTCATTTAGAGGTGGAATGGACATCACCATCCCAGCGTCCACAGGATGAAGGAATAAAATATGGATTAGAGTGGGCTTACTGGTATTCTACTATAGAATTATTGTGACTCCAGCAATTGAAGAAATTGTGTCATTGATAGGTAGAAAGTGGCCATGGTAGTTGCTGAGGATAGGGAGACAAAGGAAGAAATGTGATGTGGGGGCATATTTGGGCCTTGGAGTTGTCCTAAATGATGTTGCATAGACAGATGCTGGACATTATATATCCTGCCATAACCCACTGAATGTACTGGGGGAGAGTGTAAACTACAATGTAAACTATTATCCATGTAAAACAGCAGTGCTCCAAAATGTATTCACCAAATGCAATGAATGTGCCACAATGATGAAAGAGATTGTTGATGTGGGAGGAGTGTGGGGTGGGGTGAGGTGGGGGTATATGGGAACCTCATATTTTTAATTTGGCATTTTGTGTTATCTATGTAACTTTTTAAAAAGAAATACAAAATTTACTAAAAGAAAAAAAAATGAGGGAGAGATTAAGACAGGCTCAGATAAACAAAAGCTGAGGGAGTTCATCACATTTAGACTTTCTCCACAAAAATTGTTAAAAGGAATTCTCCAAACTGAAAGGAGAAGGCACTAGACAGTGGTTCAAAGCAGAATAAAGACCCATGGTAAAGGTAACCATTTACATAAATGTAAATGCCAGAATTATTGCATTATATTTTTTGGTATGTAATTCCACTTCTTAATCCCTAACATTCTAAAATATAGATGCATAAAAATTAATGACAACTCTATGCTTTTGGAAACAAAATGTAAAATGATTTAAGTGGTAACAAGGACAAAAACAGGGGAGAACAGATGGGTATAGGAAAACTATATATGTATGCTACTGAAGTCAGTTTGGTATCAAACCAAATATGATTGTAACATATATTTAGGGTGTTAAATTTTAACTCTATGGCAACCATAAGAAAATTAAATGTAAAATATATCTTGATAGAAAAGAGAAGGAATTCAGTCATATACAACACAAAAAAATCAAATATATATAAAACAAGTTACTGACAGAATACTTGAGGGACTGACAAAGAATGAATAGCAAAATGGCAGAAGAAAGCCTTGCATTGGGGGTGGAGGACTTGGCCCAGTGGTTAGGGCATCTGACTACCACATGGAAGGTCCGTGGTTCAAACCCCGGGCCTCCTTGATCCATGTGGAACTGGCCCATGTGCAGTGCTGATGCGCACAAGGAGTGCCCTGCCACACAGGGGTGTCCCCGCATAGGGGAGCCCCACGTGCAAGGAGTGCCCCCTGTAAGGAGAGCGCCCAGTGTGAAAGAAAGTGCAGCCTGCCCAGGAATGGTGCCGCACACACAGAGAGCTGACACAACAAGATGACACAACAAAAAGAAAGATTCCCGTGCCGCTGACAACAACAGAAGTGGACAAAGAAGATGCAGCAAATAGACACAGAGAACAGACAACCAGGGTGGGGGGGGGCGGGGAAGGGGAGAGAAATAAATAAATAAACAAATCTTTTAAAAAATACTTTAAAAATAAGTCTTGCATTATCAGTAGTGAATTTAAATATGAATGGGTTAGAAAGTGATACTGCCTCATTGACATATACCTTGGAATATGTGCTAAAGTAGCTCCCCAATGTATCAGAGTTGGATTCACTTATATTTTCCCTACACATGCCTCTTCTGCCACATTTACTTGAACTTATAATTAGTACTATACCCACTAAATATATGTCCCAAAGACTTAAATCTTTGGTCTGTCCTTATCCTGGGTGAGTCCTGAAACTCAGCAGAGTTGCAGCTAACACCTCTTCTTCAGGTCATTGGACTCACCAAGGACAAGTAGCAAAATGAAGATGAGCAATGCTCATCCCCCAAAACAGAGAGCATCTACAACTGCAAGCAGGACAGTTCCATTCACCTGTCCCATGGGATCTAAAGATTCCTCTCAAACCGAAGTAGAGTGGACATCACCATCCCAAAATTCTCAAGTTTGAAGAATGAATAAACAAAAGGGGGAAAACCAAACATGAACTAAAATAGACTCATTATTCTAGCAATGGAGAAACTTGTAACAATAATATAAAAAGAGTGGTTTCCAGAGTTTTCGAGGGGAGGGAGTGGGAGGAATAGGGGTAACATGAGGCATTGTTAGAACATGGAAATTGTTCTGCATGATATTGCAATGATGGATACAAGCCATTATGCATTTTATAGAAACTTATGAAATGGTGCAGTGCAAATTGTAAACCAAAATAGTAATTACAGACCATTGCTTATAGTAATGCTTCAATATGTGTTCACTAATTTTAATAAATGTACCACACTAAAGAAAGATGTTGCTAATGTAGGAAATTGGGAGGTGGAGGGGTGGGGTATATGGGAATCCTCTATATTTTTTGATGTGACATTTCTGTAATCTAAAGCTGCTTTTAAAATAAAGAAAAATAAATTTAATAAATGAGTGGATTAAAAATTCCAATATAAAAGGATAAATTGGTAGAATGGATATGAACACTGCTCCCAAAATGTGCTGTCTGCAAAAGACTCACCTTAAATTAAATGGTGCAAGTAGGATGAAAGTGAAAGGATGGAAAAACACAAATACCATGCAAGCAAAGAAGAGCTTACGTAGCTATACTAATATGAGATAAAATACAATTTCAATCAAGTGCAGCTATAATGGAGAAAGATGGTTATTATATAATGATGACAGGAAAATTTCAACAAGAAAATGTAACAACTGTAAATATAATTATAATAATAATGGGATCATGGAATCTAAATACATGAATGTATTTTATTTTATTTTATTTAAAAAAATTTTTCTTATTTTCTTTTAAAGATTAAAAATAGAATACATAATGATTTAGGAAAACTAAAATAAAGTAAAAGATAAATTGGGGTAATAAAAAATGAAAAATATCATAAAATTTTTTTTTGACATTTTGCCTTCCATCCCTACAATAGGTGTTGCCCATATGTGCAGTGACAAGGCAATCCCTTCCATTCTTCCTCACTATCTACATCCTTTTTTTTTTATATGTCTACAAAAAAAGTGTTAGGTCACAGCAAAGTCACATATAGAATACAGGGAATTCTCATATAATCAACATCAAACCCTTTTCTCCCTTCCCAGCAATGATCCTTCTACAAGTGAATGCTACATTTGCTGCAACTGATATAAAGATATTGAAACATAGCTACTCACCATGGCTCCATTATTATTTACATTTTGGTTAATATTTTAGACTGTACACTTTTATAAAACTTGGGTTACATTATGGTTTACAGTATGGTTTACATTTTAGACTATACACCTTTATACATTTTTGGTGATATTTAACATGGCCTGTATTCATCATTTCAGGATCATGCAAAACATTTCTACTGCTCCCAAGTTACCCCATTTTCCAACTATTCTATTCTTCTCTTCCCCCTCCCCTTGGGTCCCATAGTGAAAACCAAGCTTTAGTGCTTGAAAGACAAGATTCATATATACTTGCAACAATGCTGAGGGTCTGACACACTAGTCTGTCTTTCCCCACTGGGAGCCACCCATGCTTTCGAGAGACACACTCCCTTCTGTTTGAGAACATCAGGTCTCCCCAGGATGGGGGCATAACACTTTCCCAATCATTGTATGGGTCTCCACCCACTGATATAGCACACTATTACAAGATGAGAACTCATACAATCCTTAGAAACCTGCCCCAGGTGCACCCTGTGCCAAATGCCCACTGTCAAACATCTTATACTACTAACTGTTACTTATTATATTTTCTAAAGTGTTTTCTCAACATTACAGTTGGAACCACATACCCAACAAACTCCCATGTTCACTTGTTTTCCCCTACCCTCCCCCAAATTATCAGACCATCTGACCCATCCTCCAAACCCTAGCCCCCCTCAAGCCTTCAAAGTCAAACCCAATAGTGTCCTTATGCCCATGTCTTATCTCTTCACTGCACAACTACTTACCTACATTTTATTATAGATTTCGCCCATGTGGGCATTGGCTAACAAACTTTCTCTCACCGCCTATTTCCAGTAAGCCTCTCTTCCAGTTTCTAGCTCTCTGAGAGAGCTTGAAGTGCTTAATTCATATCAGAGAGGTCATGTAATATTTGTCCTTCACTGTCTGGCTTGCTTCATTCACCATAAGGTCCTAAAGATACATCCATGTTATCCCACGTGTTTTTACTGAATTCCATCTTACAGCTGAATAGTATTCCATTGTATGTATATACTGGAGTAATTGATCAGGAAGAAATAACTATGTTAAAAATTTATGCACCTAACCAGAGTGCTCCAAAATACATGAAGAACACACTGGTAAAACTGAAGGGAGAAATAGATGCTTGTACAATAATAGCTGGAAGCTTGTATACACGACACTTACTATTGGATAGAACATATAGGCAATGGATACATAAACAGAAAAATTCAATAATATGAAAAATGAACCAGAACTAATAGATATCTATAGAGCATTGTACCATAAAATGGCAGGAGGTATTTTTTAAAATATACTTTTTTATTTCTTTAAAGATACTTAGATTGCATAAAAGTTACATTAAAAAATACTGTGGATACCCATAGGCCCTGCTCCCAACCCCTCCTCTATTTTCCCACATTAACAATGTTTTACGCTACCATAGTATATTTGTTATAATTGATTAACACATTTTTGCGTATTGCCACTTTTAAGCATGGATTATCATGTACATGGTCGTTTACACCCACTACTGTACAATTTTGTAAGTTTTGGCAAGATATATAATGGCTTGTATCTGTCACTGCAATGTCATTCAGGACAATTTCCGACTGTTTTTCCCTCTCCCTCTCCTCAGAACTTCCAGTTGCCACCGCCTCCACATCAATGATAAAATTTCTTCCACTGTTATAATCACAAAATCTCTATACCAGAAGAATAGTAAGTCTACTCAGGTCCATCACTCAATCCCAAATCATGAGGATTCTGTGATAGTGATGCCCACTCAGCCTCTAATAGAAAGGGGGCATAGATCCCATGGGGCAAATGATGGGACTATCTTGTTTGCATTTGCAGATGCTCTCTGTTCCTTGGGAAGGTAATTGTCCATTATCATCTTCTTGTTAGTTGTCCTGAGTGAGTCCAATGAATTAGAGAGTAGTTGTTGCAAATCTGTTGAAATTCAGGGCCCAGCTGGCACATGCACAGTCTAGAGATTTAAATCTCTTGGACATACACCTATCAGCACTAGCACTAACTATAGGTTCAAATAGAAGGTGAAGAAGAGCCATGTGTAGGAAAACCACAACTGAGTCCAACTCTGTCACACTGGAGAGCATAAATTCCAAAGCTGGGTCCACTGGCAGGGTGCTAAACTCTTGAGCTGTCAGCCCTGCCCACAGTGGCTGGATATCTCTATTCAAGGCAGTATTTACTTTAGCACTCATTGAGACTCTGCAGAGACATGATTAAGTCGAACCTCTGAAATGACCTATAGACTCATTTTGAAGTCTCTTAGGCATATACATTCATTTGTTTTTATACTTTCTCGCTTTTGGGCAAAGTCTTCATCCAGTCACACTGCTGGTTGGCACCTGGTAGCAATCCTTTGGTGGTAAGGAGGTTCACCACTGGGAGTCATGTCCCATCCTGGAGGAAGGTAATGCCCTCATATGCTGACTTTGGTTTAGAGACAGGCCACATTTGAGAAACAAGGAGGCTCTTAGTAGTTAACTCTTAGACACCCTATAATACTAAGCTAAGAATAAAGGTTAATAAGTACAGTTATCAATATCAAGGGCCCTAGAATGATCCGTCCTCTTACACTAATGCCTGCCCCTGTATTTAGGGGATTCTTCTATCCTATTAGAGAATGTGGCATAACTCCTCAGGGTGGGAATTTGATATTCTTTCAGTAATTGTGTGAATCTCCACCAACTGGGACAATACCCAATGAACACTTGAACACATTTTATGCCTTAAAATTACATCCCAGGTGAACCTCTTCCTATTCATCCCACATCATTGACACACCACACCAATGATCTACCCCTGCTACAGTTATAACCTTCTGTGATCCAAAACTTATTCAAATATGAAACCAACAAAATAGCCAAATAAAATTAATAAGAAAATGAAGTAATAATGATAGTTTTCAAAATAAAAGGAAGGTAAAAATTGTTAAAAAATGGAATAATAAAAATAGTAAAAATATAAAATTAAAAAGAATGTTTTGACATTATGTCATTTCAACACTGTAAGATATGTCGTATCCTATGTACAGTGACATTTTCTTCCAATTATTCACTGAGTGTCTTATTTTTCTCATTTATCTTCAAAGAAGCTTTAGGTTACAGAAAAGTAATATAGAGAATAGAGAGGATTTCATAAATCAAATATCTTTCCCCTTTTCTCTTTCCCCTATTAACAGCATTTTATATGCAGAGGGAACATTTATTACAACTGATGAACATTTACTGAAACATAGCTACTAACCACGGCCAATGATTTATGTTATGTTTTACATTTTGGACAATACAGCTTTATAAATTTTCACACAATTTAACATGATCTGTGTCCATCATTGCAAGATCGTGTAGAACACTTCCATTGCCTCAAAATGCCCCATGTTCCATTTATTCTATTCCTCCTTTCCCCCTCCCCAAGGACTTAGGGCAACCACCAAGCTTTACTCCTTAGAGAACAAGATTCATAGTTACTTGCAACAGCATTGATGCCTTGATATACTGTTCTGTCCTCCCCTATTAGTCATGAACAATGCTACTGAAAGACTCCCACCCTTCAGAACATAGTAGGGATCAACAGAGTGGGAGTTTAACAACTTCCAACTCCTTAGGTGGGTCTTGATGCAGTGGTATAGCACGCTTTGACAATATGAACATATACAATCCCTAGAAGCTTGCCCCAGGTGCACCCGGTATCAAATACACCTCACATCCAATACCCTAAAACAGTAAAGCTCCTCTAGCCATATTAATAAAGAAGAAAGAGCTTAAAGCAAACACTTAACTGAACTCCAGGAGGAGTTAGAAAAGGAACAAGAAAATAATGCCAAAGGAAGTAAAAAGAAGAGAATAAAAAAGATTAGAATAGCGCTA
The DNA here is from genome assembly GCF_030445035.2 of Dasypus novemcinctus. Lineage (NCBI taxonomy): Eukaryota > Metazoa > Chordata > Mammalia > Cingulata > Dasypodidae > Dasypus > Dasypus novemcinctus. The sequence continues at coordinate 1,018,396 of NC_080696.1, read as the reverse complement.
AATGAAATTGAAAATAAGAAAGAACAAGATGAAATAAACAAAACAAAAGCTGGTTCTTTGAGAAGACCAATAAAATTGATGAAACTTTAGTGAGACTAACAAAAAAACAACAACAGAGAGGATGCAATACATACTATAAATGTGAAAGGTGACATCACCACCAATTCCACTGAACTAGAGTATAAGAGGATAATTTAAAGAATTGTATGACAACAAGATGTTTAACTTAGAGGAAATGGACAAATTCCTAGAAACAAACAGGCAGCCTAAATAGGTGTAAGAAGGAATTGATTAACTCAACAGACCAATTACAAGTAATGAGACTGAATTAGTCATCAAACCCCCACAACTAAGAAAACCCCTGGACCAGGTGAATTCTACCAAACATTCTGGAAAGAACTAACACCGATACTGCTTAAACTCCTCCAACAACAGAAGTGGATGGAACACTTTGTAACTAATTCCATGATGCCAACATCACCCTAATACCAAAGTCATACAAAGACACCATGATAAAGGAAAACTATTGATCAATCACTCTAATGAACCTAGATGCTAAAACACTCAATGAAATACTTTACTATATTCAACAACACAACAAATGAATTATACATCATGAACAAGTAGGTATCATTCCTCATATGCAATGATGTTTCTGCATAAGAAAAACAATGTAGCACACTACATAAAAAGATCAAAATTTAAAACTCACATGATCACCTCTATAGATACAGAAAAGAGATTCAACACAATACTGGAATCTGTCTTGAGAAAAATATATAAAAAGATAACAATAGAAGGAATCATCCTCCACATCATAAAGGGTATATATGAAAACCCACAGCTAACACTCTATTCAATGGTAAAATCCTAAAACTTTCCCTCTAAGATATGGAACAAGACAAATATACCCACTGTTGCTACTCTTATTTAACAATGTGTTAGAGGTACTTGTTCAAGCACTTAGGCAGAAAAAGATATAAAAGTCATCAAAATTGAAAGAAAGAGGTAAAAATTTCACTATTTACAGATGATATGAGTCTATCTGTAGATGTGATATGAGATATCCACATCAAACTACTAGAGTTTATAAATGAGTTCAATAAAGTATCAGGTTATAAGATTAATGGGCAAAAAAAAATCAGTAGTTTTTGTGTATACCAATAATGAGCAATCTGAGGGTGAAATCATGGAAAAATTCCATTTACAATGGCAAATAAAAAATCAATCCATAGGAATAAAATTAACTAAAGATGTAAGTGACTTGTACATGGAAAACTACACAACTGTTAAAGGAAATAAAAAATAACTGAAATAAATGGAAGAATATTCCCTGTTCATTATTAGAAAGACTAAACATTATTAAGATATCTATGTTACCCAAAATGATTTACAGATTTACTTAAATAAAAATCACCATAGCATTTTTTACAGAATTGGAAAAGCTAACTATGCTTTTGTAAGAGCAAGAGGCTCTGAGCCACAGATTTATTGAAAAAGAAAAATGAAATCAGAGAAATCACAGTACCTAATACTAAAACATACTACAAAGTTATATAGTTCAAAACTGCATGGCATTGGCACAGGGATAGACATACTGACCACTGGAACCAAATTAAGAGTTCTGATATAGGTCGTTGCATGTGAAATCAACTGATGCTTGACAAGGCAACCCAACCTTTAAACTGATAGAGAATGAATTCTTTAACAAATGGTGCTTGGAGAACTAGATATCTGTATCCAAAACACTGAGAGAAGAACACTATCTCACACCTTATACAAAAATTAACACAGGATGGATCAAAGGCATAAATATAAGAGCCAAGATCATGAAGATTTTGGACGATAATGTTGGGAAGCATCTTCAGAATCTTATATTAGAAAATGGTTTCGAGGGATTGGGGCAAGATGGCAGCTGAGTGAACTTCCCTGTTACTAGCTCCTGCAGGGAATTGGCTGGGCGGCATTGGAGACTCTTTGGGACCGGGCTGTTTTGGGATTTTTGCTGGTCTGGAGGTGTCTGGACATTGACTTGGAGGGAAGGTAACAGAGAGGATCCGTCTGTGAAATATGTATGGACATCCCAGCTACGTGTGGAGGATTCCCTCCTTGGGTAGGCAGAGCCGAGGCATCTAGCACCGCGGCGGCGGGGGGAGCTGGGCTGAGCGCCGAGCGGCGGCGGCTGGGGGAGCCCGGCCGAGCCTGGCGGCGGGGTTTCTGTTCTTTTTTTGTTTCTTTGTTTGTTTGGTTTTTTTTGGAGGCTCTGCAGTACTGGGGAGTTCGTGGGCCCTGGGCGGCCTATTGGGGGTTGGTGGGAAGGGAGGTGCTTGCGGACCCATTTGGGCAGACAGACGGGGATTTTAGGGCAAAGTGGGGGCAATTTTTGATTGCGGACACAAACAATAGCGTTTCCACCTAGAGCCACACCCCCCCCAAGCCCGGCTGCTGACCTACAGCAGTCTCAAAGTGATAGCAACAAAGAGACGCTACCAGGGTCTCGCGGGGTGGCAGACGTTTGGAAGCTGATTAGGGGAATATTTTGTGAAGCGTGGGAATTTCGGGTTTGGACTCTGTTATTAGCATTTCTGGCTGGAGCCCCTCCCCCGGACCTGGATATTGATCTGAGTCATTAAATTGGCTTCAGCCTAGAGGCGCCCCCAGGTGGACGTTCCTGGAGACCACAGGGTGGGAGGGTTCCTGAAGTCAATCGGTGATATATCCACACAATAGACCCTAGTAAGTAAGCGAACTGTAGAACACAGAACACAGGATAGAGCTTGTGGATGAGACCTCACCCATAGGGCTGGCACCCAGCTGCAGGGATGCCTGAAGGCAGTGATGCACTGTGGTGCTCCCAGGCTTCCTGTTAACTGGACTCGAGGTTGCCAGGTCTGAGTTCCCTGGACTCTGGCAGCCCACACGCCAGAGACTCACACCTCCTGAGGCCTCAATACCTCAGACTGTCCATCCCTGAATCCACCACGCCCTGAGTTCATCTGAGGCCCTTGAATGTCCTAGCCCTCAACGTTTGCATTTTTCTTCTTTGTTTTATTTTGTTTTGTTTTTATTTTTATTCTATTTCTATTTTTTATTCTAGTTTTTTAATGTTCTGATTCCTGGCATTGCATTATCCCCTAGTCTTTTCTCCCAGCGTATCCCCCAAAGTCTCTTTTTTTTTTTTTAATCCTCTCTTTCTTGTCCCCGATCTTCTTCTTATTCTATTTTATCTTAACAATACAATGGATCCTGCAGGAAACACCTCACATTTGCTGGGTTTCCTCATCCTCCACTGCCTCATTTCTCTATGAATAGATTTAGGCTATCTACACTATTCCCTTTCCCCTACAACTTGATATCCTCCACCATCTGCTATCTCTCCTATATTCCACCTCCCTTTCTTTGACCCACAAAGTGTCTAACTCTTAATTTCTAATACCTTTGTTTAGTTTTCCATCTGGTATCCGCCCTTGAAACTATTACCTCTCTTTTCTCTTTCCCTCTCTTACGAAAACAACAGCTTCTTAGTACATACCATATTCCTCCCATATTCAGTCGTCTACCTCATTATAGGTACTTTCCTACTACTATAACTCTACACAATTTACATGATCCCTCCATCCTCCGAGAACTCATATTGTTGCTTTGTTAACATATATCACCAATACCACTTTACACTTTTTCCTTCCTTACACAATTGCCTTTCCCCAGCACTAATATTTTCCTTTACAGTGAACTTAACCAGCAATAAGAAATTGGAATAAGAAGAACAAAGTGACAAAGAGAAGATATAACACTTACGCAAAAACAACAGCTAATTTTTTTTATTGACTTTGTAATAATATTACATTAAAAATATATATGTGAGGTCCCATTCAACCCCACCCCCCCACACCCCCTCTCCTCCCCCCCAACAACACTCGTTCCCATCATCATGACACATCCATTGGATTTGGTAAGTACATCTTTGGGCACCTCTGCACCTCATAGACAATGGTCCACATCATGGCCCATACTCTCCTCCATTCCATCCAGTGGGCCCTGTGAGGATTTACAATGTCCGGTGATTGCCCCTGAAGCACCATCCAGGGCAGCTCCATGTCCCAAAGACGCCTCCACCTCTCATCTCTTCCTGCCTTTCCCCATACCCATCGTCCACCATGTCCACTTTTCCCAATCCAATGCCACCTCTTCTATGTGGGCATTGGATTGGTTGTGTCCATTGCACCTCTATGTCAAGAGGAGGCTCAGATTCCACATGGATGCTGGATGCAATCCTCCCATTTTCAGTTGTAATCATTCTAGGCTCCATGGTGTGGTGGTTGTCCTTCTTCAACTCCATCTTAGCTGAGTGTGGTAAGTCCAATAAATCAGATTGTAGGTGCTGGAGTCTGTTGAGGCTCAGGTCCTGGCTATCACATTGTCAGTCCAGAGATTCAAATCCCCTAAATATATCTTAAACCCCAACATTAACTGCACCTCCAGCACATTAGCATGAAAGTCTTATGAAGGGAGATCCCATCTGAGTCCAGATTCATCACACATAAACACCATTTCCAAAGAGGGGCCATCTGACCTGGTAGTTAACCCCATCGGCCATGACCATAACTCCCATGGGTCTCTTTAGCCTTCAAAGGAACCAATATCTGGGGGTTGTATCTGCTTTATCTGTCTCTCTGACTCTGCTCAGTTGTGCATGAGGGCAATCCTTCTGCCAGCCTCCAGACTCTTTTTTAGAAACTCGTAGCCATATAAACTCATTTCTCCTTTCCATTTCCCCCTTACTTTAGGTCAAACAGCATTTTAAAGTCATGTTATTTTATGTAGACATGGATATTCTGCTGATCCGCATTGAACCTTCTGTACAAGGTCCTTTTCCAGTTGCATCATCAGTTGGTAGTTGATAGTGGTCCCTCGTTGCCAGGGAGGCTCATCTCCGGGTGTCATGTCCCATGCTGGGGGGAAGGCATTGCATTTACATGCTGAGTTTGGCTTCGAGACTGGCCACATTTGAGTAACATGAAGGCTGACAGGAGGAAATTCCCAGGCACAATGTTGCTCTAGGCCTTGTTCTTATTTTAGGTTTATCAGCTCACAAGCATAGTCATTAGCATCAGGGGCTCACTGTTGAACCCTCACTCCCTCCCGGTCCCCGCCGCTGTACCTGGGAGACTGTCGCTGCTCCCCTAGGGACCACGACAGAGCACCACTGGCCAGGAACCCAGTACCCCCCCAGCTGTGGTTTTTAATTGTTGCCACTATGAGTATATCCAAACATTACCATGCACCCTGGACATATGTTCTGTACAGCTCCCTGTCAGCCATATATCACCTGTCATTGGTATCCCATACCAGTATCCCTCCATTGCCATTGTTGAAACACTCTGTGATCCAGAACTCCCCGAAATTTGAAGCCCAATATAATGTCATGGTCCCTTACTAGGGAATGGCATATAGCGATGGGTTTAAAGGATAGATAAAGAACTTGGATAAAGTTAGATAAAGAACTTAGATAAAGAATGTTGACTTGAAAAAATTTCCACATCCTATCTTTTTTTTTTTTTTCCCCCCTAATTATTCAGCTTTTCTTCACAGGAGTCCTAGACCACAGCAATGCACATATATAATATACAGCACTCCCACACATCCACCAGAAAACCTTTTCCCTTCCACAGTGATACTCTTACGCCCTATTCATATCATATTTACTTAAAGTGATGTACAGAGTCTGAGACATTAGCTTTCTAACAAGGTAACATCTGTGCTTACATTATGGTGTATACTTTAGGATACACAGTTCTTTACATTTTTAGTTATCCTATGTTTTACATTATGGTTTACATTATCAGTCTGTCATCTCCTATATGTTATGGTGTAATATTACATGTTTTGTATCCATCCTTGTGTACTCTCAAGAAACTCCTCTCTTAACCCCCATTTACTTTGGTTCTACACATTTAACATCCATTTTCCCTTCCACCTTGGTGCCCACAGTGAGAGCCAACCTCCGTTTCCTGAGGAGCCACTTCCAGAGATAGATGGAATAGTGTTCAGGGCCTAACTTGCTCAACTGCCCCAATGCCCTGGGAGCCACCTTTTCTCTCGAGGGATACAGTTCCCTCTATTTGATGGCATTAGTCCTCCCCAGGATGTGGGTTCACCCCCACTCTCACTACTTGGGATTCCACCCCATGGTGTCACCCACTCTGGCAGAATGAGCATTTAGACATTCCCCAGGAGCCCGTCCTGCATCAGACCCTCCCCTCCGAGCATTCTAAACAGGTAACCCTCTTTATTTTATTTTGATATGATTTTCTCGGCATTTTACTCTCCACCAACTCCTGACCCTCTCCTGTGTTCGTATGCTACCCCTCCCTCCCCCCACTTTTGGGCAACATTACCCATCCGTCCCTCCCCAGCCACCCTCAAACCCGTAAAGCCCCAACCAAAGGCAACCCCTTGCCCCCCTTTTATCTCTTCTTTGTGTTCATACTTACCACCATCTCGTCTTAAATTCCACCCCTGCAGACATCGGCTCATATCCTTCCTCCACCCTCTGATTTCCTGTAAGCCTATTGTTCAGCCTCTTGCTATCTAGGGCAGCTTGTTTATTTCATATCATTGAGGTCATGTAGTATTTGTCCATCAATGTCTGGGTTGCTTCACTCAACATAAGGTTCTCAAGATTCATCCATGTTATCACATGTGTTTGTAGTGTGTTTGTTCTTACAGCTGAGTAGTATTCCATTGTGTGTATATACCACATTTTATTGATCCACTCATCTGCTGATGGGCATTTGGGTTGATTCCAAATTTGGCAATAGTGAACAATGCTGCTATGAACATTGGTGTACATATATCGGTTTGTGTCCTTGTTTTCAGTTCTGCTGGGTATATACCCAGCAGTGGTATTGCTGGGTCATATGGCAAATCTATGGCTAGTTTTTTGAGAAACCGCCAAACTGTCCTCCAGAATGGTTGGATCCTTCTGCATTCCCACCAGCAGTGGATGAGTGTTCCCCTTCCTTCACATCCTCTCCAGCACTTGTATTCTTCTGTTTTTTTCATAGCTGCCAATCTTATGGGTGTAAGATGGTATCTCATTGTAGTTTTGATTTGCATTTTCCTGATAGCTAGAGATTTGGAACATTTTTTCATGTGCTTTCTTGCCATTTGTATTTCTTCTTCGGAGAAGTGTCTGTTTAAGTCTTTTTCCCATTTTTTAAATGGGTTGTTTATCTTTTTATTTTCAAGATATAGGAGTTCTTTATATATGCAAGTTATAAGTTTCTTATCAGATATATGATTGCCAAATATTTCCTCCCACTGTGTGGGCTCCCTTTTTACTTTCTTGACAAACTCCTTTGAGGTGCAGAAGGCTTTAATTTTGAGGAAGTCCCATTTATCTATTAGTTCTTTTGCTGCTCGTGCTTTTGGTGAGATATTCATAAATCCATTTCCTATTACAAGGTCCTGTAGGTGTTTCCCTACAATGCTTTCTAAGGTTTTATGGTCTTGGCTCTTATATTTAGGTCTTTGATCCATCTTGAGTTGATCTTTGTATAAGGTGTGAGATGGTAATCCTCTTTCATTCTTCTACATATGGCTATCCAGTTCTCCAGACAGCATTTGTTGAATAGGCCACTCTCTCCCAATTGAGAGGGTTTGGTGGCTTTATCGAATATTATGTGGCTATATATGTGAGGTTCTATATCAGAGCTTTCAATTCGAATTCATTGGTCTGTGTGTCTCTCCTTATGCCAATACCATGCTGTTTTCACCACTGTAGCTTTGTAGTATGTTTTGAAGTCAGAAAGTGTGATTCCTCCTATTTCGTTTTTCTTTTTCAGTATGTCTTTGGCTATTCGGGGTCTCTTTCCTTTCCAAATAAATTTCATAGTTTTTCTAGTTCCTTAAAGAAGGCTGTGTTGATATTTATTGGGATTGCATTGAATGTGTAGATCAGTTTTGGTAGGATAGACGTCTTAATAATGTTCAGTCTTCCTATCCATGAACAAAGAATAGTCTTCCATTTATTTAGGTCTTCTTTGATTTCCTTGAACAATCTTGTATAGTTCTCGTTGTATAAGTTCTTTACCTCTTTAGTTAAATTTATTCCTAAGTATTTGATTTTTTTATTTACTATTGTGAATGGTATTTGTTTCTTGATTTCCTCCTGATCTTGCTCATTATTGGTGTACAGAAATGTTACTGAATTTTGTGCATTGATCTTATAACCTGTGACTTTACTAAACTCATTTATGAGTTCTAGAATCTTCATTGTAGATCTCTCAGGGTTTTCTATGTATAGGATCATGTCATCTGCAAATAATGAAATTTTGACTTCTTCCTTTACAATTTGAATGCCTTTTATTTCTGGTTCTTGCCTCAGTGCTCGAGCAAGTACTTCTAAGACAATGTTAAATAGGAGCGGAGACAGTGGGCATCCTTGTCTTGTTCCTGAGTTTAGAGGGAAGGAGTCTAGGATTTCTCCATTGTAAACAATATTGGCTTTAGGTTTTTCATATATACTCTTTATCATGTTCAAAAAATTCCCTTGTATTCCAATCTTTTGGCATGTTTTTATCAAGAAAGGGTGCTGTATTTTGTCAAATGCTTGTTCTGCATCAATAGATATAATCATGTGATTTTTTTCCTTCAATCTGTTTATATGGTGTATTACGTTGATTGATTTTCTTATGTTGAACCATCCTTGCATGCCTGGAATGAATCCCACTTGGTCGTGGTGTATAATACATTTAATGTGTTGTTGAATACGATTAGCAAGTATTTTGTTAAGTATTTTTGCGTCTAGGTTCATTAGAGAAATTGGTCTGTAATTTTCCTTTCTTGTGATGTCTTTGTTTGGCTTTGGTACTAGGGTAATGTTGGCATCATAGAAGGAGTTGGGTAATGTTCTTTCTGTTTCGATGTTTTGGAATAGTTTCAACAGGATTGGTGTCAGTTCTTTCCGGAATGTTTTGTAGAATTCACCTGTGAAGCCATCTGGCCCTGGGCTCTTCTTAGTTGGGAGATTTTTAATAACTGATTCTATCTCTCTGCTTGTGATTGGTTTGTTAAGATCGTCAATTTCTTCTTTTGTCAATATGGGCTGCTTATGTGTTTCTAGGAATTTGTCCATTTCCTCTAGATTGTCATTTTTGTTGGAATATAGTTTTTCAAAATATCCTCTTATGATAGTCTTTATTTCTGTGGGGTCAGTGGTGATATCGCCTTTCTCATTTCTTATTTTGTGTATTTGCATCTTCTCTCTTTTTTTCTTTGTTAGTGTTGCTAAAGGTTTGTCAATTTTGTTGATCTTCTCAAAAAACCAGCTCTTGGTCTTGTTTATCTGTTCAAGTGCTTTCTTATTTTCTATTTCATTTAGTTCTGCTCTTATCTTTGTTATTTCCTTCCTTCTTCTTCCTGTTGGGTTACTTTGTTGTTGTTTTTCTAATTCCTTCAAATGTGCAGTTAGTTCTTCAATTTTTGCTCTTTCTTCTTTTTTGATATATGAATTTATGGCTATAAACTTCCCTCTCAGTACTGCTTTTGCTGCATCCCATAAATTTTGGTATGTTTTGTTATCATTATCATTTGTTTCAAGGTAGTCTTTGATTTCTTTTGAGATTTCTTCTTTAACCCACTGTTTTTCTAAGAGTGTGCTGTTTAATTTCCAAATCGTGGTGTGAAATCTGGGCTTCTGTCCCTTGCAAATCTCCAGCTTGACTCCACTGTGGTCAGAGATAATGTTTTGTATGATTTCAATCTTTCTGAATTCGTTCAGCATTTCTTTGTGGCCTAGCATATGATCTATCTTGGAGAATGATCCATGTGCGCTTGAGAAAACTGTATATCCTGCTGTGTTTGGGTGTAGCGATCTATATATGTCTATTAGATCGAGCTCCTCTAATATACTATTCAGATGTTTTGTTTCTTTGGTGATTCTCTTTTGAGATGTTCTGTCCAGAGTTGATAGTGGTGTATTAAAATCCCCCACTATAATTGTAGATGCATCTATTCTTTCACTTAGTTTGTCCAGCGTTTGCCTGACGTATTTAGAGGCACCCTTGTTAGGGGCATAGATATTTATGATTGTTCGATCTTCTTGACAGATTGTCCCTTTCACTAAAATGTAGTATCCTTCTTTGTCTCTCACAATTGTTTCACTTTAAAGTCTATTTTGTCTGATATTAATATAGCTACTCCTGCCTTTTTTTGGTTATTGTTAGCTTGTATGATTGTTTTCCAGCCATTCACTTTCAATCTCCATGCGTCTCTGGGTCTAAGATGTGTCTCTTGTAGACAGCATATGGATGGGTCATATTTCCTTATCCAATGTCCCAGTCTGAATCTTTTGATAGGTGAGTTTAATCCGTTGACATTCAGTGTTATTACTATCAAGGAATTATTTGTGTTAGCCATATTTTGATTGGATTTGTGTTTGTCATATTTTGTTTGTATATTTTTTTTGTCTTTTTTTTTTGTTGTTGTTGGTCTTATACTCTCCTCCAACTTTGCCTTTCCTGTTTTTTCCTTTCTTCCTGCAGAACTCCCTTTAGAATTTCTTGAAGGGGAGGTTTCTTGTTGGTATACTCTTTCAGTTTCTGTTTGTCTGCAAATATTTTGAACTCTCCATCATGTTTGAATGCTAGTTTAGCTGGATAGAGTATTCTTGGTTGGAAATTTTTTTCCTTTAGTACCTTGACTATATCATACCACTGTCTTCTTGCCTCCATGGTTTCAGAAGAGAAATCAGCACTTAATCTAATTGAGCTTCCCTTGTATGTGATGGTTTTCTTTTCTCTTGCTGCTTTTAGGATTTTCTCTTTGTCTTGAGCATTGGATAATTTGACAAGTATATGTCTTGGGGTGGGCCTGTTTGGGTTTATGACCAGTGGAGTGCGCTGTGCTTCTTGGATATGTACATCTGTCTCTTTCAGTAGATTTGGGAAGTTTTCAGCCATTATTTCCTGCAACACTCCTTCTGACCCCTTTCCCTTCTCTTCACCTTCTGGAATGCCTATAATACGTATGTTTGAGCGTTTTGCATTGTCATTCAGGTCCCTAAGTCCTAATTGGATTTTTTCTATCTTCTTATTGACCCCTTCTACTATCTGTTTGATTTCTGATGTACTGTCTTCCACATCACTAATTCTCTGCTCTGTCTCTTCTAGTCTGCTGATATTTGCTGCAAGAGTATTTTTGATTTCTTGAACTGTGGTGTTCATTCCCATCATATCTGTTATGTTTTTGCGTATGTCTGCAATTTCCCCTCCAAGTGATGTCTTCATGTTGTTAACCTCTTTCATTACTTCATCAAATTTGTCGGTGATAAATGTTCTGAGATCTTTCATTGCTTGTGCCAAGTTTTGCTCCCCTTCGTGATTATTGGTTTGTTGATTGGATTCAGCCATGTTTTCCTGATTATTGGTTTGGTTTGTAGATTTTTGTTGCTTTCTGGTCATCTCTTTATTTTGACGAATTTAATCAGTTCCTTAGCTTCTTTGTCTGCTCTTGGAGGTTAATTAGTTGTTATTTTTGCATAGGTGTTATATCTTCTCTTTGTCACTTTTTTCTTCTTATTCTAGTTACTTGTTGTTGGTTAAGTTCACTTTAGAGGAAAGTATTAGTGTTGGGGAAAGGCAATTGTGTAAGCAAGGGAAAAGTGTAAAGTAGTATTGGTGATGTATGTTAATAAAGCAAGAATATGAGATCTGGTAGGATGGAGGTTAGACTCATGTAGATTGAATAGAGTTATAGCTGTAGGTAGAGTACCTTTTATGAAGTAGATGACTGAATATGGGAGGAATATGGTATGAACTACAAAGCTATTGTTTTCATGAGAGAGGGAAAAAGAAAAGAAAGGTAATAGTTTCAAGAGTGGATAACAGACAGAAAACAGAACAAAGGTATTAGAAATTAAGAGTTAGACACTTTGTGGATCAAAGAACGGGATGTGAGGAGTGGAATATAGGAGAGACAGTAGATGATAGTGGATATCAAGATGCAGGGGAAGGGGGATAGTGTAGGTAGCCTAAATCAGTTCACACAGAAATGAGGCAGTGGAGGATGGGAAAACCCAGCAAATGTGAGGTGTTCCCTGTAGCACCTATTGTGTACTTGAATTAAAATAAAATAAGTGGAAAATGAGGGACAAGAGGGAAAGAGAAAACTGAAAAAAAAACTAATTATAATAAAGAAAAAAAGAAAGACAAGAAGAAAGGAAGAAAGAAAATGAGGATAGGCAAACGGTGGGGAACAGATAGGGGGAAGAGAGATACAGGTATACACGTGTCACAATTGCAACACTATCTAAAACAACAACCAAAAAAAACCCCCAAATAACTGTATAAAAAAAAAAGGACTTTGGGGGACACGCTAGGAGAAAAGATTAGGGGATAATGCAATATTAGCAATCAGGGCGTCAAAAAGAGTAAAAAATAAGATAAAGTGAAAATAAAAACAAAACAATATGAACCAATAAAGATAAAACGCAAACGTTAAGGTCCAGGGCACTCAAGGACCCCAGGTAGACCCCAGGGTGTGATGGATTCAGGGGTGGAAAGTCTGAGACACTGAAGACTCAAGAGGTGTGAGTCTGGGGTGTGCACCGCCAGAGTCCAGGGGACCCAGACCTGGCAAGCTCAAATCTGGTCCACAGAAAGCTTAGGAGCCCCGCAGTGCAACACAGCCCTCAGGGATCCCCGTAGCTGGGTGCCAGCCCCGTGGGGGAAGCCAGGTCCGCGAATTCTATATTGAATGTCTGATCCCTGCAATTCACCTACTTCTCAGGGTTTCAGCCTTTGGACAGCTCCCTCCCTGTGCTCCCATGTAACGGCCACTTGAGGGCGCCTCTACACCACAGCCAGTTCAATGACCCAGATCCCAAGCCCCGCCGGGTGGGGTGGCTTCAGCTGGAAACGCCGAAAACAGACTCTAAGACCCGAAATCCCAAACTTTGCAAAATATTCCCCAATCAGCTTCCAGACGTGTCTTCCTCCCTCACTGCACCCTACAACAGTCTCCCAATTGTGTCCCCTTATTGCCCAAAATCCAATTCCATTGCAGATTGGCAGCCGGACCTGTGGGGATGGGGCTCCAGGCTGAAGCGCTTCCCCCCCAACAACAGCTAATTAATCTCCAAGACTAGACAAAGAAGCTAAGGAACTGATTAAACCCGTCAAGAAAAAATGATGACAAGACAGCAACAAAAATATACAAACCAAACCAGTAATCAGGAAAACATGGCTGAATCCAATCAACAAACCAATAATCACGAAGGGGAGCAAAACTTGGCACAAGCAATGAAAGATCTCAGAACATTTATCACCGACAAATTTGATGAAGTAATGAAAGAGGTTAACAACATGAAGACAACACTTGGAGGGGAAATTGCAGACATGCACAAAAAAATAACAGATATGATGGAAATGAACACCACAGTTCAAGAAATCAAAAATACACTTGCAGCAAATATCAGCAGACTAGAAGAGGCAGAGCAGAGAATTAGTGATGTGGAAGACAGTACATTGGAAATCAAACAGATAGTAGAAGTGGTCAATAAACAGGTAGAAAAAATCCAGATAAGACGTAGGGACCTGAATGATAATGCAAAACACTCAAACATACATATTATAGGCATTCCAGAAGGAGAAGAGAAGGGAAAGGGGTCAGAAGGAGTGTTGCAGGAAATAATGACTGAAAACTTCCCAAATCTACTGAAAGAGACAGATGTACATATCCAAGAAGGACAGCGCACTCCACTGGTCATAAACCCCAACAGGCCCACCCCAAGACATATACTTGTCAAATTATCCAATGCTCAAGACAAAGAGAAAATTTTAAAAGCAGCAAGAGAAAAGAAAACCATCACATACAAGGGAAGCTCAATTAGATTAAGTGCTGATTTCTCATCTGAAATGATGGAGGCAAGAAGGCAGTGGTATGATATAGTCAAGGTACTAAAGGAAAAATTTCCAACCAGGAATACTCTATCCAGCTAAACTAGCATTCAAAAATGATGGAGAGTTCAAAATATTCACAGATAAACAGAAACTGGAAGAGTATATCAACAAGAAACCTCCCCTTCAAGAAATTCTAAAGGGAGTTCTGCAGGAAGTAAGGAAAAAACAGGACAGTCAGAGATGGAGGAGAGTGTAAGAGCAACAAAAAAGACAAAAATAGAAGGGGAAAATAAAATATTACAAAGAAAATATTACAAACACAATTCCAACTAAAATATGGCTACCACAAATAATTCTCTGAATGTAATAACACTGAATGTCAACGGATTAAACTCACCTATCAAAAGATTCAGACTGGGACACTGGATAAGGAAATATGACCCATCTATATGCTGTCTACAAGAGACACATCTTAGACCCAGAGACTCATGGAGGTTGAAAGTGAATGGCTGGAAAACAATCATACAAGCAAACAACAACCAAAAAAAGGCAGGAGTAGCTATATTAATATCAGACAAAATAGACTTTAAATGTGAAACAATTGTGAGAGACAAAGAAGGATACTACATTTTAGTGAAAGGGACCATCTGTCAAGAAGATCGAACAATCATAAATATTTATGCTCCTAACAAGGGTGCATCTAAATACGTGAGGCAAATGCTGGAAAAACTAAGTGAAACAATACATGCATCTACAATTATAGTGGGGGATTTTAATACACCACTATCAACTCTGGACCTAACATCTCAAAAGAGAATCACTAAAGAAACAAAACATTTGAACAGTATATTAGAAGAGCTGGATCTAATAGACATATATAGATCATTACACCCAAACACAGCAGAATATACATTTTTCTCAAGCGCACATGGAACATTCTCCAAGATAGACCATATGCTAGGCCACAAAGAAAGACTTAATGAATTCAGAAAGATCGAAATCATACAAAACAATATCTCTGATCACAGTGGAGTGAAGCTGGAAATTTGCAAGGGATGGAGGTCCAGACTTCACAGCACAATTTGGAAATTAAACAGCACACTCTTAGAAAAACAGTGGGTCAAAGAGGAAATCTCAAAAGAAATCAATGACTACCTTGAAACAAATGATAATGATAACACAACATAAGAAAATTTATGAGATGCAGCAAAAGCAGTACTGAGAGGGAAATTTATAGCCATAAATTCACATATCAAAAAAGAAGAAAGAGCAAAAATTGAAGAACTAACTGCACTTTTGACGGAATTAGAAAAACAACAACAAATAACCCAACAGGAAGAAGAAGGAAGGAAATAACAAAGATAGGAGCAGAACTAAGTGAAATAGAAAATAAGAAAGCACTTGAAAAAATAAACAAGAACAAGAGCTGGTTTTTTGAGAAGATCAACAAAATTGACAAACCTTTACCGAGACTAACAAAGAAAAAAAGAGAAAAGATGCAAATACACAAAATAAGAAATGAGAAAGGTGATATCACCACTGACCCCACAGAAATAAAGACTATCATAAGAGGATACTTTGAAAAAGTATATTCCAACAAAAATGACGATTTAGAGGAAATGGACAAATTCCTAGAAACACATAAGCAGCCCATATTGACGAAAGAAGAATTGAGGAGTTTAACAAACCAATTACAAGCAAAGAGATAGAATCAGTCATTAAAAATCTCCCAACTAAGAAAAGCCCAGGGCCAGAAGGCTTCAAATGTGAATTCTACAAAACATTCCAAAAAGAACTAACACCAATCCTGTTGAAACTATTCCAAAAAATCGAAACAGAAGGAACATTGCCGAACTCCTTCTATGAGGCCAACATTATCCTAGTACCAAAGCCAAACAAAGACACCACAAGAAAGGAAAATTACAGACCAATTTCTCTAATGAAACTAGATGCAAAAATACTTAACAAAATACTTGCTAATCATATTCAACAACACATTAAATGAATTATACACCATGATCAAGTGGGATTTATTCCAGGTATGCAAGGATGGTTCAACATAAGAAAATCAATTAATGTGATACACCATATAAACAGATTGAAGGAAAAAAATCACATGATTATATCTATAGATGCAGAAAAGGCATTTGACAAAATACAGCACCCCTTCTTGATAAAAACACTCCAAAAGATCGGAATACAAGGAAACTTTTTGAACCTGATAAAGAGTATATATGAAAAACCTACAGCCAACATTGTTTACAATGGTGAAATCCTGAAATCCTTTCCTCTAAACTCAGGAACAAGACAAGGATGCCCATTGTCTCTGCTCCTATTTAACATTGTCTTGGAAGTACTTGCACGAGCACTGAGGCAAGAACCAGATATAAAAGGCATTCAAATTGGAAGGGAAGAAGTCAAAATTTCATTATTTGCAGATGACATGATCCTATACATAGAAAACCCTGAGAGATCTACAACAAAGCTCCTAGAACTCATAAATGAGTTCAGCAAAGTCACAGGTTATAAGATCAATGTGCAAAAATCAGTAGCATTTCTGTACACCAATAATGAGCAAGATCAGGAGGAAATCAAGAAACAAATACCATTCACAATAGTAAATTAAAAAAATCAAATACTTAGGAATAAATTTAAACTAAAGAGGTAAAAAACTTATACACCAAGAACTATACAAGACTGTTCAAGGAAATCAAAGAAGACCTAAATAAATGGAAGAATATTCCTTGTTCATGGATAGGAAGACTGAATATTATCAAGATGTCTATCCTACCAAAACTGATCTACACATTCAATGCAATCCCAATAAAAATCAACACAGCCTTCTTTAAGGAACTAGAAAAACTAACTATGAAATTTATTTGGAAAGGAAAGAGGCCCCGAATAGCCAAAGACATATTGAAAAAGAAAAACGAAATAGGAGGAATCACACTTTCTGACTTCAAAACATACTACAAAGCTACAGTAGTGAAAACAGCATGGTACTGGCATAAGGAGAGACACACAGACCAATGGAATCGATTTGAAAGTTCAGATATAGAACCTCATGTATATAGCCATATAATATTCGATAAAGCCACCAAACCCTCTCAACTGGGAGAGAATGGCCTATTCAACAAATGGTGCCTGGAGAACTGGATAGCCATATGTAGAAGAATGAAAGAGGATTACCATCTTACACCTTATACAAAGATCAACTCAAGATGGATCAAAGACCTAAATATAAGATCCAAGACCATAAAGATCTTCGAAAGCAGTGTAGGGAAATATCTACAGGACCTTGTAATAGGAAATGGCTTCATGAATATCACACCAAAAGCATGAGCAGCAAAAGAACAAATAGATAAATGTGATTTCCTCAAAATTAAAGCCTTCTGCACCTCAAAGGAGTTTGTCAAGAAATTAAAAAGGGAACCCACACAATGGGAGAAAATATTTGGCAACCACATATCTGATAAGAGACTTATAACTTGCATATATAAAGAACTCCTATATCTTGAAAATAAAAAGATAAACAACCCATTTAAAAAATGGGAAAAAGACTTAAACAGACACTTTTCCAAAGCAGAAATACAAATGGCTAAAAAGCACATGAAAAAATGCTCCAAATCTCTAGCTATCAGGGAAATGCAAATCAAAACTACAATGAGATACCATCTTACTCCCATAAGATTGGCAGCTATGAAAAAAACAGAAGAATACAAATGCTGGAGAGGATGTGAAGAAAGGGGAACATTCATCCACTGCTGGTGGGAATACGGAAGGATCCAACTATTCTGGAGGACAGTTTGGCGGTTTCTCTAAAAACTAACCATAGATTTGCCATATGACCCAGCAATACCACTGCTGGGTATATACCCATCAGAACTGAAAACAAGGACACAAACAGATATATGTACACCAATGTTCATAGCAGCATTGTTCACTATCGCCAAAAGTTGGAATCAATCCAAATGTCCATCAACAGATGAGTGGATCAATAAAATGTGGTATATACACACAATGGAATACTACTTGGCTGTTAGAACAAATACACTACAATCACACGTGATAACATGGATGAACCTTGAGAATCTTATGTTGAGTGAAGCAACCCAGGCATTGAAGGACAAATACTACGTGACCTCAATGATATGAAATAAGCAAACTGCCTCAGAGAGCTAGAGTCCGGAAAAGAGGCTTACAGGAAATCAGGGGGTGGAGGAAGGATGTGAGTTAACGTCTGCAGGGGTGGAATCTGTGATGAGCTGGCGGTAAGTATGAGCACAAAGAAGGGACAAAATGGGGGCAAGGGGTTGCCTTTGGGTGGGGCTTTGTGGGTTTGAGGGGGGCTGGGGATGGGAAGAGGGGTAATATTGTCCAAAAACTGGGGGGAGGGAGGGGCAACATACGAACATGGGAGAGTGTCAGGTGTTCGTTGAGAACAAAATGTTGAGAAAATCATATCAAAATATAAGTAGGAGGGTTACCTGTTTAGGATGCCCAGGGGGTATGGTCTGATGCGGGACGGACTCTGGGCAAATAGCTGAAGGCTCATTTTGCCAAGGTGGGTTGTGCCATTGGGAAGAGACCCAAGAAGTGAGAGTTGGGGTGGACCCACATCCTGGGGAGGACTAATGCCATCAAATAGAGAGAACTGTATCTCACGTGAGAAAGGATGGCTCCCAGGGCATTAGGGCAGTTGAGAAAGTCAGGTCCTGAATACTGCTGCAAGTATCTCTGGACATGGCTTCTTGGGAAATGGAGATTGGCTGGCATTGTGGGCCCCAAGGGGAGGGGAAAATGGATGCGGAATGGATGGAACCAAGGTAAATATGGGGGCAAGAGAGGAGTTTTGTGAGAGTACACGAAGATGAATATAAAACATGTAATATTACACCAAAAACATATAGGGGATGACAGACTAATAATGTAAACCATAAGGCAAAACATAGGATAACTAAAAATTTTAGAAAACTGTACAACCTAAAGTATGGACCACATAGTAAGCACAGATGTCATCTTGTTTGAAAGCTATTGTCTCGGAATCTGTACATCAGTTTCAGGAAATATGATAGGAATAAGTTAAAAGATTATCGCTGTGAAAGGAAAAGGTTTTATGGTGAATCTGGGGAAGTACTGTATATTGTATATATGAATTTCGGTGATCTAAGACACTTGTGAAGCTGACATTATGTTGGGATTCACTTTACAGGAAGTTTTGGAACACAGAGTGGTTCAACAATGGCAGCGGAGGAATACTGATATAGGATGTTATTGACAGGATATATACGGTTGACAGGGAGTTATACAGGGCATATGCCCAGGGTATATAGTAATGTCTAGATATACTCATAGTGGAAACAATTAAAAACAACAGCTGGGGGGGGTACTGGGCCCCTGGCCGGGGGGTCACTGTCGTGGACCCTGGGGGAGCAGTGGCAGTCCCCCAGGTGCAACGGCAAGAACCAGGAAGGAAGGAGGACCCAACAGTGGGCTCCTGATACTAATGGCTATGCTTTTGAGCCTATACACCTGCAATAAGAATAAGGCCTAGAGTAGCACTGTGCTGGGAGTTTCCTCCTGACAGCCTTCATGTTACTCAAATGTGGCCACTCTCACAGCCAAACTCAGCATGTAGATGCAGTGTATTCCCCCCAGCATGGGACATGACACCCGGGGATGAGCGTCCCTGGCACCGAGGGATCACTACCACATACCAGCTGAAGATGCAACTAGAAAGTGACCTTGAATTAAAGGTTCAATACGGATCAGCAGAATATCCCTGTCTACATATAATAACATGACTTCAAAATGCTGTTTGACCTAATGTAAGGGGGAAATGGAAAGGAGAAATGAGAATATAAGGCTATGAGTCTCTAAAAAAGAGTCTGGAGGTTGTCAGAAGGATTGCCCTTATGCACACCTGAGCAGAGTCTCAGAGACAGATAAAGTAGATACAACCCCAGGTATTGGTTCTTTTGAGGAACAAAGAGACCCACGGGTTCTATGGTCATGGCAGATGGGGTCCACTGCCATGGCAGATGGCCCTTCTTTGGAGCTGGTGTTTCTGCGTGATGGAATTGGACTCAGAGGGGATCTCTTTTCACAAGACTTGCATGCTACTTTATTGGAATTGTAGTTGGTGCTGGGGTTTTAGGTATATTTAGGGGATTTGAATCTCTGGACTGATAATATGACACCCAGGCCCAGAGCCTCAACAGACTTCAGCTCCTACACTTTGATTTATTGGACTTACCCTACTCAGCTAACATCGAGTTGAAGAAGGCCAACCACCACACCATGGAGCCTAGAGTGTCTACAACTGAAAGCAGGAGGAGTGCATCCAGTATCCATGTGGAATCTAAGCCCTCACTTGACATAGATGTGCAATGGACACAACCAATCCAATGTCCACAGAGAAAATGTGGAATGGGTGTGGGAAGGGTAGCCATGGTGGCTGCTGGGTTTGGGGAATGGGAGGAAGAGATGAGATGTGGAGGCGTTTTCGGGACGTGGAGCTGTCCTGGGTGGTGCTTCATGGACAATTACGGGACATTGTAGATCCCCCCAGGGCCCACTGTATGGAACGTGGGAGAGTGTGGGCTATGATGTGGACCATTGACTATGGGGTGCAGTGATGCTCAGAGATATACTTACCAGGTGCAATGGATGTGTCACGATGATGGGAGAGAGTGTTGCTGTGGGGGGAGTGGGGGGTGGGGGCGGTGGGGATGAATGGGACCTCATATTTTCTGAATGTAAGTTTTAAAAATAAATAATTAAAAAAAAAGAAAAAGAAAATGGTTTCATTAATTACTTTAAGCCCAAAGCATGAGCAACAACAACAACAACAAAAAAACAAAACAAAACTGGTAAATGGGGCCTCCTCATAACTGAAAACTTTTGCACTTCAAAGGAGTTTGTGAAGAAAGTGGAAAGGCAGCACAGTCATTGGGAGAAAATACTTGATAACCATATATCTGATAGGGGCTTACTATCCAGCATGTATAGAGTGTTATTGCGGGGGGGAGTGGTGGGGTGGGGGCAGTGGGGGCGAATGGGGACCTCATATTTTTAAAAAATGTAATATCTTTTTAAAAAATGAATGAATTGAGTAGAATTTGAAAGAAAAAAAAAAGGACTAAAAGTGTTTGAGAGCATGTGGAGGAATGGGAACCCTCATCCACTGCAGATGGGAATGTAGAATGGTGCAGCCATTGTTTAAGAGAGCTTGGTGGTTCCTCAGAAAGCCAACTACAGAATTGTCTTATGATCCAGTAATCCCCCTGCTAGGTATATGACCAGAAGAATTGAAAGTGGGGACATGAACAGATAAATGCACACCAAAGCTCATAGAAGCATTATTCATTATTGCCAAAAGTTGGAAACAATGCAGGAGCCATTATGTGATGAATGGATAAACAAATTGTGGTGTATACATACGATGAAATCTTATGCAATTGTAAGAAGAAATTAAGTCATGGAACATATGAAAACATGGATGAACCCGGAGGACATAGTGCAGAGTAAAGCAAGCCAGGCACAAAGACAAAGAGACAAATACTATATGAATGCAGTAATTTGAACTAAACATATTAGGTGTAATATAAATATATTATGTGAAATATGAATATGGGTAAAATTGCATATAAAAGACTTTATCTTTGGAGTTGAAAAAATGTATGTCAATAACACAAAACCTTAATAGGAAAAAAATGACATTATGCTAAGTGAAGGAAACCAGACAGAGTACTATATATTCTTGATTATAATTGTATAAAATGTAAATATAAGTCATTTTAATTATTTTTTTAATTTTTAAAAGATACTTAGATTAAATAAAAATCACATAAATATACATAAGGTGTAGCAGTTTGATATGGTTATGAATTCCAAAAATAGATATTGGATTATGTTTGTAATCTGGTCTATTACTGGACATGATTGAGTTGTGAGTAGGGCTTTAATATGCCATGTCATTAGGGCATTGAGTCCCTACCCCTTGTTGGGTGGGTACTCACAGGTAAATGGATGGTACTCATAGGTAAATGGATGGCAAAGGACAGATTTGGAGATTTTGATGCAAGGACTTTTGATGTTGGAGTTTGATGCTGAAGCCTTAAGCTGGAGCCCTGGGAGATAAGCTTACAAAGGAAAGAGAAGCCAGCCCCAGGAAGAGAGGAATGCTTAGTTCATGAAAAAGAAAGCCCTAGGAAGAAAAGAAACTTGAACCCAGAAAGAAGCAAGATCCTAGAAGAAAGGAACCCAGGAAGCATGAACTCTCACAGCTATTGGCAGCCATTTGTTCCAACACGTGAAAATAGACTTTGGTGAGGGAAGTAACTTACGCTTTATGTCCTGGTAACTGTAAGCTCCTACCCTAAGTAAATTCCATTTATAAAAACCAAACAATTTCTGGTATCTTGCATCAGCACCCCTTTGGCTAATTCAGAATTTGGTCCCAAAGAGTAGGCAAGTGATTTTGCAATTACCAAAATGCTGGACTGTTTTCATAAATGGGTAAGGATTATTTTGGAGGGAATTGTGAGATGCTTGATGGAAAAGGCCTAGATTGCTTTGGAGAGACTGTTGATAACAATATGGATGATAAAGAGACTTTTTATGATCCTTAGAAGTAAATGATGAAACTATTTTTGGAAACTGGAGGAAAGGAGATTCGTGTTTTAAAGTTGCAGAGAACTTAGCAAGATTAACTCCTGGTGTTTTATGGAAGGCAGAATTTGAAAATGGTGAGCTTGGGTGTTTAGCTGAAGAAATTTCCAAAGAAACCAGGAGAATGCCGCTTGACTTCTGCTTGCAGCTTATAACAAAATGCTGGATGAGAGAGATATGCTGAGGACTGAGCTGTCAGGTTCAAAGAAAACAAAAGCTGATTCTGGAAATTCCAAGCCATGGGAAATCAAGATCTCAGATGAAAGTGCCCCATTGGAGGACTTAAATAAACCTGGGACTTGTAAATCAGGATTGAAGAGGCAGTTATCTTGGAAAGACACCACCCATGTGTACAGAGAAGATGAGTTTGCTCCAGCAGTTGAAGAGGGTGGATGTTCCCACCCAATGTTCTGGAATAGTTTTGCTGCCCCAGGGTACAGAAAGGGTAGAGCACATTCCCCAAGGATTATGGTCGTTAAGGTCAGCACTCCACATGTCTGAGAGTGGTTGACCTGTGCCTCATGGATTAGGGAAGGCCAGGTTGTCATCTCTGCTCTGAGAAGGTTGAGCCTGTTTGCCAAAGGTTGGGGGGGATGTTATCTTCATGTCACTGAACTAGGGAGATTAAGACTCTAACCCAAAGACTGGATAAGGAGTAGCATTCACCCCAACACTCTTGGAGGGTGAGGTCTGGAGCTTGCTTGACATCCAGATGCTCGATGAGGGTGTAACCAAGAAAATGGCCATTGGGCAAGCATGTGGTAAGTGTGGGTTGCCATAAGACACCAAGCAGAAGAAATCATCTTAAGAATTACTCCTAAACTGAAGTTGAATGGAGGATGCCCTTCAGGTTTACTGAACTGTAGAGTTCCCGTGACTCATGTTTTCCTCCCATTTTCTCCTTATTGCAATTAAAATGTTTATCCTTTTTCTGTCATTTGTGTGTTGGAAACAGATAAATTGTTTTATAAGTTTCAGAGGTCTATAGCAGACAGGACTTTGCCCCAAGACAAACTGTATTTCTTTTAAATGATTGTGATATGACTTAGTACTTGTATTATTACTGATTCAATTTTTTTTTGAATACTGCAATGTCTTTTTGGAATTCAGAGGGTGCAGTGTAGTGGTTTGATATGATTAAGAATTCCAAAATTAGATATTGGATTATGTTTGTAATCTGGTCTATTACCGGGCATGACTGAGTTATGATTAGGGCTTTGATTGGGTCATGCCATTAGGGTATTGAGTCCCCACAGATAAAAGACATGGCAAAGGACAGAGTTTGAACTTTTGATGCAAGGGTGTTTGATGTTGGAGTTTAGATGTTGGAGTTTGATGCTGAAGCCTTAAGCTGGAGCCCCAGAAGGTAAACTTTCAGAGGAAAAAGAAGCCAGCCCCCAGAAGAAAGGAACCCTGAGTTCAAGAAGAAGCAAGCCCTGGAAAAAAAAGGAACCTTGAAACTAAAGAGAAGCAAGACCCTGCAAGGGAGGGACCCAGGAAACCTGAACCCTCATGATCATTGGCAGTCATCTTGCTCCAATACATGAAAATAGACTTTGGTGAGGGAAGTAACTTATGCTTTATGGCATGGTATCTGTCAGTTTCTACCCCAAATAAATATCCTTTATAAAACCAACCAATATCTGGTATTTTGCATCAACAGCCCTTAGGCTGATTAATACATAAGGCATTCCCATATGCCCCACTCCCAACACATCCCACCCATCCCCACATTAATAACTTCTTTCATTGGTGTGATACATTCATTGCAATTGATTAACACATTTTAGAATGTTGTCACTAATCAGGTATTATAATTTACATTGTAGTTTACATTCTCTCCCACTCAGTTCTGTAGATTATGGCCATATATATAATGGTTCATATCTGTCATTGCAATGTCACTCAGAACAATTCCAATTCCTGAATATGCCCCTGTATTACATCTATTTCTTCCTCTCCCTGACCTCAGCACCTACAGTGGCCACTGTCTCCATATCAATCATGTAATTTCTTCCATTGTTAGAATCACAATAAGTCTAGGGTAGAATACCACTAAGTCCACTTTAGTCCATATTTTATTACCCACTCCTGAGAATTCTGGGATAATGATGCACATTCCTCTTATAACTGAGAGGGGGATTGAGTCCCATATGGCTGGTGGTTGGGACTCTCTTGCTTGTGGTTGTAGATTATTTTGGTTCCTTTGCATGGTGGTTATCCATGCAAAGTTGTCCTGGGTGAGTCCAAAGAACCGGATATTAGGTTTTGCAAATCTGCTGAGGTTCAGGGTCCAGCTGACACATGGACAGCCCAGAGATTCAAGTCTCCTGGGCATACACTTACCAACTCCAACACTAAATATATGTTCAAATAAAAAGACAGAAGAGGCATGTGAAGAGAAGTCATATCTGAGTCCAACTCTGTCACAGCAGAGAGCACAAACTCCAAAGTAGGGTACACTGACAAGGCACCAATCACCAAAGCTCTCTGCCATGACCATAGGACCTGGCTGTCTCCAGAGCCCTTAGGAACCCTACTATTTGGGGTAGTATCTACTTTGGCTGTCTATGACATCCTGCTGAGATGTGCACAAGCATTACCTCTGGGAAGATCTCCCGACACATTTTGAAATCGCTTAGCCATATAAATTCATTTGTCTTTACCTTTCCCCCTTTTAATTCAAGGTCTTTTTACAGTTGCAGTGCTCATTGGTGTTTGGTAGTACTCTTTCAGTTCCAGTGAGGCTCATCCCTGTCAGTCATATCCCATGCTGAGGGCAAAGTATTGCATTTATATGATGATTTTAGCTCAGAGAGAGGCCACATTTGAGCAACAGGGAGGTTCTAATGTGGTAACTCTTAGGCATCTGACAACACTAGGCTACATTACAACTTCAAGGACAAAGGCTCGTAAAGATAGTATAAATATCAAGGGCCCATCAATGGACACTGGTCATTGGCCCTGTACTTTGGTGATTGATGCTGCTCCATTAGAGATTGTGGCAGAGCTCCCCAGGATGGAAATTCAATATCCTTTCAGTTGTGTGAATCTCTACCAACTGTGGCAATGTTCTATGAATACTTGAACACAATTATATACCTTATATGTATGCCCAGGTGAACTTCCTCCCATGCATTCCCCATCACGGACAGCCCACACCAATGATCCTCCTCTGCCATAGTTGATCCAAAACTTCTTCAAAAATAAAGCCCAGACTATCACCAAATACAATTATTAGGAAAATGAAATAATCATGAAGGTTTAAACAATAGAAATAAAATACATAATTTAGAAAAACTGAAACTAAAATAAAGTAAAAAATGGGCATATTAAAAATAATGAAAAATACGTATTTTTAAAATTTTGATGTTTTGTCTTTCAACACTATAATGCTGTTATCCTGTATGTACAGCAGGATTTTCTTCCATTTTTCCCCAGTGTCTTACTTTTTTTGCATTTTGTCTTCAAAGAAGTTTTCGGTCACAGAAAGTCACACACAGAATATAAGGGAATCCCATACACCTAGCTTCCTCTCCCCTTTCTCCCCTCTTGTGTCAATAACCATTTTACATGTGGATGGTACATTTTCCATAATTGGTGTTCAAATATTGATACATAACTACCAACCCTGGTCGATGGTTCACATTATGGTTTACACTTCAGACCATACACTTTTATAAATTTTTTGATAAAATTTAACATGTCCTGTATCCATCATTGCAAGATCAAGCAGAATACTTCCTTTGCCCTCTAAATACCCTCTCTCCCATGTATTCTATTTCTCCCTCCCTCTCCCCTTGTGGCCCACAGAGACCAACAGACTATTCCTTGAAGGACAAGATTCATAGATACTTGCAATAATGCTGAGGGCTTGAAACACTAGTCTGTCCTCCCCTATTAGGAACTGTCCATACTCTCAACAGACACTCTCCCCTCTATGAAATCATATCAGGTCTCCCCAGGATTGGAATCCAATTCCTTCTTGCTCATTATGTAGGTCTCCACCCACTGATATCACACACTATTACCAAATAATCACACACATTCTCTAGAAGACTGCCCCAGGGGTGCCCTCTCCCAAATTCCCCCTCAGAGAATGCCCTAAATTAATAGCCCATTGCCATATAGCTAAGAGAGCTTTCTCAACACTGTGGTTTCGACCATGTACCCACCAATCCCCATTGTTCCCTGCTTCCTCCACCAGCAATCCCCCCAGTTCCAAAGACTGTCCAAACTATCCTCCCCACACTACCCACCTGTCAAGCTTGCACGGCTCAACACAATGTGTCACCACATCCATGTCATATCGCTTCATGGCAGAACTACGCACTTCCAGCATATCATAGATTTTTTCCACATGGGCTTTGGCTCACAACCTTCTTCTATCTTACTATTTCCTATAAACCAATCTTCCACACTCTAGCTCTCTGGGTTGGTTCAATTTGCTTAATTCATATCAGAGAGGTAATATAATATCTGTCTTGCTTCAATCAACATAAGGTCCTCAAGATTCATCCATGTTATTCCATGTGTTAGTACTGTATTCTTTCTTAGAGCTGAGTAATATTCCATTGTATATGTATAGCACATTTTGTTTATCCATTCATCAGTTGATGGCCATTTGGGTTGATTCCAACTTTTGGCAATAATGAATAATGCCACTCTGAACATTATGGTGCATGTATTGGTTTGTGTCTTTGCTTTCAATTCTTCTGGGTATATATACAGCAGTGGAAATGCTGGGTCATATGGCAATTCTATAGTTATTATTTTTCTTTTTTCTTTTAATGTTACATTCAAAAATATAAGAGGTCCCCATATATCCCCCTACCCCTCTCACCCCACTCCTCCCACATCAACAACCTCTTTTATCATTGTGGGACATTCATTGCATTCGGTGCATTTTGGAACACTGCTGCACCACATGGATAGGATAGTGGTTTACATTGTAGTTTACACTCTCCCCAGTCCACCCAGTGGGCCATGGCAGGACATACAATGTCCAGCATCTGTCCCTGTTGTATCACCCAGGACAACTCCAAGTCCTGAAAATGCCCCTACATCATATCTCTTCTTCCCTTTCCCTACCCTCAGCAGCTCCCATGACCTCTTTCTCCGCATCAATGCTACAATTTCTTCCATTGCTAATCACAGTAGTTCCATAATAGAATATCAGTAAGTCCACACTAATCCATACTCTATTCCTCCATCATATGGACCCTGCGATGGTTATGCCCACTCCACTTCTATATCGAGAGGGGGCTTAGATTCCACATGGATGATGGATGCAATTCCCCTGCTTGCAGCTGTAGGAACTCTTGGCTCCCTGGTGTGGTACTTGACCTTCTTCGCCTCCCTGTTAGCTGGCCGGGGTAAGTCCAATAAGCCAGAGGGTAAGAGTTGCAAGTGTTCTGAAGCTCAGGACTTGGCTGTCACATGGACTATCCAGAAACTCAGGTCTCCTGAATATACAACACCAGCGCCAACCACAGATACAGTAAAAGTGACAAAAGAGGCATGTGTAGAAAGGTCACATCTGAGTCCAGCTCCATCACACTCAGGAACACAAACTCCAAAGTAGGGCCAACTGACATCGCACTGAACTCATTTTTGAGGAACCACCAAAGTGTCCTCCACAATGGTTGGACCTTTCTACATTACCAATAGCAGTAAATGAGGGTTCCCATTCTTTCATATCCTCTACAACACTTGTAGTTCTCTGCTTTTTTTTTAATGGCCACTAGTCTAATGCATGTAAAATGGTATCTCATTATAGTTCTGATTTGTATTTCCCTAATAACTAATGATATTGAGCATCTTTTCATGTATGTTTTAGCCATTTGTATTTCTTCTTTGGAGAATTGTCTTTTCAAATCATTTGCCCATTTATTAAATGACTTGTTTGTCTTTTTATTTTTGAGATATAGGATTTCTTTTTTTATATAGGATATTAGGTTCCTATCAGATATATGGTTATCAAATATTTCTCCCATTAGATATGCTGTCTTTTCACTCTCTTGACAATTTCCTTGGAGGTACAAAAGGTTTTAATTTTGAGGAGATCTCATTTATCTATTTTTCTTTTTCTGTTCATGCCTTGGGTGTGAAGAAACCATTTCCTACTACAATGTCCTGTAGATTCTTCCCTACATTTTCTTCCAAGGTCTTTATGGTCTTTGCTCTTATATCTTGTGTTGATTATTCTGTAATGTGTGAGCTGGTGTTCCTCTGTCATTATTTTCATTCTAGAAATCCAGTTCTCCAAGTACCATTTGTTGAAGTGAACCATTCTCTCCCAGTTGGGTGGGCTTTGTGGCCTTGTTGACTATCAGATGTATATGCAAGGATCTACATCAGAACACTTAGTTCTGCTCCATTGGCCAGTGTATCTATCCTTGTGCCAAGACAATGCAGTTGTAACCACTGTAGCTTTGTAGTATGTTTTAAAGTCAGGTAGTGTGATTCCTTTGATTTCATTTTTCTTTTTCAATATGCTTTTTGTTATTAGGGGCCGCCTGCACTTTCAAATATATTTCATAATTAGTTTTTCCAATTCACTAAAAAATGCTATTGATTTCTACTGGGATTTCATTAAATCTGTAAATTAGTTTGGGTAGTATAGATATCTTAGTGACGTCTAGCCTTCCTATCCATGAATAGGGAATGTTCTTCCATTTATTTCTTTGATTTCATCTAAGAGTGTTGTGTAATTTTCTGCATTTATGTCTTTAGTTAAATTTATTCCTAGGTATTTGATTTTTTCAGTTACTATTGTAAATAGTCTTTTTTCTTGATTTCTTCTTCAGATTGATCATTATTGGTATATAGACATGCTTCTGATTTTTGTTCATTGATCTTATAACGTGTGATAT
Organism: Dasypus novemcinctus; assembly: GCF_030445035.2. NCBI lineage: Eukaryota > Metazoa > Chordata > Mammalia > Cingulata > Dasypodidae > Dasypus > Dasypus novemcinctus. Next base: position 988,944 of record NC_080696.1, on the reverse strand, counting down.
TACTGAACTCATTTATAAGTTCTAGAAGCCTAACTGTAGATTTCTCAGGGTTTTCTATGTATAGAATCATGTCTTCTACAAATATTGAAATTTTTCTTCTTCCTTTTGAACTTGGATGACTTTTGTATTTTTTCTTGCCTCAGTGCTCAAACAAATACTTCTAATACAATGTTAAAGAGGAGAGGTGATAGTGGGCATCCATTCTTGTCTAGTTTCCAATCTTGGAGGGAAATCTTTTAGGATTTCACCATGATACATGATGTTAGCATGGGTATACCCTTTATTATATTCAGAAAGTTTCTTTCTATTCCTATTTTTGCAGTGTCTTTATGAAGGAAAGTGTGTATATTTTGTCAAATGCTTTTTCTGCATCTATAGAGATGATCATGAGACTTTTTTCTTTTGATCTGTTTATGTGGTGTATTGCATTGGTTGATTTTCTTATGTTGATTCATCCTCACATACCCAGGATGAAACCCACTTGGTCATGGTGTGTTATTCATTTGATGTGCTGCTTAATACAATTAGCAAGTATTCTGGTGAGTATTTTAGCTTGTATGTTCATTAGAGATATTGGCCTGTAATTTTCCTTTCTTTTGGCATCTCTGTTTGGCTTTGGCATTAGGGTAATGTTGACATCATAGAATGACTTAGTCAATCTTCCTTCTACTATTTTTTTTTAGAAGAATTCAAGGATTTTTTTCAGTTCTTTCCAGAATATTTGGTAGAATTCACCTGTGAAGTTGTCTGGTCTTAGTTTGGAGGTCTTTTGATGACTGATTCCATCTCTTTTCTTGTGATTGGTCTGTTGAGATCATCAATTTCTTCTCTCATCAGTGTAGGTTGCTTATGTATTTCTAGAAATTTATCCATTTCCTCTAAATTGTCCTTCTTGTTGATATATAATATTTCAAAGTATCCTCTTATGATACATTTTCACTTTGGGATCAGTGGTGATATATTCTTCCTCATTTCTTATTTCGTGTGTTTTCATCTTCTCTCTCTTTTTTTTTTTAGTCTAGCTAAGGTTTGTCAACCTTATTGGTGTTCTCAAAGAAACAGCTTTTGTTTTTGTTTAATTTCTTGAGTGATTTCTTATTTTCCATTTCTTTTAGTTTTGCTCTAATTCTTTTTATTTCCTTCTTTGTACTTACTTTGGGGTTAATTTGTTGATCTTTTTCTAATTCCACCAAATGTACAGTTATGCCTTTGATTCGACTCTTTCTTCTTTTTTGAGATATGCATTTATGGCTATTAATTTTCCTCTCAGTACAGCATTTGTTGCTTCTCATACATTTTTGATATGTTTTGTTCTCATTTCCATTCATTTCAAGGTATTTATTACTGATTTCATTTGAAATTTCTTCCTTGACCTACTGTTTGACTAAGATTGTGTTGTTCAACTTCCATATTTTGTGTGTAATCTAGTTCTTTGGCACTTACAGATTTCCAGCTTCATTCTCTTGTGGTCAGAAGAATTACATTGTATAATTTCAATCTTTCTGTGCTGTGAGAATGGTTTTGGGGCTAACATGTGGTCTATCCTGGAGAATGATCCATGCACTTTTCAGATTAGTGTATATCTTGCTCTATTTTGGTATAGTGTTCTGTATGTATCTATTAGGTCCAGATTCTCTAATATGTAATTGAAAGTCCTTTTTAAAAATATATATATATATTGTTTTTTTATTTTTAAAAAAGCTTTAGATTACATAAATGTTATATCAAAAATATAGGTGATTCCCATATACCCCGCCCCTCCCTCTCCCACATTTTACTCCATTAATATCATCTTTAATTAGTGTGGCACATTTGTTACAATTAATGAGCACATATTGAAGCATTGCTGCTAACCATGGATTGTGGTTGACACTTTGCCCTGCACAATTTTATAGGTTTTGACAAAATGTATAATGGCCTATATCCATCATTGCAGCATCATACAGAACAATTCCATTACCTGAAAAATGTACCCTGTTACACTTATTCTTCCCTCTTCCTCCCCTAAGAATCTCTGGTGTCCACTGCCTTTCTATCAATGATACAAGTTCTTCCATTGCTTGAGTAATAATAAATCTACTTTAGCCCATATTTGCAAAGCTGCATTCATCTCTTATGTTCATCACAAGCTTTTTGAAACTACCAGGTTGCAGCAAAATTGACGTGTTTGCTTTCCACCTCCCTTCCCCAGTTAATTATTTTATGGAAATACTAATGAACAGTGAACTAATCTCGCAGCAAGAAGGAGAAAGGAGTATCTCCTCAAACTGGATGGCAGTGTTTAAAACTTCACAAGATGACAATACAGTCATCTCCATCAGACTGCATAGGGAATCAACTCCATAGCACTTGCATGTCTGTTCATGAAAAGAGGAAGTAGATTAAAAAGTTTGTTTAGTTCAGAAAAGGAAAAGAGCAAGTCTCCATTTAACTGTGATCCAGCCACACAGTTGTAGATGCTAAAATAAAATGGACATGCCCTGAGTGCTTTTAAGCAGCACTCTCCCTGCCGGTTCTCAATAAACATTAAGTTAAAAATATCATATAGAAATCCACCCAAAGGTTCTGACATAGCACTTCTTAAGTGTAGTACATTAGACAGAGTCCAGAGCATATGGAGCAAATCAAGAGGCAGGAGGATCTTGTTCACAGGGGCCTACAGCAAAGCCTGCTGCCAAAATTTGACACTTTCCATTAGACATGAAAGACATTGCCAGACCAATCCTAGCTAAGTTCATTAGTCAACTGTACTTCCTGAGGAGACTGTTGGGGGACTAGAACTTGGTTTGTGGAGCTACAAAGATGGGCAAGGCCCACCCCTGCCTGCCTTCAAATCACTCACAGTCTGAAAAACAGCTAAACTTAAGGGGGAAGGGACATTGTAAAGGACAGATGGGCAAGCTCTGTCCTCCTATAACTGAACATTTCCTGCAGCCACTATGTTTTTTTTATTGATTCTCTGTCAAGAAATTCTGTCTAATGGTAATAATGATGTATTAAGGCCTCCCACCATAATTGTAGAGGCATGTGTTTCTACATTTGTTTTTTCCAATGTTTGCCTCATGTATTTTGAGGCTCCCTGGTTAGGTGTATAAATGATTATGGTTGCCCTTTCTTCTTGAAAGAGTTCCCCTTTTACTAATATATGATTTCCAACTTTGTCTCTTACAATAGTTTTGGATTTAAAGTCGATTTGGCCTGATATTAGTATGGCTACTAGCACCCTTTTATGGTTATTGTTTGCTTGTAAGATTGATTTCCAACCATTCACTTTCAGTTGCCTTGAATCCATGGGTCTAAGGTGGGTTTCCTGTAGACAACATATAGAGAGGTCATATTTCCTTATCCATTCTGCTAATCTGTATCTCTTGACTGGTGAGTTTATTCAATTAACATTCAGGGTTATTACTTTTAAGGAATTACTTACATTAGCCATTTTTTGTTGTTGTTTATGTATGTCATATGTTGTTTTTATTTCTCTTTTTTCCTCTTAGTTTTTCCTGTGTCCTCCTCCTGCTCTCTCTCTCTCCTGTTTTTTCCTTTCAACCTGCAGAACTCCCTTTATTTTTTCTTGAAGTCATGTTTCTTATTAGCATACTCTCAAATTCAGTTTATCTGTGAATATTTTGAACTCTCCATCATTTTTGAATGCCAGCTTTGCTGGATAGAGAATTCTTGGCTGGATTTTTTTTTCTTTCAGTACCTTAATTATGTCTCACCTCTGCCTTCTTGCCTCCCTGGTTTCAGATGAGAAGTCAGCACATAATCTTATTGAGCTTCCCTTGTATGTGATGGTTCTGTTTTCTCTTGTTGCCTTCAATATTTTCTGTTTGCCTTTAACATTGGACAGTTTGACAACAATATTTCTTGGTGTAGGCCTGTTTTGAGAATTATATACTGTTTGGGGTGCATTGTGCTTCCTGGACATGTATATTCATCTTCCTCAATAGGTTTTGGAAGTTTTCAGCCATTATTTCCTCCAACACTCCTTCTCTCCCCTTTCCCTTCTCTTCTCCCTCTGGGATGTTTATAATGGGTCTATGTGTGAATTTTGAGTTGTTATTCAAATCCCTAAGTCCCTGCTGGAATTTTTCTATTATATATATATATATGTTTTATTATCTGTTGCATTTTAGAGTTATGGTCTTCCACATCACTAATTCTTTCCTCTGCCTGTTCAAACTGCTGTTATGTGCTCTTAGTATATTCTTGACTTCTTGGATTTTGCCTTTCATCACCATCAAATCTGTTATCTTTTTATGTGTGTTTACAATTTCTTCAGTATGTTCTCCCAGTGTCATCTTTTTTTAAAGATTGATTGATTGATTGATTGATTTATCTCCCCTTCTTCCCTCCCACCCCAGTTGTCTGTTCTCTGTGTCTATTTGCTGCATGTTCTTTGTCCGCTTCTGTTGTTGTCAGTAGCATGGGAATCTGTGTTCCTTTTTTGTTGCATCATCTTGCTGCATAAACTCTCTGTGTGTGTGGCACCATTCTTGGGCAGGCTGCACTTTCTTTCACACTGGGCAGCTCTCTGTATGGGGTGCACTCCTTGTGTGTGGGGCTCCCCTATGTGGGGGACACCCCTGCATGGCATGGCACTCCTTCCGTGCATCAGTACTGCACATGGGCCACTCCACACAGGTCAAGGAGACCCAGGGTTTGAACTGCAGACCTCCCATGTGGTAGACAGACACCCTAACCACTGGGCCAAGTCTGCTTCCCCCCAGTGTCTTCTTAATATCCTTAATCTCTTCCTTCACTTCATTAAGTTGTTCCATGATATTTGTTTGTACAGCTTTGATTAGTTGTATGATGGTCTTCATATTTTCCTGGCTTTTAGTTTGTTCACAGGACTGAGCCATGTCTTCTTGATTCTTTGTATGGTTTGTGATTTTTCATTGCTGCATGTCATCTTTTTATTTTGATGGGTTTATTCTATTGATTAGCTTCTCTCTCTACTCGGGTTTTATTTAGCTGTTGGTTTTTGTGTGTGTATGTTAAGGTTTCTCTTTGGCAGTTTTTTTTTTCTTTCTTCTTGTTCTATTTCTTTGCTGATATCTATATTCCCTTGAAGGAAAAAGATTAGAGCCACAGAAAACAAAAGAGGTAAGAAAAGAAAAATAATAATAGTAAGAATAGTAGTAGAAGTTAGAATAGGAACTATATAAGACCTAGGAAAATGAATATTTAACTCATGTAAGCATTGTAGAGTAATAGGAATAATAATGTGCAATACCTACAGTGATATTGAAATCCAAAGAGTGAAAATAGATAGAGTGAATTAACAGACCAGAATGATGAGGAGAGGGGGGAAAAAGAAAAGAGAGGACAAAAGAAAATTTAATAAAAGAAAGAAAACAGAATAGATGAGTTAAAATACAAACCAGAAAAGTTGTAGACTAAAGAGATTTTGGATGTAAGAATTACAACCGAAAGTGGAAGATAGGAAGATGAAGGAAGGAAAAGAGATAGCCTTGGTAGACAAAATTGGTATATACAGAAATGGGGAAGTCATGAAGGAGGAAGCACAGCAAACAGGAAACAAGACAGCTGCACCAAATTTTTAAAAAAGATAAAAAAGGTTGTAGTGAAGAAAATGGAAAGAAAAACAAGAAACAAAACACACAGGCAAGCAGTTAAACAAACCCTGAGGAAGTTTCACCCTAGGCCTGGGTGAAACTTCTCACCTGCTGGTGTTAATCATTCAGTTACCCTGCAGCCTTCCCTCCACAGGTTTTGAAGTGGGTTTTATTGAGTAAGCTACTTTTTTAAAGTATCCTTTTTTTTTAAAAGGAAAAGTAAGAAACCCAGGAGAAGCTAGCACAAATATAATGTCAATATTTTCCTTATCCTAAAGATAAGCTGGGTGTTTGATATTCTGGTGGATCACTGACCTAAGAGGAGCCAGGAATTGAACTAGGGGCCTCACATATTCAAGGAGAAACTCCTTTGCTGAACTAAATTATCTCTTTTGGTCTGTTAGCTTTTGAGAAAGCTATCCAGACCCAGTCACTTTCTCTTAGGCAGGTTTGTCCCTGCTCCCTTTATATTCTTATTGCTATCTCTATCAGGGCAGCAGGACTCAATAGTCTGTGAGAAGGAATCCTCCCCTCCCCCCCCCCATCTGGGACAGGTTGAATTTGCTTTTGAAATTCAAATGGCAACCTGCTGTCTGAATTCTCCACAAAAAAAGACTCTCAACCCTCTTCTAAATCACCCCCTCCTCCCAGTGGAAGATACACACACACACTAAGCACTTCCTACTGCCTGTCTCCCTTAGGTGAGTTGATATTTGATAGATGTCAGCACAGAGTATTTAACTGCTTGATTCCACTCTCTCTCAGGCCAGTTACATCTCTCCCAGGTCAGATAGGTAAATCAGGCTGCTGCAACAGATTCACCTCTCCCCTCTTCTGGTGCCACCTCAAGCCAGCTGGTATTCTCCCCAAAGCTCAAAGGCATCCCAGGAAAATAAACCCAAGGAAAGGAAACCCATCTCCATCCTTCACCAAAACCCTTCTACTCTAGGAGAATGCTCAGGGAATGTTCCCTCCTGCTCTTGGTGCTGAGAGCTGCTTATTGCCTTAAGGGTGGGGCTTAGCCTTCCCATTTCAGTTTCAAGCCTCAGGGGCTAGTAACTCAACGTTTTACCTTTAGCAATTTATCTCTTTGTTCAGCTCTCTACAGATCAAAACCCTGAAGCCTCCTGCTATGTGGGTAACCAAAACAGCTCACTCAGGCAGGATTTTGCACCCACGCAGCCATTTTTTGCCAGAGAAGTGTTGAGTGCATACTTAAATTGATGTCATCTTGGCCTGACTCTATAAGCCATTTTATAAAAATGAAATTAGATTAGTGGTTACTTAGGGCTTAAGAACAAATGCTAAGGGTTGTGATTCTGTCTTTTTGGATTAATGACAATATTGTAAACTTTAGAGGTGATCAATGCACAACATTGTGATTATAATAAAAGCCATTGATTATATGCTTTGTGTAGACCATATGGTATGTGACTATATCTCAATTAAACTGCTTAAGAAACAAATAATAATTGTGTAGCAATAGCCAGAACTAGCAGCTATATACAATGGGGAAAAAAGAGAGAGAGGTGAGGAATTTCCATTTTGTTTGTTTCTCTGTTTAGATTATTATTATTATTGAAACAATGAAAATGCTCTAGTAACTATTGAAGTGATTAATACACTACTGTGTGATTATAATGTTGTAGAAGTTGAGAGAGGCTCAATTATTTGTGTATAGAAAGGTCAGGACTCAGGAATGATTCTGAGAAGGAAAAATGATTTACTGATGGCCGGCAGGACTTGGGAGCTTTCTGTTTCAAACCCAAGCCCTGAACAAGAATTTTGAGTTCCTTTTATAGAGAGGAAGGGTCAAATTGTTCTTTGTTTCAGTGCTCAATAGGCTTGAATTAGCATATATCATCCACATCCTAGGTAAGCTTTTAGCATGGACCTTATACATTCTATATAGCTTTTAGCACATTTGGTTTGCATTTTCCCTGAATATTTAAAGTTTATAGAGTTTGCATTGCTAAACTGTTTCTTGGGACTGGAGTCATTGCCATGGTCACCAAGGGCAGGACTGCAGCCTCTTACCGTCTCACACCCATAAATCAGGACAGAGAGCTTAGGTTATCTCTGAAGAGACAAAGAGCCTCCCACCTATATCCCACATCATTTTCCCCCCTTATACCTAAGCTTAACTTGCTAAGCTTTGGCATAATTATTGTTGGAGCTATGAGGTGGGTGGCTGTTTGTTATTTTGATTGATTACTTTACTTATCAGTTTTCAGTGTAGCATCCAGGATCCTGTTTTTAGAAGTTTAGAAATTTTCATTCTGGACAGCAGAATCCTGGGGTGGGGCTTGCAGTCATCCTGGGGCCACCGGTGCTCATGCAGATTTCCAGTCAGGCTCCAGATCCATCTATTAATTTTGTCTTACCCTTAAAGAGTTTACACCTTTAATCTTAAAGGGGTGCTGAAGGGAGATGATCTCTTTGCTGTAACTGCTCCCTGCTGGCCATGGGCTGTAGTCATTACCTAACAAGGTGTAAAACTTTTTTATTTTATTTTATTTTATTTTATGTTAATTTTATTTTAACTGGAGGAAGATGGATCTGGCATTCTGTACGAAGTTGGATGAAGTTTTCATATGCTTAATAAGATGTTCACTCTGAAAGAAACAAACTTAATTAAAATTTTGGAATACCCATTTTTGAAAGAGGACATTGGATTACAGAGGTAGACAAGGTTAGGTGCTTATAAAGATGGCACCCCTTTTTAAAAGCTGGTGGGAAGAGTATATATATATATATATTTTATTTTTCTCTAAGTTATTTTCAGAAAGAAATTGCAATAGATACTTAGCTTTGTTTTGAAGATGCATTTCAGGCTGTTTAATAATTGGCACCCATGTGTTCTGTTAGATGCTCCTGGTGAACTGGCACCTTTTGGACAGTTGGTTTCATTCAGGATTAGTGTACTAAGATGGAAATTTTCTTAGTTTTTAGCTGTGGGAGTGGATAAGAACTAAAGAATAAAGTTTTTTTTACATTTTGGTTTTAATTGTACAATTTCTGGTAATTTTGACTGTTTAATAGGTGAACCATTATTAGCAAGCAAGCCTCATTTTTGCTACACAGTAGAGTACACTAGAATACTAAGTTGGCTGAGCCTGGCTAAGACTGTTGCCTTATTTTATAGACATGTTTATTAATTATTTAGAAAATAAAATTACCAGGAATTTAACATGTCTAATATACTTTTGTACCTGATCCAGAATAGAAAAGATAACATTATAATTATTAGGCATATATTTAGTACAGGATAAAAGTATAGCATTTTAATATTAATTAATGTATTACTTAATGCAGAAGGATTCTGAGTTGCAATTAACAGTTTTAAGTTTCAGGTTTGTAATTCTTTACATGTTATCTCTCCATGAGAGCAGGCCATAATGCCAACTCTGTTCAAGTTTTACTTACAGTATCCTGGTATCATGGCTCCACTCAGCATGTTCTTCACACAGTGAGCAAGTCACAGCATTGTTGATCCTAGAGAGAGTTTCCAGTATTCTACCAGCCTGGTGCATAGTGCTCCCTGGCACTGTGGAACAGTGCCAGTCTGGAGGCAATATCTATTGTGCACTTGGTTATACTGAGTCATCATTGGCTGCTGCAGGAGCTTGAAACTGCAATGTAGTTTCCATTGACTTCAGGAGCAGAACCAGAGGCTGATATAGCAAATATTTCTAATTGAAGGATCAGTGATCAGCTTAGCCAATAATTCACATGGAGAGGCAACCTATAATGTATTCAAGGCCTGGTTTGAAAACACAAAAGAGTTTGACAATGTTAAAGTTTATTCCTTGTTTTTATATATATTTTAAACAATTTAATGCAACACATCATATATCAAATGACTGTTTACTTATACAATTTTACCATTAGGATAATAGTAGGTATTTTACTTTAGCAATAGAGGGAAAAAACTATTTTTCATTGTAATGAAAACAGAAGATTCCCAATAAAATCAAGATAACTTTTTATTACCATTTACTTAAATATGCACCTTGTGGTGGCCTTCAGACAGGTTGTATTACCACAAAGTTATTCTTTGCAACCAATACCAATCTAAGTTTTTAGTTAACAATGACTTCTAGAACTAGAACTATTTAAATGTTTTCAGTTTGGAAGATGTTTTACAAGCTCTTTATAATTGACTGCAACCACATTGACTAGTTAACTTACATTTAAGTAAACTTATTAAATTATAATTACTAACCAAAGAAATTTACTTTATTTATTTAAGAGAGCATATCTATAATCTTTCATCTTTAGCTTAATTCCATTAATGTGAGCTTACAATTTTATTACTCTAAAGATTTTGTACATATGTTAATTTATCTAATGGGTATTTTATAAACTAAGGAAGATTACACCTAAGCTAAATAAAATTGAAACCATTATAGTTTATGCAAGGAATGTTCTTTTTTTTTCTTTACAGGAAGCTAAAACTTTTTTCTTTGTTTAAGTTATGAAAATGAATAATTTTTAAAAGCACATTGACTACCAGGTTTCAAAACACATTACACAATTACCTAATTTGTTTAATCATAATCCCAGAAAGATCTCTCCATAGTTTTTATGGACTTTTCCTTCCTTACTGAAATTTGTCAACAGAACCACTAACTACCCTTATTATACACTGAGCAAATGGGCAGACACAAATAGTTAGACACAGAAACACAACTCATTGATGTTACTTATAATTTGCATTATTTTATATACTGTTTAGCTTAATCTGGGGCACAGAAATATATATTAATTATATTACTGCATATTTAACCTCAACAATTTGAGCAAATAGGCAGACATGAATAGTTTGACACAAAACATAACTTTAGTTATTTAAAACTTCTATTTTTTTATGAAATAAGTGTGACTGCAAAACATTTCAAAGACTCTTGAAACTTTTCTTAATTTGCACTATGACTATGCACTTTTGCACAAGAATTTTGGTTTTTTACTAATGGCTTGTAACCAAAATGTTCCTAATGCTTTAGCACCATTTTCTTTTGTTTCAGCCTTTATATTTTACCTTGAATTTAGCAGAATTTTGGATAAGCAACAAGATTAATTCTATGTATATTTACTGAGACTATTCGAAGCCTCAGGGAGACAGACTGGTTTCTCTCATGAATTGCCACTCTTAGGAACACTGACAGTTAAGGCAGGAGACTTCTCCTTCCCCCTACCCCCAGTCCTTGGAGATAATAAAACTCCAGTGGTCATTTAAACCCAAGGGCTAAGAATTCCACAAGGCAGCAATTTAGTTTACACTTGGATTCATGAGAGAAAGCAGGGTTACTAATACTAGTAGGACAGGAGACAAGGATATTCCCAAGTCTACCTTTCCCTGGATTATAGGGGCAGAAGCCACTGTGAAATAACCATAGGCAAAAGCAAGGGGTGAGGCTAGGCTTAAAGTAACCATAAATGAAGGTAAGGTTAGTTTAGAATTTACACTTACAATAATAGTTTCAGGCTAAATTCACCCAGTTATTTCAGTTATTATCTTTCCACTGTTTTATAATATAAATGCATCTATAAATGATCTTAACTCTTAGAGTTTTTATTAATTTTTTTTACCTTAAGGTGAATTGGATACCTTTATTAATTAACTACAAGAATTTTATTAGTAACAATGCTGTGAAGTCTCACCTTTTCTTAGTAATGGAACAAATTCTCATCTGCAAGTTATGCATTTAATTCACCAGCAAGAGAGTGTTGGCATTTAAAGGTTCATTTTAAATTACATTTTTACCTTCTTAGGTGCCAGCAGCTGACAAAAGCCAAACATAGGTTTCAAAGTGGCATTTCATTCCTTTTTTTTTTCTTTTTCCTCTGTAGTCTCACAACCTTGAAGTTCCCAGCCAGACCATGAAAAGGCTATCAAGTGATTAGAGGTCATTGTTTCAAGTGATAGCTTCCTTTCTTCAGAAAAGTTTACAGTTTTAAAACATTTCAAAGTATTTCTACAGTCTTACTGAGAGAGATTTGGAAAAGTAAAGAACCTGGGCAGAATGCAAATGTATTTTGGCTTTTGAAACCCTAGGGAGGGAACTTTACTGCATTTATTTTCATTCTGCTTTTCATCCCCTTCACCTTCCTCCTTCCAGGCAGTCGAGTGCACAACAATCAAATAGGAATGTGGCTTATGAATAGAAGGTGTGGACTCACTGGAAAGGGGCAAGCTGCTCCCCCCTTTCCAGCTTTCTGCCAAAATGGGCAGACAGAACCTACTCAAATTTGGTACCCCTCCCAGGGACCAAGCCACCCTGACGGGGGCAGCCCCAACAAACCCAGGTGCATGGCATGGACACAGATGGCCTCTAAGCCCTGGCAAAGGGGTGGACCAGAGATGAGGCAGCAGAGCATGTACAAACATCCAGACTCCATAGTTTTGCCCCATAATCAATTCTCCCCCTTGCCAATGGCAAGGGAGGGTTCCAGCTCAATTAAATTCCACCATTTACATAACCACACAACTCCAACACCAGCATTGAGCTGACACAAACAGAAGCACAAAGGTCACTAATCTGACCTACAAGTTCTACATATATGTTTTTCTCAGATGGCTGCCCCCACAGCCATCACAAATCCTAGAGAGAACACTTAACATTAACATCTGGTATAAAGCAAATTCATTCACAATTCAGCACCATAACAAAAGATTCTAGCTAGACCTTTTTCACTGTTTAACTTTATAACCAGACCAAGCTTCACTAGAAAAACCCATCCATTTTCCTGTAACCAAGTTTTTTAAAATCCAAACCAATTTCCAGGATTTTAGGACTTGAACCTATATACAACCCTTTCTATTAAAATCAAGCCTCCACTCCTTCAGTGGATATAAGACCAGTACCAGATTTTAACATGCAGTTAGACAAACCCAAAACACCAGGCTTTTTCCTGGTTTTCCTCCTTTTTCCAGACCTAGAGAGAATGGCTTCCCCCCAGTTTTCTGGGGCTACTAGTGTTCTCTTGGGAGGTGATCAGCTTCTCTCCCTAGCAATTAAAGCTAGGGTTCTCCAGACTGTGCTTCCCCAGGGAGTCTTACCTTCTTCCATGTTCAGAGTTCTTTTTCGTTCCCAGAATCTTTCTCTTCAGACCTTCCATTGCCCTTGATTTTTGTAGGGGGAGATTCTGGTGGAGCCCACATCTTTTCTGGATTAAATTTAATCCAGGATTGCCCAGATTTGGGGTTCACCCAAGTGTCCTCCCAGCTCCTCTGGGATTTGGAAGGGGCAGCAAAATGCTACCATCTCTGGTCTTCATTTGCAATCCCAGGAGAGCCCCCCAAAATGTTGCAGAAGTTGAGAGAGGTTCAATTATTTGTGTATAGAAAGATTGGGACTCAGGAATGATTCTGAGAAGGAAAAATGATTTACTGATGGCTGGCCAGACTCAGGAGCTTTCTGTTTCAAACCCAAGCCCTGTACAAGAATTTTGAGTTCCTTTTATACAGAGAGGAAGGGTCAAATTGTTCTTTGTTTCAGTGCTCAATAGGCTTGAATTAGCATATATCATTCACATCCTAAGTAAGCTTTTAACATGTACCTTATACATACTAGATAAGCTTTTAGCACATTTGGTTTGCATTTTCCTTGAATATTTAAAGTTTATAGAGTTTGCATTGTTAAACTGTTTCTTGGGACTGGAGTCATTGCCATGGTCACCAAGGGCAGGACTGCAGCCTCTTACCATCCCACACCCACAAGTCACAGACAGTTTAGGTTATCTACAAAGAGATGAAGAGCCTCCCACCCATAGCCCACATCAATAACAAATACCATTGTTTGTACACTTTGGAAGAAATGTATGCTTTCTTTTCTGTATCAATAAAATTGACTTGCTTAAAAAACAATAAAACCTGGGGAAAAATTACAATTGTTACCAGATTCTATTTAGGTTCTTGGCTATGTTGCAGAAATGAATTTCAAGTGCACTTCAGGTGAGTTAGGCCAGTAATTTATTCAGGAAGAGAAATTGGGAGAAAATAACAGAAAATAATAGAGCAGGGATCCCAGGTAGTGAGGAAAGTGGTGAAAGGGATGAAGAGGACTGATTTACAAGCTACAATTCCCCATTATAGATTATAAGTCCCCAGGTTTACTTGCATGTCCACATGGCAGAGGAAAAATGGCAACAGTGTCATACAGAGGGCAGGACAGGTCCTCAGACAAAAGAGGAAGGTGACTGAGCACTCAAGCCTCATGGTTAGCCTTTAAATTGCTAATTATTCCACCCCTTTGCTAATGGAAAGGGAGGGGGTTTCAGCTGTTTGCTGTTTGGATTGATTACCCAACCCATCAATTCCTTAGTGAAAGCCCAATGATAAAATTTCCAGAGAACATCCAGGACTTTTCCTTGTTCCCAGGAAGAAGGCTTTGTTCTGGATAGCAGAATTCTGGAGGTGGGGGTCCTCCAGCAGCCATCTTGTGGGTTTATGATGTCCACATGGACTCCCTTACCAGGGAGACCAGATCTGTCTATTAATTCCCTATCTTATTAGCGTGCTTCACAATGAGATATAATTTCACACCTATTAGACTGGCTGCTATTTCTGTTTTTTTAATAGTGGCCACTTTGTAGGTGTGAAGTATGAAATGATGTCTCATTGTACCTTTGATTTGCATTTATCTAACAGTAAGTGATGTTGAACAATTTTTCATGTTTTTTCATCATTTGTATTTCTCCTTTAGAAAAATATCTATTAGGTTTTTTGCCTATTTTTAAGTTGTCACTTGTCCTTTTATTGTTGAATTGTAGGATCTCTTTATATATAATGGATACTATACTTTTGTTGGATCTGTGATTTCCAAATATTTTCTTCCAATGAGTAGGCTGCCTTTTTATCCTTTTTACAAAGACCTTTGAACTTCAGTGGTGTTTACTTCTGAGGGGGTTCCATTTAACTGTATTTCTTTTGTTAACTATGCTTTGGGTTTAAAGTTTAAGAGACCCTCACCTACTACAAGGTCTTGTAGAAGTTTCCCTATTTTATTTTCTAGGAGTTTTATGGTCCTGACTTTTATGTTTAAGTCTTTGATCCATTGGGGTTTGATTCTTGTGTAGATACTGAGATAGGGGCCCTTTTTCATTCTTTTCATTATGGACAGCCTGTTCTCCCAGCATCATTTATTAAAGAGATTGTTCTGCCCTAGAAAGGTGGACTTGGTAGCCTTATGAAAAATCAGTTGACCATAGAGGTGTCTATTTCTGAACTCACAATTCAACTATCTATTGGCATAAAGTGCCAATTCCATGCTTTTTTTGAGAATTGTAGTTTTATAATAAACTCCAAGGTCAAGAAGCGTGAATCCTATGACTGCATGGTTTTTTTAGGATGTTTTTGGCTATTTGGGACCTCTTTCCCTTCCACATAAATTTGATAATTGACTTTTCTATTTCTGTAAAGTATGTTGTTGGAAATTTGATTGATATTGCATTGAATCTATAAGTGATTTGGGTAGAATTGTCATGTTCACAATTTTTAGTCTTCCAATCCATGAACATGGAATGTTCTTCCATTTCCTTACATCTTCTTTATTGCTTTAAGCAGTGTTTTGTAGTTTTCTGAATACAAATACTTTACATCCCTGGCTAAATTAATTCTTAGTATTTGAGTCTTTTTTTTTCCTATTATAAATGGATTTTTTTTCTTGATTTCCTCCTCAGCTTGCTCATTACTAATGTATAGAAACTATACTGATTTTTTGTATTGCTCTTGTATCCTGCCACTTTGCTGAATTCATTTACTAGCCATAATAGCTGTTTTTGTAGATATTTCTGGATTTTCTAAATATGGGACTATGTCATCTGCGAATAGTGAAAGTTTTACTTCTTCTTTTCCAATATAGATGAGTTTAATTTATTTTCTTGCCTGATTGCTCTAGCTAGAACTTCTAGCACAATTTTGAATAATTGTGGTGAGAGTTAACATATTTGTATTTTTCCTGATTTTAGAGGGAAAGCTTTCAACCTCTCTCTATTGAGTATAATGTTGACTGGGATTTTCATCTATGCACTTTATTATGTTGAAGAACTTTCCTTCTCTGCCTGTTTTTGAAGTGTTTTTATCAAGAAATAGTACTCAATTTTTCAAATGTTTTTTATGGATCAATCCAGATGATCTTGAGGTTTTTCAACTTGATTTGTTTATATGGTATATTATGTTAATTGATTTTCTTATGTTGGAACACCCTTGCATACCAGGAACAAAATGCACCTAATCTTAGTGCATATTTCTTTTAATATCCTGTTAGAATCAATTTATAAGTTTGGTTGAGCAGTTTTGCATTTATGTTCATTAGAGATATTGTTCTGAAAGTTCTTTTCTTATGTTTATGTGACTTTGGTATTATGATGCTGCTTCATAAAATGTGCTGAGTACCATCCCTCCTTTCCATTTTTTTGAAAGAGTTTAAACAGGATTGGTATTAATTCTTCTCAAAATACTTGGTAGAATTCACCTGTGAGGACATCTGCTTCTGGGTCTTTCTTTTTTGGAGAATTTTTGAATACTGATTCATTCTCTTGTCACTGGTTTATTGAGTTTCTGTATTTCTTGTACAGTCAAATGTTTGTACAATTCTAGGAATTTGTACATTTCATCTAGATTGTCTAATTTCTGGGCATACATTTTCTCATAATATCCTCTTATCCTTTTTATTTTTTTGGGATCAGTCATAATGTCCCCCCTTTCATTCCTAATTTTATTTATTTGCATCTTCTCTCTTTTTTTCTTTCTTAATCTTTGTGTGAGCTTGTGTATTTTATTTTCTCAAAAAACCAGCTTTTGGTTTTGCTGATTTTCTCTACTGTTTTTGTTCTTAATTTTATTTCTGTTCTAATCTTTGATATTTTTTTCTTTCTGCTTGCTTTAGGATTTGTTTCTTGTTCTTTTTCTAGTTTCTCCAGTTCTTCAGTTAGGCCTTTGATATTTTAGCTCTTTCCTCATTTTTAATATTGGCATTTAGAGTTGTAATTTCCCTCTCAGCACTGTCTTCATTGTATCCCATAAGTTTTGATAAGTTGTATTCTATTTTTCATTCACCTCAAAATATCTACTAATTTCTCTCACAATTACTTCTTTGACTCATGGATTGTTAGAAGTATATTGTTTAGACTCTGTGTATTTGCAAAATTTCCCTTTCCCTCATATTATTGATTTCCACCTTCATTCCATTATGATCAAGAAATGTGCTTTGTATAATTTTGGTCTTCTTAAAATTATTGAGATCTGTGTTGAGGCCTAATCTGTGTTCTATCCTGGAGAAAGATCCATGAGCACTTGAGAAGAATGTATAACCTGATGATATGGGATGAAATGTTCTGTATATGTCAGGTCCAGGTTGTTTTTCACATATTTAAAGTTCTCTGTATCTTGTTGATCTTCTGTATAGTTGTTCTAGCTATTGATGTCAGTTGTGTGTTGAAATCTCCATCTATTATTGTAGAGATGTCTATTTCTCTTTTCAGTTTTGCCAGAGTTCACATCATACATTTTGGGGCACATTGTTAGGTACATAGATATTTATGACTGATATTCCTTCCTGGTGAATTGTCCTTTTATTAGTCTAAAATGCCCGTCTGCAATATTCATCACTCTTTTGCATTTAAAGTCTGTTTTGTCTGGCACCAGTATAGCTATCCCTGTTCCCTTTTGTATATGATTTCTATAAAATATCTTTTCCCAGCCTTTCACTTTCAGTCTATTTGCATCCTTGGTTCTGAGGTGAGTCTCTGGAAGACAGTGTATAGATGGCTCATATTTCACTTTCCACTCTGTTAGCCTATGTCTTTTCACAGGGGAGTTTAGTTGATTAACATTTAATGTATTACTGTAAAGACTTTACTTCAGCTATTTTGTCCTTTGACTTTCACATGTCATCTCTAATTTTTATTCTTTTACCTTTTTAGTTACTCTATTGGTATTCTCCACAACTGCACTCTTCTCCAAAATTCTCTCTTCTCTTTTCCAGCTGTAGAGCTCCCTTTAGCAGAGCTGCATTCCTGTTTATGAACACTTAGTTTCTATCTGTGATGTTTTTTGGATAAAGAATTCTTGGCTGGCAGTTTTTCTTTTTTTAGCACCTTCTTTATATCATACCACTGCTTTCTTACCTCCATGGTCCTGGGGTAAGACTATTTGGATTTACTCTAATTGGCATGTACTGGTCTTCCTAGACATATTTTCATGTCTTTCATGAGAGTTGGGAAATTATTGGCCAATATTACCTCAATAATACTCATTCTACCCCTTATCCCTTCTCTTCTCCTTGTATAACTTCCATAACACATATGTTACTGTGTTTCATGCTGTCATTAAGTCCTTGAGCCCCTACTGAATTTTTTGCATTCTTTTCCTTGTTTTGTCTTTCTCTGTTTTCAGTTTCAACTGCTATTATCTCTACATTGCAGATTCTTTCTTCCATGATTTTACATCTGCTATTGTGTGTCTCTATTGTATTTTTAATCTCACTTACTTTGTCTTTCATTCCCATAAGCTCTGTTATATTTCTATTCAAGATTCCAATTTTTCCTTTGTGTTCATCCAATGTCTTCTTAATGCAAACTACAATGTAAACTAAAACATGCAGTGTAGCAGTGCTCCAAAATGTATTCACCAAATGCAATGAAGGTGCCACAATGATGAAAGGGGTTGTTGATGTGGGAGGAGTGGAAGGTGGAGTGTAGGGTATGTGGGAACCTCTTATATTTTTTAATGTAACATTTTCTGTGGTCTATGTGTCTTCTAAAAAAAATACAATGAAAACAATGATTTAAAAAATCTACTTCAAGAGATGTTATTTTTTTAAGGTTTAGTTCATTCTTTCCACTTTCTCTGAGGATGGCAGGTGCCAGGATGTATGGAAGTTCTATGCGACACCTAGAACCAGCAAAATATTTTTGCAACACTCTGGATGTAAACTGATTACCATTGTCTGAATCTATATATTTTACTAACTGTATAGGGGAATGATTTGTTTCAGGATAAGTTTTGAGTCCCTATTGCTGTAGCTGAGGCTAGAGGGTATGCTTCTACTCACTCTGTTAGGTGATCTATAATAACTAGAACATACTTTAGTCATACTATAGGGAGTATTTTAGTATAATCAACTTGAATACTCTGGAATTGTCTGAGGCTAGGCTCCCTCATTTTTGGCACTTGCTTTCTTAAACTTTCTGCAAGATTATGCACAGTTCATTTATTTGTTTGACTATGGTATAAAGGCCTACACATTTGAAATACCTGAGGACCAGGCCACACAGGGCCTCTACTCCCTAATGACTCCTTTCGAGCAAAACCACCGGTACTTCCTTCATTATTTGTTTATTCAACATCTGCCAGCTGTCTGGGAGGAGCTGCTTCCCTTGGTTGTCTAACGTTGCCCTCAATTACTTTAGTTTTTTTACTTCCTTTCCAGAGGATACAGGGATTCCAATTTCTTTGGGGATGGAGGGTATCAGGACCATCAGTTCCAGAGGGGAACAGAGGGGAACTTCTTTGGCCTTTTCATCAGTCAATCTCTTGCTTTTTGCTTTGAAAGTGTGACATTTCTGGTGCCCATTTATATGTACCATGGATATTTCTCTTGGTAAGAGCAGACTGGCTCACACTTGTTTTACTAGTTTCACATGGACTAATTCCTTCCTTCTGCTATTGATCATTTTCTTTTCTTCCCAAATTTTTCTAAAGATGTGGGCTATGCCAAAGGTGTATTTAGAATCTGTATAGACTGTACCATCTTTTTTGTTTAACAATTTAATGGCTTGATTTAACACATACAGCTCATAAGTCCGGGTCAGCCAATCATTGGGCAGTGGGCCAACTTCTTTCATCTCACAAATTAGCCCATCAACAACAGCATAGCCATTGTGCCTATTTTGTTTCAGGACCCTAGAAGACCTATTTATGAACAACTTTTCTCCTGAATGGAAGGGAAGATCCTTTAGGTGGGGCCAGACTTGGGCTTGGTATTCAATTGTCTAAACAATTATGTTTAGGAGATTCTACCTGGTTGGACCCTTTTGAAAGGAAGAGGCTGGGTTCAGACTATGACCAATTGTTAGTATTAATTGTCTTTTTCTATTAAAATTACCTCATATTTCAGAATTTGTGAATCTGTTAACCACTTGCCTGCTTTTTGAGACAAAATAGTCTTGACCTGATGAGGGATGCTAACCACTAAGTCCCCTCCAAAGGTCAGTTTCCTGCTTTTTTTTTTTCTACTAAGAGAGCAGTTGATGCCATGGCCTGAACAACCTTGGCTATTCCCTGGAGAAGGGGTTCAGGATTTTGGAAAGGAAGGTCTCAGGCTCCTTTTGGCCTTCGCAGATTTGAGTTAAGATCCCCAAGGCTCTTCCCTTACCTACTGTAACAAACAGATGGAAAGGCTTTTCAAGGGAGGGGAGGGCTAGAACAGGAACTTGCACCAATCCTCGTTTGAGCCCCTCTAAGGTTTTTACTTCAGAAATTTGTCAGGCACATACTCCAACAGTTTTTGGTATAACCTCTTGGCTTGGGATGCATAAGAATTTATCCATAATTTATAATATTTCACCAATCCCAAAAATCTTATTTCCCTTTTTTGTCTGGGGAAGAGATAATTCAGTAATAGCCTAAATTCTTTTTGGATTATTCTTTCTCCTTTTAACCCTGAGACTGTAAGGGAACTGCCAGAGAGTTTGGTCCCCTTTGGGGAGTTGAGCTATAAAGGCTCAGGCAGCCCTGGTGCCCACTAAAAATGTAATTTCTTCTTGACATGGGCCCACCTTTAGATTTATGAAGGGCTCCTAGTGGGCTTTTAAATTTTTTGTTATTTTTTACACCTTTTTATTGTAGTTAATGGATCACACAGAGTGTTACATTAAAAAAACATGAGGTTCCCATATAATCCACTCCCCACAGGCCCACATCCATTATTTTTGTAAATTGTATTTTTTGAAGATACATACATCACAGAAAACGTTACATTAAAAAAAATGAAGTTCCTGTATACCCCCCACCCCCCACACCACTCTTCCCACACCAGCAACCTCCCCCATCATTGTGTCATACTCATCGCACTTAGTAACCACATTTAGGAGCACTCCTGCAAAACATGGATAATAGTTTACCCTGTAGTTCACACCCTCCCCCAGTACATTGGGTGACTTACAGCAGAATATATAATGTCCAGCATCTGACCCTGCAATATCACTTAGGACAAATCCAAGTCCAAAAAGTGCTCCCACATCACATCTCTTCTTCCCTCTCCCTGCCCTCAGCAACTACTGTGGCCACTTTCTCCACTTCAATGCTACAATTTCTTCTATTACTAGTCACAAAAGTTTTATAGTAGAATATCAGTAAGCCCACTCTAATCCATATTTTATTCCTCCCTTCTGTCGGCCCTGGGATGATGATGTCCACTCCACCTCTATATCAAGAGGGGGCTTAGATTCCACATGGATGATGGATGCAATTCTCCTGCTTGCATTTGTAGGTGCTCTAGGTTCCCTGGTGTGGTGGTTGACCAGCTTCACCTCTCTGTTAACTGACATGGGTAAGTCCAATGAACCAGGGAATAGGAGTTGCAACTCCACTGAGGCTTAGGGCCCAGATTGTACATGGGCAGTCCAGAGATTCAAGTCCCCTGAGTATACATCATCCCTAGCACCAACCATAGGTTCAGTAAAAGTGAAGGAAGAGGCATGTGTAGAAAGGTCACATCTGAGTCCAGTTCCATCACTCTCAGGAGCACATTTCCAAAGTAGGGCCCATTGACATGGCACAGAACTCCAAATCCATCTGCCATGACGATATACCCTGTGGGTCTCACAGCCTTCAGGAGAACCAGTACCTAGGGTTGTATCCACATTGGCTGTTTCTGGCGTTCTGCTGAGGCATGCAAAAGTGCAACCCCTCTGATGACCTCCTAACTCTTTTTTGAAGACTCTTAGCCATATAAACTTATTTGTGTTTACCATTTCCCCCTTTTACTCAAGAGCAAAAAGACATTTTTAACACATAATCTTACATGTAGGCTGAGATATTCTGCTGGCATGAGTTGACCCTTTTATACAAGGTCTCTTTCTAGTTGCATCACCAGTTAGTGATTGGTAGCAATCCCTCAACACCAGGTAGGCTCTTCCCTAAGAGTCATGTCCCACACTGGGCAGGGGGAAGGTAATGCATTTACATGTTGAGTTTGGTCCAGAGAGTGGCCACATTTGAGCAACATGGAGGCTCTCAGGAGCTAACTCTTAGGCACCCTGCATCTCTATGCCTAGTTAATATTTCAGGCACACAGACTCATAAGCATAGTCATCAGTATCAAGGATGCATTATTGGACCATCCTTCCTTGTTGATTTTTGCCATTGCACTTGGGGAATTATTGCTGTTCCATTGGGGAATGTGACAGAGCTCCCCTGAGTAGGAACTCAGTACTCCCTCATTTGTCATTTGTATTTGTAACTACTATGAAAATACCCAACATATATTAGAACATTTTTATGTCCCCTGTATACATGCCCTGGAGAACTCCCTCCCAACCATGTGCTCCCTATCAATAACACCCACAACAGTGTTCCTCCCCTGCCATAGTTGAACACCTCTGTAGTCCAAAACTTCTTCAACAATGAAGCCTAATATATTGTCAAATTCAATTCATAGGAAAATGAAATATAGTGATGGTTTTAAAGTTTAGAAATATACATACTAATTTAGAAATAATAAAATAAAGTAAAAAATTGATGTATTAAAAAATGAAGAATTTTATAATGCTTTGTTTTAAACATTTTGCCACTCATCACTGTAATAGGTATTGCCCTTTATGTATATTGGCAAGGTACTTTCTTTCATTTCTTCCATGATGTCTACATCCTTTCTTTTTTTTTTCTAATTTTTAATTTTGTCTTCAAAAAAGTCTTAAATCACAGTAATTCACATATACAATTTAGGGAACTCCCATATATCCAACATCAAACCCTTTCTCCCCTTCCCTAGCAATTTTTTTACATGTTCATGTTACATTTGCTGCAGCTGATGTACAGATTTTGAAACATAGCTTTCAAACAAGGTTCCACTTTGGTTTACATTATTGTTTCTATTTTAGAGTATACAAATTTCTAAAATTTTAGTTTCCTTATGTTTTACATTACAATTTACATTTTAGCTTATAGACTTTAATATATTTTTGGTGTACATTAACATGTCCTATATCCATCATTACATGATCTTGTGGAGCACTTCCATTGCCCCACAGTTACCCTGCTCCCATCTATTCTATACCTCCCTCCCCCTCCTCTCAGGTCCCACAGTGACAATCAACCTTCTCTACTTGAGAGACCAGATTTACAGATACTTGCAACAATGCTGAGAGCTAGACTGCCCTAACCCATTGGGATTCACTGATTCTCTCAAGCGACACAATTTCCTCTGTTTGAGAACATCAGGTCTCCCAGGATGCAAGTATACCTTCACACTCACTGTATGGTCTCCATCCAATTATTTAACACACTTTGACAAAATGAGCATTCACACTGTCCCTTGAAGCCTGTTGCTATTCCAGATGCACCCCCTTAGGCACCTTAAACATGTAATACTTCCTTATTATATTTTCTAAAGAGTTTTCTCAATCTTATAATTCTAACCATATACCTGACAGTCTTCCATATTCAACTGTTCCCCCCAGCCTTCCCCCAATACCTTGGGCCATCTGGCCCATTCTCTCAACCCAAGCCCCCCAAAGTATCCCATCTTATCCCTTTCCTGTACAAATACTTACCTCCAGCTTATCATAGACTTCACCCATGTAGGCCTCAGCTCACAACCTTCCTCTCCCTCCCAAATTCCTTTAAGCCTATCTTCCAGACTATAGCTCTCTGGGGCAGCTTGGTTTGCTTATTTCATATCAGAAAGGTCATGTAGTATTTGTCCTTCAATGCCTGGCTTGCTTCACTCAACATAAGGTCCTCAAGTTTCATACATGTTATCACATGTGTTTGTACTGTGTTGCTTCTTATAGCTTCTTATAGCTGAGTATAGTTGCTTCTTATAGCTGTATGTATATACCACATTTTATTTATCCATTCATCTGTTGATGGGCATTTGGTTGATTCCAACTTTTGACAAGAGTGAATAAATCTGCTATGAACATTGGTGTGCATATATCAGTTTGTGTCCTTGTTTTCAGTTCTACTGGGTATACACCTAGCAGTGGAATTGCTGGGTCATATGGCAAAGCTATAGCTATTTTTTTGAGAAACCACCAAACTGTCCTCCAGAATGGCTGGATCCTTCTGCATTCCCACCAGCAGTGGAAAAGGGTTTCCATTCCTCCACATCCTCTCCAGTACTTGTAGTCTTCTGGGGTTTTTTGTTTGTTTGTTTGTTTGTTTTGATAGCTGCTAGTCTCATTGGGGTAAGATGGTATCTCATTGTAGTTTTGATTTTCATTTCCCTAACAGCTAGTAATTCGGAGCATTTTTTTCATGTGCTTTTTAGCCATTTGTATTTCTTCTTTGGAGAAGTGTCTGTTTAAGTCTCTTTTCCATTTTTAAAATGGGTTGTTTGTCTTTTTATTTTCGAGATATAAGAGTTCTTTATATATGCAGGATATTAGTCTTCTATCAGAAGCATGGTTACCAAATGTTTTCTCCCATTATGTAGGCTCTCTTTTCACTTTCTTGATAATTCCTTTGAGGTGCAAAAGGCTTTAATTTTGAGGAAGTACCATTTATGTATTTGTTATTTCACTGATCATGCTTTTGGTGTGAAGTTCATGAAGCCGTTCGCATTTACAAGGTCCTATAGATGCTTCCCTACATTGTTTTTATGATCCCTAAAAGAATCATAAAAACAAAAGGATCATTTATGATTCCCTACAAGGTTTTTATGATCTTGGCTCTTATATTTTGGTCTTTGATCCATTAAGTTGATTTTTGTATATAGTATGAGATAGTAATCCTCTTTCCTTCTTTTCCATATGGATATCCAAATCTCTAGGCACCATTTGTTGAAGAGGCCATTCTCTCCCAGTTGAATGGTCTAGGTGGCTTTGTCAAATATCAGAAGACAGCATATGTGAGGCTCTGTCATCATTTCCGTGCTTCTCCCCTCGGGGTACCCAGCCCGGATGAGTGCACCAGAGCTGAGGAACCACACACAGTGAACACTCCAGGGACACAGGCTCGTGGCACAGGTCTAGTTTATTGAAAAAGTGCAGTGGTATATATGGGTGAGTGAGGGGAGGTAGGATGGTGTGTAAGAACTGGATTGGTTATGTTAATTTGATAAGGCTGATTGGCTCCAGCGGTCTTGTTACTGAGGACAGGGGCAGTTTAGGCGGGCTCAGTGGTTGTTTACTTGAGCACTTCAGCGCCATCTTTGAAGAGTGAGTCTTTTGTTTCACTCACAATTCCCCCATTTTTGTTTTTTAAAAGGCATAAGGTAGGGGCATTGGAACTTGTGATTAGGTAGACGTCAGGGTGACTGTGCCTGTCTTAGGTTGTTACCATCTAAAGAGAATCTTAGGTTGATTTTTCCTGCAGGTGATCTTACCCATCATTGACTACCAGCCAAGCGCACTGACATGAATATCAAGGGTGACTGTGCCGGACTTAGGTTGTCACCATCTAAGGAGAATCTTACCCGTCATTGGCTAATGGACAAGTTAAATGGCCATGCCTGTCTTAGGCTGCTTCTTCCCGCAGGTGATCAACCTGTTACAGACTGCTAGTCATTGCATTAATGCTGCTCTCCTATCATGTTGATAGGCTCGCTATATACACATTATATTGTCTTCAGTGAAGTTGTGGAGTGCTTATTACAGCCTGTTATGAAGGTTGGGAAGTACACAACTTGTGAGGGGAAATGAGGAGTGGGTGTGTGAGGAGAAAGAGTGCGGGGTAGAATGAATGCTGGTGGTGGAAGGGGAAGCTCTTCACATAGTGGTCTCGCATTTGGGGTCTGCTTGTGGGAGTTGCTGGTAGGGAGCGAGCTGTAACTGAAAAAAGGTTAGTCTGGAGATGTCTTGCAGCTTCTTTTGAAGGAGTTTAATGATGCGGGGTGCTATAATGAGAAGAAACATGATTAAAATGAGAGGACTGAGCATAGGGGCAATCCATGCCATGAGAGGAGAGGAAACCCAATCGAGGAAGGTATTTTGACTTTGTTGTCATTTGATTAATTCATCGCATAGATTATTTAATTTATCAATATTTTGTTCTATGATTCCAGATTTATTAACATAATAGCAGTACTCCTTTTGGAAGAAAAAACAGGTTCCTCCTTTTTTAGCTGTGAGTAAATCTAAATCTCTTCGATTTTTTAGGGTAACTTGGGCGAGAGAGGTTAACTGGCGTTGCAAGGAATAGAGAGAATCTGTTGTGGTTTCTATTAACAATTTCAACTGACTCTCAAAGTTTTGGGAGGTGATAATGTTATGGCCTAGGGCGCCTCCAGCGGTTGCAGCAGCTGCAGCTGAGGCAGTGAGGCTTAATCCTACTAATATAGGGAGGAAGGCAGCTCTCTTTGACACAGATGGGGATAGTAAAATTTTTAGTTTACCTTCTCCATAGTATGTTAGTTGCAGGGTAATGGCTTCTAGGATGTAAGGTCTCGCTTTTATAAAATAGAGCATTTTTGGATTATAGTTAATTTTCCAACTATAAACACATAAGGATTTCTTACACACTCCTGAAGATGATGAATTTGATTTAAATGCAAATATTGACCATACATGCTATCATTCCCAATCCATTCTATAGTAGGAGCTATTCCTAGAAAAACTTTCCATAAGTTCCTTTGCATATGTATAGATGTAACATTACATCATGGAGTAGGTATCCATTTTCCTATAAGGATCTATATCAGAACTCTCAGTTTGGTTCCATTGGTCAGTGTGTCTATCCTTGTGCCAATACCACT
This sequence comes from Dasypus novemcinctus, assembly GCF_030445035.2. Lineage (NCBI taxonomy): Eukaryota > Metazoa > Chordata > Mammalia > Cingulata > Dasypodidae > Dasypus > Dasypus novemcinctus. The sequence goes on along the minus strand of NC_080696.1, from coordinate 962,438 downwards.
ACTGTAGCTTTGTAGCATGTTTTGAAGTCAGGTATTGTGATTCCTCCAACTTCTTTTGTCTTTTTCAGTATGTCTTTGGCTATTCGGGACCTCTTTCCTTTCCAAATAAATTTCATAGTTAGTTTTTCTAGTTCCTTAAAGAAGGCTGTGTTGATTTTTATTGGGATTGCATTGAAACTGTAGATCAGTTTTGGTAGGATAGACATCTTAATAATATTTAGTCTTTCTATCCATGAATGGGAATATTCTTCCATTTATTTAGGTCTTCTTTGATTTCCTTGAACAATATTGTATAGTTCTCTGTGTATAAGTCTTTTACATCTTTAGTTAAATTTATTCCTAGGTATTTGACTTTTTAATTTACTATTGTAAATGGTATTTATTTCTTGATTTCCTCCTCATATAGCTCATCATCCATGTATAGAAATGCTGATTTTTGTGCATTGATCTTATAACCTGTGACGTTACTGAAATTGTTTATGAGTTGTAGAAACTTTGTTGGAGATTTCTCAGGGCTTTCTATGTATAGAATCATGTCATCTGCAAATAGTGAAATTTTGACTTCTTCCTTTCCTATTTGGATTCCTTTTATATCGGTTCTGGCCTCAATGCTCAACTGAGTACTTTCAACAGAATATTAAATAGACGAGGTGATAGTTGGCATCCTTGTCTTGTTCCTGATCTTAGAGGGAAAGATTTTAGGATTTCACCATTGTAAATGACAGTAGCTGTGGGTTTTTCATATATACCCTTTATCATGTTCAGAAAGTTTCCTTTTATTCCTATCTTTTGCTGTGTTTTTATCAAGAAAAGGTCCTGTATTTTGTCAAATGCTTTTCTCACCTCTATAAATTTGATCATGTGATTTTTTTCCCTTCAATCTGTTTATGAGGTGTATTACATTAAATGATTTTCTTATATTCCTTGCAGAGCAGAAATGAAACCCACTTGGTCATGGTGTATAATTCATTTCATGTGCTGCTAAATATGATTAGCAAGTATTTTGCTGAGGATTTTCACATCTAGGTTCATTAGAGAGATTGGTCTGTAATTTTCCTTTCTTGTGGTGTCTTTGTTTGGCTTTGGTATTATTAGGGTAATCCTGGCATCATAAAATGAGTTATGCAATGTTTATTCTATTTCTATTTTTGCAATAGTTTAAGCAAGATTGGTGTTGGTTCTTTCCAGAATGTTTGGTAGAATTCCCCTGTGAAACCATCTGGCGCAGGGCTCTTCTTAGTTGGGAGGTTTTTAATGACTGGTTCTTTCTTTTTACTTGTGATTGTTTTGTTGAGATCATCCATTTCCTCTTTTTAGGTCAATATAGGCTGCTTATGTGGTTCTAGGAATTTGTTCATTTCCTCTAAATTGTCTTTCTTGTTTGAATATAGGTTTTCAAAATATCCTCTTACAATAGCTTTTATTTCAGTGGGTTCAGTGGTGATATCCCAATTCTTATTTCTTATTTTGTGTATTTTTTAAAGATTTATTTTTTATTTATTTCTCTCCCCTTACTCCCACCCCCCAGTTGTCTGCTCTCTGTGTCCATTCTCTGCATGTTCTTCTGTGACTTCTTCTATCCTTATCAGTGGCACCAGGAATCTGTGTTTCTTTTTGTTGCATCATCTTGCTGTGTCAGCTCTCCGTGTGTGTGGTGCCATTCTTGGGCAGGTTGCACTTTCTTTCACACTGGGCAGCTCTCCTTATGGGGTGCACTCCTTGCACGTGGGGCTCCCCTATGTGGGTGACACCCCTGTGTGGCATGGCCCTCCTTGCACACATCAGCACTGTACATGCACCAGCTCCACACGGGTCAAGGAAGCCTGGGGTTTGAACCGTGGACCTCCCATGTGGTAGGCAGGTGCCCTACCCATTGGGCCAAGTCCACTTTCCTTATTTTGTGTATTTACATCTTCTCTCTTTTTTCCTTTTTAGTCTAGCTAAGAGTTTGTCAATATTATTGATCTTCTCAAAGAACCAGCTCTCTGTTTTGTTTTGTTTTGTTTTTGAGTGCTTTCTTATCTATTTCATTTAGTTCTGCTCCAATAGTTGTTATTACTTTCTTCTTTCTTTGGGGTTAGTTTGTTGTTTTTTTCTAATTTCTTCAATTGTGCAATTCTTCAATTTTAGCTCTTTCTTCTTTTTTATAGTATGTATTTATAACTATGAATTTTCCTCTCAGTACTGCTTTTGCAGCATACCATAAGTTTTTATATGTTGTGTTATCATTTTCATTAGTATCAAGGTAGTTTTTGATTTCTGTTCAGATTTCTTCCTTGACCCACTGTTTTTCTAAGAGTGTGTTGTTTAACTTCCATATCTTGGTGCCAAATCTAAGTCTTTACCCTTGCAGATTTCCAGCTTCATTCCACTGTGGTACAGGAAATTATTATGTAGGATTTCAGTCTTTCTGAAATCATTGAGACATTCTTTGTGGCCTAGCATGTAGTCTATCTTGGAGAATGATCCTTGTGCACTTGAGAAGAATATATATTTTGCTGTTTTGGATGTAATGTTCTGTATATGTCTATGATGTCCAGATCCTCTAATATATTGTTCAAAGTCTTTGTTTCTTTATTTATTCACCTTTGAGATGTTCTGTCCCATGGTGTTAGTGGTGTGTTAAAGTCACCCACTATAATTGTAGAGGCATCTATTCCTTTCCTTAGTTTTTCCACTGTTTGCCTCATATATTTGGAGGTGTCCTTGTTAGGGGCATAAATGTTTATGATTGTTCTTTCTTCTAGAAAGATTACTCCTTTCACTAATATGCAATGTCTGTCTTTGTCTCTCACAATGGTTTTGCATTTAAAGTCTATTTTGTCTGATATTAATATAGCTACTCCTGTCCTTTTATGGTTATTGTTTGCCTGTAAGATTGTTTTCCAGCCAATCACTTTCAATCTCCTTGAATCCCTGGGTCTAAGATTTGTTTCTTGTAGACAGCACTTAGATGGGTCATATTTCCTTATCCAATCTTCTAATCTGTGTCCCATAACTGGTGAGTTTAATCCATTGGCATTCAGTGTTATTACTTTCAGGGAATTACTTATATTAGCCATATTTCCTTTGGATTTGTGTTTGTCATATTTTTAATAAACTGCTTAGGAGTCTGACCTTCCCCCTTTCACCCTTCCTCACCTCCCTGTCTCCTGGGGTAGTAGGAAGGCTGTGTGAGGGCTCCTGTAGAAGATTAAAATGGGTCCCTGGTAAACCAACTCCCTTCAGAAAATAATGTCTCTTAATTTCTTGAGAGAGATCACCTACCCCTTGCCAGGAACCCTAAATATGCTATTGGAAACCTGCAAAGCAAGTCCCTCTCCCTTTGATGTGATATAGGGGCTAGTTAATTTTCTGACTCCACCTTCTCCCAGACCAAGCTTCCTATCCCAGGGCATTTAAGTAAATCAGGTTCTCTCAGCAGATTCACCTCTCCTCTCTTCCTAGGCTCTGCCCAAATCAATTGGTATGCACCTCCAACTTAATAAAAGGGGGGACCAGAAAATGGAACCTGCACTCCTTGGGTCCCTCTGCACCTCTCACCTAACCCCTCCCACTCCCAGAGTTTGTACAAGACTGGAGGGCTAGGGCAATGCCAGATATCCAGGAGTGCTGAGTTTGGGAAACAGAGGTCCCAGAGAATGTGGACTCGGGGTATGTGGCTCTGTGAGATGTGGGTTGTGGGGGTTCAGGGAACATGGGCTTGAGGTTCAAGCATTTGGGGAACAAGAGTCTTGGGAACTCTGCTGCACAGCCAGTAATTCTCAGGGAATGCTGCAGCCCTTAGCCCTAGGGGGAAGAGATTTACCTTCCCACTGCTTCTGAGTTCAGTGTTAGAAACCTGCAGTTTTACCTTGAGCAAGCACTAATTCTGTTGCATTCTCTCCAGATCGATGTCCAGACACCTCCTGCTTTGTAGGTTCCCAAAACAGCCTGCTCTGGCAGGATTCTGTCACCACTCAGATGGTTCTTTGCAGGAGAGATGATGATGGTGTACTTACTCTGACCTCCTGGTGGGCTTTTGAAGTAAGAAGCCTCAGACCCTCCTAATTCTCAAAATTTATGAGGGGGATTACCCAACTCTCTTTTTTTTTTTTTTTAAGATTTATTTTTATTTATTTAATTCCCCTCCCCTCCCCTGGTTGTCTGTTTTCTGTGTCTTTTTGCTGTGTCTTGTTTCTTTGTCTGCTTCTGTTGTCGTCAGCAGCACGGGACGTGTGAGCGGCGCCATTCCTCGGCAGGCTGCACTTTCTTTTGCGCTGGGCGGCTCACCTTATGGGTGCACTCCTTGCGAGTGGGGCTCCACTACACGGGGGACACCCCTACATGGTGTGGCACTCCTTGTGCACATCAGCACTGTGCCTGGGCCAGCTCCACACGGGTCAAGGAGGCCCGGGGTTGGAACCACGGACCTCCCATGTGGTAGATGGATGCGCTAACCACTGGGCCAAAGTGCATTTCCCTACCCGACTCTCTTTAAACTCAAGAATTCCCTTTTGAAATAACCAGGCCTCCCACAGTGATAGCACTCTGCTGAGACTTGCATTTCCCTTTCCCAATTATCTAAATAAACTCCTTTTGCATCTTGATCTGCCTTTGCCTGTTTCCTCCCTGACTCCTCTCCAATCTTTTCTTAACCTTCTGGTTGACAGTGCTTATCATAACTTTTGCTTTCTGTTTCTGCTTTTCCTTCTCTCTCTTTACAAATACTCTCTGGGACTCTCTCAGTAACTTTTTCAATGTCTTACCCATCTATCTTTCTATTTTCTGAATCTTCTTCTGAATATTAGGCCAAGACCCCTTCATATAGCTGACTTTTACATTCCCTGAGCCACAGGATCATAAGGCCCCTCCCTGAGTATTTCCTTACTTGGTCCCTCAATCATTGCAGGTAAGCAGAGAGAGTTTTGTCCTTCTCTTGGGCTATTTCAATGGCTTTATTCAAATTTTGAGATTTGGGTATAGCCAATTTGATACCCTGTATAATGAGGTCTCTAAGATCTTTCATCTGTGCTTTGTCCTATAGGTCATTATTATCCCAATTAGGGTCTGTGTTTGGGAACTTCTGTTCTGCTGCCATTACCTCCTGTTTGGGCATGTGCTGCCTTTACTACTCCTTCATACCTGCCTTCCACACCATTCCTCTTTCTTCTCCTATAGAAAGAATATTCAGTATGGACATAAGCTCAGGCCAGGTATATAAACTAGAGCCTAGGAATTGATGTACTTGTTAAGCCAGCCCCTCTGGATTTTCCATTAGTGATTTCATATACTTTTTGAAGTTCTTTACTTCAGTACTCATCAGTGGGGCATTTACATAGCCAATTTCCCCTGGCCCCATTGGTACTTCTCTCAGTGGAGTGTTGCTCTTTCACCAGCTCTTTTCCTCAGATACTCTGGAGAATGGAAAATTTTGTATATCTTTCTTACACTGTTCAAATTCTTTCTTCAGTTTTTGGTAGGTTGTAACCAGTGGGGCTATTGCCCCACTTGATTCTCCAGTTTCCCAGGGTTTAGAATCTGTTCTTTTGAGCCCTCCAAGTCTACTGACCTTTGTCCCAGGAGGGAAGAGGTAACATAAGGAGGAGAGAGATACACCAGGGGTCCCAGGTTTTAGTTTTTGCCACTTTTATTTCTGCAACCTTAGTTTCTGCATTAGCCTTGGAGTTTAGATTTTCAGCTTTTTTAGGATAGGGAATGGCTCCCTTTCCTTTTAATGAGCACATAGCATAGTCAGACTCTTTTTTTTTTTTTTTTTTTTTTGGAGTAGGGTGTTTTCCCATTAACACACAGTACAAGGTCAGCACAAAGCCAATCTTCATCTGCCCTGTATTTTGACCAGAATACGTTGGTTCCTGAAAGAATTTTCTTTGTTTAGATACAACAACAGTATTCAATCATTTTCTTCTTGTCTTTTCTCCTGGTCTGATTCTATCATTCCAATGTTTTACATCCTCCCTAATGGACTATCCAGAGGAATATCTCTGGGGGATCTTACAGATACCCTTTCCCCTTTTTCCCAGTCAACTGCTCATATTTCCCATTCTGAATTTTGTCTGGATTTCTTTCTCTCAAATCTTTCACTTCATCTATCTCTGGCCCTTTCTCTCACAGGAGAAGGAAAACATGAATTGGGACTCCACACTCACTTCCCAGTATGTCATGCATCTCATGCATTCACAATCAACTTCAGACTCATCAGAATTCCCGACCACCAAGGTCATACTTAATAGCCCTTATTCTTACCTTGGTCCATGCATGGAGTTACCCAGTCAATGGGAGGCAGATTTTCCCTTCCCTTTTTCTCATCCACAATCAGCAGATCTAAGCATCTGTTCTTGGGTCTCTTGCCTGTCAGAGGTGAGGCCTCCACTGGTGGAGTCTAAGACAGCTTAACTAGTGGGGTGCACTTCCCTATCATCCACCCTGGGGGTCCACTCTCTGAAGCTTCAGAATCCCAGATGAGCACCCAAAGTTGTAAGAAAGAAACCTTTTTATGGAAGAAAATATGGCTCTCACGATTGTGGAGAAGAAAAGAATTTATTCTCAATCTTGCAAGAAGGGGCACATAACCAGAAAATGTAGCTGGCACCCCAAACAAAGGAAAATGACACAATTTATACTCCTAAGCCTAGCATGTAAGCCCTCCCTCTGTTTCTCCATAGATTGGATACTTCAGAGATTATAGTCCTCCAGTTTAAGATTAACAGTTCCCCCATCACATTTCAACCTTTTTGGCTTTTACCTGCTCCTTCTGCCACATAAGAAATGGAACTTAATGTTGAATTGGTATTGACTTAGCTCTTTCTTGTGCATCCTTTTTTCCAGCTATAGGACTGGCTTAAGCTGCTTACCTTTGTTCCTGCTTAGCCTGGGATTTGGAAACTGAGACAGTAGGCTGCCAAGTTACATTAATTGATATTTTTCCTCCCTGCTTTATATTGCCTTTATGTGAAAATTAAACTGATCCCTGTTTATGTGTCACACAAGGATGGGAGATATTGTTCAGGGCAGGGTGGAGATATGTATATACTATAGCAGGTTCTGTGGAGTTCCACTAAGGAGAAACCCAGCTGTTGGAGATTTGGACCTGAAGGGTATTGGTAATGAGAGAAAGAGAAAAAAGAGAATGAAAAAAAGAAAGAGAAAGAAAGAAAGAACAAGAAAGAAAGAATGAGAGAGCTGGGATGAGAGGTTCTGCAAGTAGAAACTCATCAGACAACTTTATTGTTTACAAGGGCTCTCTATATACCCAGTCTACATGACAACAAGCAGCAACAAGCAGTTAACTATCAGCATTATCAATAGTATAAGGAATTTTTAAAAAATCTTATCTCAAGGTACAAAGTCTAAGCATTCTATTCACACAAAAGGTATGTGCTCATCTTTTCTTGCAGTCTTTAACAGCTTCATACCATTTGTCGGGAACTCTTAATTACCGCATCCCTTAGGGTGCAAGCATAGCCATGGAGACAGCACCAGCATGGAGACAGCAAGCCTCTCCTTTTGAGGCCACTGTGCCTTAGTTTCCAACACCCAGCACCTTCTTATCCTGCAAAAAATTACCACAAAAATCACAAAGGGATTCTATTTTAACAGGTTCCCATGTGGTGTGGGGGAGTCAATATGATGGCCCCTGGCCATCGCTACCAGACTTGGAGAAGGACAGGCCAAGAAACTAGCACCCCAGGGGAAACATTTCAGTCCAATCTCTGTAGGTCCACCCAGATAGTGTGCAGAATGACCATCTGGCAGTAAGGGTGCATAGCCCTCCTGAACACTTCCAGTCAAATCCTAGGAGCACTTTTAAGCTAAATTCTTTTATTAGTTTCATAGTAATAGCTGTAAAGTTGCTAGGGATCCCAGATGTCCTTATTACTTGCAGCCTGTGGATAACCTCTTGCACCATATGCACAACAATTTGTAACACTTGGTCAGGTCCCACTCTGCCCCGGCCCGCGGGATGGCAACGGAAACCCGAAACCTGCTGAGAAAGAATGGTGGGACAAGAGACACAAAGAATGACAGCAAGACAGGGTTCTGATCAAACTGCAACTTTATTAAAGGGGGCAAAGTATATATACCCTCAGGTGGGGGAGGAGCGGGGAGTGAGGTAGTAGAGGCTAAGGATTGGTTGTTGCTGTCACCAGGGTGGGAGGCAGACCTTAGTTTAGGCCTTGCACCTGCACACTATCTTATCAGTCTGGGCAGTGGTGGGAAATGGAGAACAAAGGAGCAGGGAGGGAGAAGAACAAGGAAGTGGGCTCTGCTCTGGTGGCCATGTTGCCGGCATTGCTGAACTCAGTGTATACTCGTATTGACCGCTCCCAACATCTCCTCCCTTTTTCTTTTATTAGCACAGTACGGCTAGCTGAGGGAAGTAGAGGCCTCATTTCCCTGATGTAAACAGCTCTGATTTTTCGGGAAGGGGTGTTATTGAGTATGCAGTAAAGGCAGATGCAATGAGGGGGGGCTGTGCCTGATTTAGGTCGGAACCACACCCGGTGAGCCGTTTCAGCTCACTCACACATGTGACCAGTCTTACCCGTCATGGGGAGGCATGGCAGCAAAAGGCCATGTCCCTGTCTTAGGTTGACTGTTAGGTCGGTTCAGTTGCCCATCATTGGCTAGCCAGCCCAGCTCCCTGAGCAGTCAGAATGCTATCGATGCATCCCGCCTGTTTATGCAGGCTGAATGTGGTCGAAGCACCCTGCCTAGTGGCCTTGGCAAACAGAGCGTACCCCTGTAACAATGAGGCATACTTCTCAGAGATCAGTTAGGTTGTGCTTACCTCTAACTGTCTCCTGCAGTGCTGTGCCTGGCACTCAGCAGCTTATTGGTGGGGAAAGTTCATCCAGGAGGGGAGGCAGTCTGGATGGTCCATAGACACACCCTGGTCAGCGAGGTGGAGCCAGTGGTAATGCACCTGGATAGGCTTACCGAGAGCAGAGTCAATTTGGTCCTTAACTAACTGAATGATTCTTTTTATGGCCCAAGGCCCAAAAGATATTACAAGGAGTATGGTTAGTAATGGGCCTAGTATAGGGAGGATGTAAGGAAGGATTCCATTGAATTCCCAGGAGAAGTTTCCTTGGGCTTCTCTTTATTACGCTTTGCTAGTCCATTTCTGAGCTGAGCCATGTTATTTCTAATAAGGTCGGAATGATTAGCATAAAAGCAGCATTCCTCTCTTAATGCCGTATAAATCCCTCCCTCCTTAAGGAAGAGGAGCCCTCTGCAGTTTTGGAGGACAACCTCAGATAATGAATTTAGGGACTTTTCTAGATGGGAAATGGAGGTTTCGATGTGGGCTATATCTTCATTGACGGCTCGCCTGATAGAGGAGAAAGAAGTTTGTTGTGTAGTTAGGGCTGCTACTCCAGTACCAGCTCCAGTGAGACCTAAAAGTAAAGCGATTGTGATGGCAGTGATGATTTTTCTTTTTTGTACATAGGCTGGTAGGAGGTGGCGCTGCCAGGAGTTAAAGAAGTGGTTATCATTATGAAAATAAATGCGGGGGAGTATAATAGCAAGCACGCAGGTTTCACGGGTGGTGTTGAGGGCTTGGACGCTAAGACGTGGGGTGAGGCCGGTGGAGGAACACAGCCATTTTGTATTATTATGGGGTATTAAGAATGTTGCACTTGAAGCCTTTTAACTTTATTTCGAAAAATACCAGACTTGTTGGCATAAAAGCAGCACTGTTCCTGCAGAGCTAGACATATTCCTCCACGTTCTGCTGTAAGCAGCTTTAACCCTCTTCTGTTCTGTAACACTACCTCAGCTAGAGAGTCTATTTGATCTTGAATATCTTGTATAGTGCTCGACAAAGCCTGGACATTATTAATTGCTTAGATAATTTTGTATATTGGGTAAGAGCGAGTCCTAACCCCGCAGTACCAGTGGCTGGGGCTCCAGAAATGCCTAAGGTAACAAAAAGTGGAATAAGTTGCACAGCTCTTCTAGAGTGGCCAGCAATGTAGTCCCATGCTGGGGATAGGTACAGGTTTAGTTCCATTAATAACACTAACATCGGGGAGGAGGATGACTGGGAGGGCAGTATCCCTTCCTGCAATTCTCATATTTTAACATTTTGCTCAACAATACTAGATTTATTTATATAGTAGCAACATTCTTCCTGGGGAAAAGGCAGGTTCCCCCTTTTTCAGCTGTAAGTCAAGGGCCTTGTGGTTTTGTAAAGAAACTTGGGCGAGGGATGTTAGTTGCTGCTGCATAGAGTTAAGAGACTGCGCACTGGATTCTAGGCTAATTTGTCATTGTTGTTTAAAGTATTGCAAGCTGATGAGGCCATGACCAAGAGCACCACGTGCTGTGGCAGCTGCAGTGACTGAACCTGTGAGGCTAATTTTTTACCAATATAGGGAGGAAGGTGGCTCTTTTTGACACAGATGCAGATAGTAAAATTTTTTAGTTTGCCTTCTCCATAGTATGTTAGTTGTGGGGTAATGGCTACTAGGATGCAAGGCCTCATTTTTATAGAATAGTACATTTTTGGGTTATAGTAATTTTCCAACCACAAACACATAAGGATTTCTTACACATGCCTGAAGATGAATTTGATTTAAATGCAGATAATGACTATTCTTACTATTAGTCCCAATCCATTCTATAGTAGGAGCTATTCCTAGAAAAACTTTTCACAGATACTTCTGCTTGTGTATAGATGTGATAATACACCATGGAGAAGGGATTTATTTCCCCTTCTGTTTCTAAACACTATTATTTTTAGTAAAAATTATTTTTTGTTGTCCTTTACTATTTAGACCGTGCCAAATAAATCTGTCATTATATTCAATGGGACTCTCCATAGGGGCACTTTCCCACACTATTCCATAGGAATCATTAAAAATGACAGATTTTCTTCCTATATGGCATTCTTGCCATCCTTCTTTATCCCTACTGTCTTTTTGCGGACAATCATAAGTAGGATTTTTAGTCATGATTAAATCGTAAGAGGGAAATAAAGTCACAATAAACTGAGTATTATTATTTTTGGAGATAGCTATGGCTCGATTTTTAACATACATACAGAAGGATGATTACCAACGCATAAGCATTGATAATCAAATGGTAATATGAGATTATCGATTCTTTTTCTTAATAGGGTTTAATTGGCAATCAATTATCAATTGGTATAGGGAATATATGGGTTTTATTCAGATATATATGAAAGAATGGACTTTTCCAGGTTAACACTAAGTAATGGGGGGTTAGGTACATAGGCCTAATAAGTGTAATTACTGGCAGCTTCCTTATTACTTACAATCACCATCATCAGAAGTTGTAGAAGACTCCTCTTCATTCTGGAGTTTAATCCTTTTTGCAGGTAACTAAATTTGTTCTCCATTTTCTGAAATGATAAGAGCATAGCCTCACCCCCTTACTATACTCCTGCCTTTTTTCCACACATTGCTTAAAATATTTTTCCAGAATATTGGTTGATCTTCATTTCCTGTGTCTACTGTAGATGTTTGACATTTTCTAAGTGACATTCCACAGGTGTTAATGAATTATAAACATTAAGAGAATGTAAAGTAAATAAAGCTTTAGCTAATTGATCTTTTGGTGTTATAATACCATCATCTCCCCCTTTTTGTTTTAAAAGCATAGTTTTTAGGGTATGATGGCTGCATTCAATTATGGCTTGACCTGTAGGATTATAAGGAATGCTGGTATCATGTTCAATACCATATTTTAAACAGAAAGATTCAAAGGATTTACTAATGTAAGAAGGTCTATTATCAGTTTTAATTTTCAGAGGGCATCCCATTACAGCAAAAGCAGACCAGAGGTTTGAGTGAACATGATGAAACTGTTCCCCACTTTGAGCAGTAGCCCACATAAAATGAGAATAAGTGTCAATATAAACGTGAACAGATTGTAGTTTACTAAGGGATGGTATGTGAGTAACATCTATTTGCCATAATTGATTAGGAGTCAGGGCTCTGGGATTAGTCTCAGCCTGAAAAGACACTGTAGTTAAGGGTCCACAGGTGGGACAGGTACAGATAATTCCTTGTGCCTGTAGTCTTGTTAACTTTTGATATTTATTTCACAGGCCTTTAGCATTAATATGAGTTAAAGCATGGCAATTATGAGCACTTTGTAAACACCTTACCAATAAATCAGCTCGAGCATTATTTGATGTCATAGGACTAGGCAAAGAGGCATGAGAGATATATGAATAATGTAAATAGATTTTAACCTAATGAGATGTTGCAAGTCAGCGCAAAGTTGAGATAACTCATCAGTAGCAAAGATATGAGCTGTTTCAATATGCTTGACAGTAAGGCATACATATTCAGAATCAGAGACAATATTCAAGGGCTCTTAAAACATTTGTAAAACTTTAATGATGGCTCAAAGCTCTGTGCATTGAGCAGATGAATAAGGAGTTGGCTAAACCTGTTCTTTTTGAAAAGTAACGTATGCTGCTTTTCCATTACTATTACTATCAGTAAATACTGTACAGGATGGTTGGGCTATGCACACAGCCTTGAAAAGCACTGCAAAAGTTTATTGTTGGGTTTTTTACAGATAAAGGAATGCAGCTGGCTTGATTTGTCTAAGAAGACACTAAAGAAAGTCTTAGGAAGTTTTAAAACAAAGTGATAGCCATACAGCTGGACTTTAACTTTTTGCAACAAACTAGCAGTGTTTGGGATTGCTGCATAGTATGTTGTTACTTTAATCTATGATAAGAGGTTGTTTTTGTGACACATACTCTTTTATAATAATTAAAACCATAATCAACCACATTGTACTTTTCTTTAATATTATGCTGAAATATTGGTAACTTTATACACTTTTAAGCATTCATAGAAACCTTTTATCCATACGACTTTAATTAATAGAGGGTTTAAGGGAAGAAAAAGTTGTTAATTTTATAACTCTGTAAAACACCTTTATTTAGCTTATAACATATCAAATGAACTTAATTATTACTTTAATTTTTCTTTCAAGGTAAAAGAACAAATCTCAATTAGTTTGGAATAAAAGGCTACTGTTCAGGATTAGGTTTTGAGAAAGCAGTTTTGAACATTATGTTCCTTTAAGAAATAAAGCTTTCCTTCTTGGAATACCTAGGAAACGATAAGCACAAGAAACACAAGACAGACTTTCTTTGTATACTGACTGAGGATAAGAACTTTACCAAAACAGATTAATGGTGAGAGGCTTTGAGAAAGAACAAAAATTTTTAACTTTGCATCAGCATACTACCCGACACCAAAGCCTGTAAAATTTTATAGATAGACCCATTAAATTTTATTTAACTTTAACTGTAAAAATTCCTTTTCCACCAACTTTCTGCAGTTTCAGCATTCACTCAGGTTTTGTCCTATATTCTACTCTTTCCAATAATTAATCATTTTATTTCAGGACAAAATCATTTTCTGTTTCTTAAATAATAAAAACAAATTCCATATAGCCTACATACAAAGTTATTAAGCAAACTTCTTATAATACTGTGAACACTAAACAAGCTTGTTAAAATAATGAACTTTTCTTTAAATACTTAGTAGCATGCAATATTAGAAATGGTTTTTTAGAAGCAAGTTGGCAGGGGAGGCTGGTTGCTGTCAATCTTTCCTGTTATAAAATTACCTTTTATTATTATCATCATCAATTCACTTTTATATATATTTAAGAATGACCTTTTGGAATTAGCCATTTAATACCTTAATGTAAACAATGCTTTATTAAACCTTTTATTTATAACCATATAGACTACTGAAGACAACTTTTATCTTTACAGAACACATTCCCTTACTTAAAATTATTACAATACCTTTTACAACTTGCCACATGCAAATTAAGTTTCAAGAGTTTATGAAAAATTAGCCATTCTACTTTAGGACAAAATACTCCTTTTTGCAAAACTTATTACATTTCAGTTAGCATTTTCACAAACTTTTAACTAAATGTTCATTTAAGTTTTGCATCCTTCATATTATCCTGTGAAGAAAGATAAGTTATTTATTTCAATCTAGGCAAGAACCATTTTTTATGAAAAGGCATAGTAATTTTGTTAATTAAGACTCACAATTTTTATTATTGTAGATATCTTATTAACATTTAAACTTATGTATTAATATAATAAACTTAAGTATTAATATAAGCGCTTATTTAATTTTTGGCCATTTGAATAGAGCTCTTTTAAAAATTTCTAGTAATTTATATTTACCATCCTGAGGTATCACAATATACATTGACATTGAATGAACAGACAGACAAACACAAAACAATTACAACACATTAACAGAAACATATAATTTATTTACAATCGACTCATAATTATTTACTTTCTTGGTATAGCTGCTTTTAAATCCTCTGTTATATAGCACATCTTAGATTGTACCTTTCAAGATTTCTTCTGGAATTCATGTTGCCTGTAATATGAAAGCTTGTGCTTGGAAACATTTTTATTAGTTATCAGCAATCAGTTAAAATAACTTGAGCAGCAGTTAGGCAGACCATTAGCACACATTTTTGGATAATTACTGTTAAGACTATACTGAGACTTGAAGTTCTGGAGATAATTATTGATTTAAAACTGAAAATTCCTTTTAGACCTTGATAAAAATTTTGTACTCATTTTATTATCTTGGTTAAATTAAGCCCAATCAGAATTAGCATGAAAATAAAACAAAACACAAATGTTGCCACGTTTTTCTCTCATACCAGTGGATTAACTATGTATTAGCCTTCACTAGCCCAGAGCTACATTGTCATGTAGATAGCAGGGAGTTTGAAAAGTTATGAAAAGGGGGCTAGTGTTTGCTGGGATAAAGTTGATTGCTCATAAGCTTGTTTGGATTTTGGGGCTTGTGGCTGCCTTTGTTTCCCACTTCCCTAATGGGAAGCAGGGGCTGTGCCTTGCTCTTCGTGGTGGCGGGGATTCTGGCGGGCTTCAATCAGCAGGTGCCTACGCCCACGCGCCCGCGGAGCGCAGGGAGGGTGCCACGGCCCGGAATTCTTCCGCCGAGTGCCGCCTGCCCTCCCCCCCCCCCGCTCCCCCCAGCCCCCAAGGCAGGGCTAATTTCAGAACACAGACAAGTTCCCCTACTTTCTGTAAGGTCTAACTGCTGCCTGATAAGCTGCATTTGCATTTACAAAGGCAATTTGCTTTACAAAGTCTGTTTCTGTGTTGGTATCGCCAAACAGTCTTTCTGCAGCCTTGCACAATCTGCCTACTACATTGGATATACAAGCGGGGGATCTTGGCTGGAAGAGGTTACATAAGGGGGGAGTTTAAATGGGGGAAGTGAGAGCAGCTCAAGATCACAACTTACATCTTCATTGGGAGTTTCTGGGTTATTTTCACAGACCTCATCCTCGGGGGAGGGGGCAGAAGGTGTGGAGGGTTTATCATCAAGGGAAATTAAGCTGAGGGGTGAGTTTGAATGTAAGTGATGGGGTTGCGAGTGATGCTCAGACTTTTTACTGCAACCTGAAGGGGGTTGAGAACCTAATTTTAAAGCAGTCTCCCCTTCTGTAACTAAATTCTTTTTATCAGGAGGTTGGGGGTGATTCCTAGTACATCTTGTACTAGCCGCCAGTAGCTAAAGGCGGTGACGGGGACTCTCTGAGGTCCAAAGGTTTTGTAATAATCAGTTAAACAATTGCCTACTCTGTTCCAACATTTTTCATCTATTGTGCCCTCCTCGGGAAACCATGGACAGGTTTTGATAACAAACTTAAAGAACTCAGTTAAACTTTTCTTTTTAACCTTAACTCCTCGTGTCTTGAGTGCCTCCTTTACTTGGCAAAGAAATAATGAGTGTGAGGATTCTGCTTGTCCCATGATTACAAAGAAGTGAAGCGAAATAGAGTATTTCGCTTACCCGCTTGGCCACCGCCAATGATTGAAGGATTTACGGGTTGGTGCAGAGCTGTTCCCTTTCCGCCGCTGGGAGCCTTTCATCAGCTGATGTGCTGGGAGTACTCCCTTCCTGGGTGGAGCAATGTTCTTCTCTCGATTACAGGGAATTGTTGAGCCCCACGCTGGGCGCCAAACTGCCCCGGCCTGCGGGACGGCAACGGAGACCCGAAACCTGCCGAGAAAGAATGGTGGGACAAGAGACACAAAGAATGACAGCAAGACAGGGTTCTGATCAAACTGCAACTTTATTAAAGGGGGCAAAGTATATATACCCTCGGGTGGGGGAGGAGCAGGGAGTGAGGTAGTAGAGGCTAAGGATTGGTTGTTGCTGTCACCAGGGTGGGAGGCAGACCTTAGTTTCGGCCTTGCACCTGCGCACTATCTTATCAGTCTGTGCAGTGGCAGGAAACGGAGAACAAAGGAGCAGGGAGGGAGAAGAACAAGGGAGTGGGCTCTGCTCTGGTGGCCATGTTGCCGGCGTTGCTGAACTCAGTGTATACTCGTATTGACCACTCCCAACACCACTCACCCTCAAGTTCATAAAACACCTCACAAATCTCCTGCATCATTTCTTGCTGATCCAGGGAGCTCATGACTTTCACCCTCCATTTTGATTTTCATGAGCATGGCTGGACTACTGGAGGGCCAGAAAATCTCTCCCTGGTATTTATTCCCCCACTTGTCTTGCTTCCTGCTGGCACATCCCAAGCATACTTTAGGTCATATAAAATTAATGAACTGCTTTACAACCCCTTGCTAACCCTGGATGTTGCCAGAAGGGGAGACTGACCTCACACCATAAGGAATTTTCTCCTGCTTCCCAATCACTTGGTGTTGCTCCATGTGGAGTTTCCCTTGGAGACAACTTGGAGGGAATTGGCTACATCAGGGTCTCCATCCTAACTGCACTTTATATACACAGAATGTGAGGCCATAGTGCAAAGCCGGGAGCTTGACTTGAGCTGCGGTCCCTCCCAGGGTCATTCTTCAGACCCAGCCAGGCTAGGCTGCTTCAAGGCCATCAGGAGTTGTTGCTGCAGGTGGGGCAAGGCCTGGGGTTATATGGCTAAAGCACAAGTCTTGGAAGATCCTGACTCTGGTGCATTTTTGCTCTCTGTCCTTCTGAATGAAGGCCTGGCTAAGGCTGCTCTTCTTCTGAAGAGGAGTTTTGCATGGCTGACCAATGCTGGTGAAGATATTGTGCCTGGAGGGACAAGGGTGGGTTTCTCCCTCTCCTTGCTTGGTGTAGGGTGGTCAGGAATGCTGACTTTGCTCCAGGCCTTCCTCCCTGAACTCTGATCCTTCTCATGACACTTGAACTTCCTTTATTCATTTATTTTTTTAAATAAGGAATCAGAAGCAGAAAATGTGGATTCACTGTATTTTTGCACATTGGCTTGGAAGACAAACCATGTTGTTTCTGATCAGTGAGGGCTCAGGCTGCAGGGCAATGGTGGAGACCTCCTGCTTTCATCTGTTGTAGCTCAACAACAGATAGGTTGCCATGACTTCATCATGCTTTTTCACGAGTGAGTAATTCCTTTATCTCTTCTATGCTGTATCTCATGGACACTATCAATGATAACTGTTGAGGGTCCTGGTAATCCAGGAGGGGTGCCACATAGGGCTTTAGTTCTTGATGTTCATAGCCCACATTACCCATGGATCACTCATTATATGCTGTAGTGTTCTCTTACAAATGTCTAAGCTTTTTACATTTTTTTAAATAAGAGTTACACAGGCCATGAGTCCTCCACAGGTCCTGGAGTTCAGTGAATTGAAAGGTAGATCCCCACTCATGGCACCCTATGCTACACCCATCCTGGATATCCATGAAAAACTACATATATACATATATACATATGCATCCCTAATGACATTAATAAATGAAGAATAAATAGTAAAATGAACGTAGACCCCTATGTCTCATCATGCAAAAAATCAACACAAAATTGGGGAAAAAAGAACTGTATGTAAGAAGTAGAACTAGGGAAATGGTTGTGGCTGAACTGATAGAGCATCTGCCTACCATATAGAAGGCCCAGGGTTCAAACCCAGAGTCTCCTGACCCATGTGGCGAGCTGGTCCATGTGCAGTGCTGCCACATGCAAGGAGTGCCATGTCATGTAGGGGTGTCCCCTGTGTACCCTGCAATGAGAACCACCCCATGCAAAAAAAATGCAGCCTGCCCAGGAGTTGTGCCACACACATGGAGAGTTGACATTGCAAGATTATGCAACAAAAAAGTGGCATAGTTTCCCAGTCCCACATGACAAGAATGCAAGCAGACACAGAAGAACACAGAGCAAATGGACACAAAGAGTGGACAATGAGGGGAGATGGGAAAAAAATAATTAAAAATAAATCTTTGAAAAAAAAAGTAAAAATATTTAAAGAGAGAAGTAGAATTATACAAATATCAGGGAAAAATATAGGAAAAATTTGTGTGACTTTGGCTAGGCAAAAATTTATTTTATATGACATAAATGTGGGATTCACAGAAGATGATATTTTTATCATATCTATAAGGTTGTATTTATCAAAATTAAAAACTGACTTATCATTTGGAGGCTTGACTAGGGATGGAGACACTCTTATTACTCATAGAGTTCATTTCCTTTAAGTTGGAGAACTGGGATTTTCTTCCTTTTTATCTTTTTAAAAAATTTTATTGAAGTACATCATTCATACATGAACATGGATAAACAATACATGTATAGTAAAAGTTGTGAGCCTACAAAATAGGCATGCATAACATCAAACAAGGGTTCCAAACAACACCCCAGAAACAACACCTTGCATTGTGAAACGTTTGTTACAAAATTTGAAAGAATATCATAAAAATATTAGGCCATAACTTACATTTGGCATATTTTACCCCCAACGCACCCTATTATTATTTTTTAATATATTTTTATTACAGAAGTTGTGAAACAAAAAAATCATGCACATATATAGAATTCCCACTCAACTCCTCATCAACACACCACACTGTGTTGGAACACTTGTTACACATTATTACCACAGACCATGGTCCATAGCATATATGTGGCACATCTTTTCCACACCTCCCATTATCAACACAGTACATCTTTGGCATTGATTCAAGAATATTACAGTACTGTTGTTAATCACAGTCCATATGTCACACCAATTGAGTTTTCCCATGCTTCTCCACATTCTGACCACCCTGCAATAGTGACATACATCTGCTCTAGCCCACAGAAGGACACTCCTGCATCTGTACCATCACAAATTTTATCCATCTGGGTTAACAGTGTTATTCAGTCCTTAGATTATTCTCTAGCTTTCATTCAATTGACATTTACATCCTTAGACTACCCTTTTCAGCCACAATCCCATTTATAAACCAACTGCTACTCACTATAATGTATTTCCATCAACTTTATCCATTTTCACACTTTCATAGTCCAGTCAATTAAAACTTCTACATGCATTAAGTATTGATAGTCCTTCTCAGCTTTCCTCTTATCTACTAATAACCTATACTCAAAGTTTTACCTCCATGCTTTTATTCTTTGTATTTAGTTTATAATAATGAGACCATGCAATATTTGTCCTTATGTGTCTGGCTTTCTTCACTTAGCATGTCTTCAAGATTCAACCAAGTTATATATGTGTCCAAATTTCATTTCTTCTTACTGCAGCATAGTATTCCATCATATGTATATATCATGTTTTATTTATCCAATCATTGGTTGATGGACACTTGGGTTGTTTCTACCTTTTGGCAATTGTGAATAATGACACTATGAACATAGGTGTGCAAATGTCTGTTTGTGTCACAGTTTTCAGTTCTTCTGGACATATTCTTAGTAGAGGAAATGCTGGACCACACAGTAATTCTCTATTTAGCTTCCTGAGGGATTGCCAAACTGTCTTTCACAGAGATTGTAGCATTTTACAATCCCACCAATAGTGAAGGAATGTTCCTATTTGTCCACATCCTCTCTTGCACTTATTATTTTATGTTACTTTTAAATTTTCCATTTTATGCAGTGTGAGATGGTATTTCATTATTGTTTTGATTTGCATTTCACTAATAACTAGTTAGAGAATGTTTCTTTCATGTTGTTTTTGGCCACTTCCTCTTTGGAGAAATGTTGATTAAAATATTTTGCACAATACAATTTCGGCAATACTGCCAAGCAGATACTGCTTGATAAAATTTCTCTCAGATTTCTTGTTCTTACAGAGGACCTTGAGCCACAAGGTGTTCAAAGAGTTTTCCTCCACTAGCATACTCCATAATGAGAAAGTTTTCTCTCACTCCCAATGATTTCAAGTGACTTTATTATATTTGGATGTAAAGAATAAAGAAAAGAAAATCTGGGAAAAAATAAGGACAAAAAGAAAAAACATATAATAAACAGACAAAATAAACTAATAATCCACAAGAATGAGAAATAAACAAGCTAATAACAGTCTTTGTCAAACAGGTCACCAAAAAGAGCTTTCTGGGATAGTGGACCACAAATCTGAGATCATAGGAGTTATATAGGGACTTGGAGTTCCATAACAATGGCTCCTTGTAAGGTCTATGGATCATACTCAGTGGTTTCCTCTCACTTTTTTGTCTCAAAATCTCACTACACTTTTAACAAAAATGTTCAAGATCCCAAAGGGCTTGGTGTTTATGTGGGTTGTATCTAGCTATGTTTATCTTATCAGAAATTAAAGCCTAAAACACTCCAGAGGCTTCTACACTTCTAGTTTGAAAGCCAATAATAATATATGGCTTTGAAAGTGTTGATAATGTTGACATTGAAAATATCCAGGTGGCGGACTTGGTCCAGTGGTTAGGGCATCTGTCTATCACATGGGAGGTCCATGATTCAAACCCCAGGCTTTCTTGACCCGTGTGGAGCTGGCCCATGCACAATGCTAATGCACACAAGGAGTGCCATGCCACGCAGGGATGTCCCCATGTAGGGGAGTCCCACGTGCAAGGAGTGTGCCCCATAAGGAGAGCCACCCAGCACAAAAGAAAGTGCAGCCTGCCCAGGAATGGTGCAGCCCACATGGAGAACTGACACAACAAGATGACACAACAAAAAGAAACACAGTTCCCCATACTGCTGACAACAACAGAAGTGGACAAAAAAGACGCAGCAAATAGACACAGAGAACAGACAACCGGGGGGGGGGGTGGGTGGAGAGAAATAAATAAATAAATAAATCTTTTTAAAAAAATATCCAATTTGTTTTCTGTAACTCTGCATGATTGGAGTTGAAATGATGTCACAACTAAAGTGATGTCATGGTTTTACATAAAAGTAGTCTGTTGCTTAAAGCATAAGGAATATTATTACCATTTAAAATGCCAAGGGAAAGACAAGTCATATTTTTTATTTCTTTTTATTGGTATTCTCAGTTTCTTTGGAATAATTTATACCTTCCAAAAACTAGAGATCTCACTATCTCCCTTTCTTTTCTTTAAATATATAGTGTGTAGGAGTTCCATAACAATGGAAAGCAGGTCTTCTACACTTTATTCTTTATGCCAACCATCTATGTGCTCTGTGTTCCTAATATGCAGCATGGTGTTGGTGTTTGAGAGGTGGACATAGCAATGACAATTCATGGGAGGGATGATTTTTTAAACCTTCTTTGAAATACAGTATAGGTATACCATTTAATTGGGTAAGTCTAAATCTTTCATATCTCTCAATTCTTCCTTTACTGCCACTTTCATATTGATTTGATTTTTTGTAGTAAACAGTTTTTAGGTCCTTCTTCTTTCTTTCTGTGTATATTTTTCAGATGTTTGTTTTATGTTAATAGGGGGTTAAGTTTAACATCCTAAATCTATAGCAATCAAGTTTTTTAAATAACAGTTTTATTTCAACACTGTCAGATTCTTGAGGGGAACAACTGAGAGGAGATATCTGTAAATATGAGATATTATAAAATTATCTCACATGACTGTAGTGATGCACAGGTCTAAATCCTGTAGAGCAGGCTGCAAGCCTAGAACTTTGATGAAAGTTCTTGATGGACTATTTCCATAGGAGAAGGTGTCTGTCTGAAGTAAGGATGGGAATTCTTTCACTGACGGCTGGAATCACTTCTCTTTGAAAGGCCTTCCACTGATTGGGTGAGATATCTTTCATTGCTGAAGGCATTCTTAGCTGATTGTAGATGTTAGTCAAGCATAGATGTAAGCAACTCACTGATGATTTATGTCCCCAAAATGTTCTCACAGTAAAAATTAGGCCACTGTTACTTGATTGGAATCCTGGGCACTATTACCTGACTAAGTCGAGGGCAGGATCTGCTAATAGGATGATGGGAGGGAATTGCACAGAGCAGGCATGATGGGAGCTTAGCCTGATGAAGGTGCAGTTAGTGGATGTGGTAAGGCTTTCATTTGGTGTCTCCATATGGGAATCAGTGCTATCTGGGCCCAGGAATGGGACTGCTAGTTTAAAAGCAGAAGAGTGAGAGAAGGGAAAGATAACACCAATATTCATTCATTCATTCATTCATTCATTCATTCATTCAGACTGGGTCAAGTGTTTTATTATCTTGTTTTGGGTACATCCTAAACTTAGTCCAGAAAGATTATGTACCATTTTCTCCTGTTAGGATTCATCATCTGAGAGATTCAAATCACTGAAATAGGAGTGCATTTTACCCAAACTAATACATACAGAAAGAGCCCTGGCCCTTTATTTAACTACTTAGACTTGTATGTGTGCGCTGTAGTGATCTGTAGGGGTCTTTCACAGTCTGTATGTCTGTGTGTGACACTTATAATCTGTGCAGGCCATTTGACAGATGATTATCAAGAGAAACTAGATGGGAGTATGAATGGGTCCCCACACCCATTCCACCCACCATGAAAACAACATGAGACACATCCTATTGATGTAGCTTGTTAGCTTCTGTGACTTCATATTCTAGGATGAGATGAGAATTTTTGATGAGTTCGGTTCACTTTTTAAATCTTGAGAGTGGCGTTCTGCTGTTCTAGTTTGAGATGAGAAAGACAGGTGACTTGTTTTCTTTGCAAATGTTTCTTTGATGCTCCTATTCTGGGGATTAGTGAGGAATGACATTTAATATTTTTCTACTTGATGATTATTTGTAGGTCATGGTTGAGTTGTCAACCACATTTTCAAAGATTGTTGTGGTTTACATGCCCAGAGAAATATTCTTTCATTGTAAGAGTTAACAGAGTCCGGCTTTTGATTCTATCTTTAATTGCTGTGTGTTTTTATCATTAAGACTATTGCCTATAGCATGGCTTCTTTCTCCACTTTTTTTTCCCACTAATATCAGAGAGTTGACCTTAAGCTTTGACCGTTTGACTTCTCTGTGTTGGTGTGAAGTGAACACAGAACAAGCATTCATTGTGTGTTTTCCTTCCTTTGGACTTGTTTGAACTGGCAGAGTTCCTGAGCCAGCAATGCATTTGGATTGTGCCAAGATACAGTATTTTTCAGTGCTTCATCTACATAGAAATGTAATAAGTTAAAAATTCCTGAAAACATTTATGGACCATTTGAAAATTGTTCATGTTTGTTTTGAAATTTCTGAAGCTAAATCATACAGTGTGGACTGTAAAATACAAAGTTGACTTACTCTTGTGGTAAATAAAATCCAGCTATTTCTCTTGCTATTGGTCAAAATAAGTAGCATTTAGTACAGTGTTGTCATTCTTATTCACATGAATGCTGCAATTAGTTCACAATAACATACTTCCATTCTGATTTTATGAAAATCAGCCATCCCATCCTAGGAAAAATCATTCTTTTCTTGAACAAACTTATCAAATTTCAATCAGCTACAAACTTTCTACAAACTTTCTATTAAAGTTTCACATCTTTCATTTCTTTCTGTGAAGAAAAATAAGCATTCATTTCAATTTAGGCAAGAACTAGTTTTTATGAAGAGCTCCAGCCCTGGTGCCTATATGAGGAGAGGATAAAGTTGGGGCAGAAGGCAGTGACTATGAGAAAGGGGAGTCAAAGGATGAGGAGGGTGGGATGGAGGTGATGTCCAAGGTATATATGGAGTTGAAGGGGGAGCCTGACCAGCTGGAAAAAAGTTCAGGTTTTTGGGGGGATTTGAGGGGCAGAAAGGAGAAAGAAGGAAGCTTTTGAGGAGGTTTTTGGTGTCAAAGAACAGGACTGATAGAGGGAGTGGTGGATACAAAGATGAGAGATGGCCTAAGTGTAAGGAATCTCACAGGCCAGCCACTATGCTGGATAAAGTTCTTTTTTTTAAGTCTCAGAGAACTTGAGAACTAAAGTGCATTTTCTCATCATTGACTTACATTGTCCAATTGGTATTACAGCCACACAGAGGTCAAACAGAAAATGAGATTTTTTGTTGGATGTCTCCTTTTGGGTAAAACATTTTAAGGTTTTGAAGGAGAAAACCCAGAGGCATGGCTTTGGGGTGGTGGGTAAAATTGATTTCCCCATTTTAGGTGGCCTGGGTGAGACTAAGGATCTCTAGGACAGAGGAGCTTCTGAGACAGGCATCCCCGAATCAGTCAGATATCTCCAAGGAAACAAGAGACTGCACTTGGGACTGGGTGTCTCCAGAGCCACGGGTCTCTTCCCATGAGGAAGCAGGATTTTCATTTGCTGTGGCCCTCAGGGAACACTGAGGATCCTGATCTAGCACTAGGTTTTTTCTCAGTGGGCTTTTCTGGACAATGGATAAAGGAGAGAGAGAGACAGGAGGATCCTCCAGTGGAGAAATCCTTAACTCACCCAGCTGAGATTCAATGTCTGGTTGGATGGGCATTCAACAGTGGCAGGGTGGAAACCCAGAACTGGGTTTTCAGCAACAAATGTTAGAGAAAAACAGTGCTCACTGGGAGACAGAGACTGAGGATTGCAAGCCGGCAGTAAGTTTATTGGGAAACTCTTCTAGTAGAGGGGATCTGAAGATCAGACTTCAGACAGCTCATGAAGTGATGGATATGACTTTATACAGTATAGCAATAGGCAGGGAAACACTAGTCCATGAGGAGGGAATTAGTAGGGGTTGTAAAAGTGAATTATTCTCATGCATGACTTGGGGGCAGTGGGCCAGGAGGTAAAATATTCTTGGAATGTGGGGGTCTGGTGGCCTGGAAGGGATGAGGGTTCTTATCTGCTCCATTCCCACTGTGATATGGCTCATCCTTGAAGAGAAATATGTTCTACTTTGCACATTGGCTTCTTGCTCAATCAATCATAATGGAGTCACAGGAGGCGGAGCAAGATGGCATCTGAGTGAGTGCACCTCATAATCTCTCCTGCAAAGAAGCAGCTGAGTAGGATAGGAGTCCTGCTGGACCAGGCTGTTTCAGGTGCTTGCAGGGCAGGAGGTGTCTGGATGTCAATTTAGTGGGATGATGACAGAGGAGATTCTTGCAAGAGGTAGAATTTTGGGTCTCTTTCACAGAGATTGGGGTTGAGGGTGGGACCCTTCCCCCTGGGGCTGGTGGCCTGGTGGTGGTGATTCCTGAAGGCTTTGCTGCACTGGGGAGCTCCCAAGCTCTGAGTGGGCTGTTTTGGGGGCTTGCAGGGTGGGAGCTGTCTGGAAGTTGATTTGGTGAGACAGTGATGGAGGAGATTCTTGCAAGAGGTGGAATTTTGGGTTTCTGACTCAGAGGTCAGAGGTTCTGGGTGGAGCCCCTCCCCCTAGGGCTGGTGGCTCATCTGCAGCAGTCCATGAAATCTTTGCAGTGCAGCAGCACTCCCACTGGGCTGTTTTGGGGGCTTGCAGGGCAGGAGGTGTCTGGATATCGATTTGGTGAGACAGTGACAGAAGAGATTCTTGTGAGAGGTGGGATTTTGGGTTTCTGACAGGGAGGTCAGAGGTTGTGGGCGGGACCCCTATACCTAGGTCTTGCGCCCAGCTGTGGGGATTCCTGAAGGCTGTGTTGTGCTGTGGTACTCCCAGGCCCCCTGTTAATTGGATGTGTGGTTCCCAGGTCTGTGTCCCTTAAACCCTGGTGGCCCACGCTCCAGAGACTCACACACCTTGAGTCTGCAATATCCCAGACTTCCCATCCCTGAATCCACTGTGCCCTGAGGTCCATCTGAGGTTCTTGATTACCCTAGCCCTTGGTATTTGTGTATTTTTTTTCTTTTTTTTTGTCTTCGTTGTTAATATTGCATTGTCTACCGGTCTTTTCTCCGGTTTTATCCCCCAACGTCCTTTTTCATTTATTTAGTTTTTTTTCCTTTTCTTTTTTTTTTGCTTGTTTCCCCCACTTTTCTTTAACCACACATTTTTCTCTTCCCTTTTTTCTTTTCTCTCTTTTTCTGCTTATTTTATTTTATTTTATTTATATAATAGGTGCTGCAGGGAGCAATTCACC
Source organism: Dasypus novemcinctus (assembly GCF_030445035.2). NCBI lineage: Eukaryota > Metazoa > Chordata > Mammalia > Cingulata > Dasypodidae > Dasypus > Dasypus novemcinctus. The sequence continues at coordinate 936,186 of NC_080696.1, read as the reverse complement.
CCTTCTGTGATTCCTCATCCTTCATTTCCTCTTTTCTGTGTGAATTGATTTTGGCCACCTACACTATGCCTTTTCCCCCACATCTTGCTATCATCCATCATCTACTGTTTCTCTTACATTCCACCTCCCTTTCTTTGGCCACCTAATTGTCTGACTTTTAATTTCTAATACCTTTGTTCTATTTTCTGTCTTTTATCCACTCTTGATATTATTGTCTTTCTTTTCTCTTTCCCTCTCTCATGAAAACACTGGCTTTTTAATTCATACTATATTCCCCCCCATATTTAGTTGACTGTCTCATTATAGGTACTCTACTTACTGCTATCACTCTACACAACTTACATGAGTCTAATATCCATTCTCCCAGATCTCACATTGTTGCTCTGTTAACATTTATTACCAATATCACTTTATAAATTTTCTTTTCTTACTCATTTTGCTTTCCCTGGCCCTAAAATTTTCCTTCAAAGTGAACTTACCCAGCAACAAGAAAATAGAGTAAGAAGAACAAAGTGACATGGAGAAGACATAACATACATGAACAACAACTAATTAATCCCCAAGACTAGACAAAGAAGCTAAGAACTGATTAAACCTGTCAAGATAAAATGATGACCAGACAGCAACAAAAAACTATAAACCAAACCAATAATCAGGAAAAACATGACTGAATCCAATGAACAAAGTAAAAACCAGGAAGGGGAGCAGAACATCAGACAAGTAATTAAAGATCTCAAAACATATATTAGAGACCAACTTGATGAAGTAAAGGAAGAGATTAACAATATGAAGAAAACACTTGGAGAGGAAATTGCAGACATATGCAAAAAAATAACAGATATGAGGGTGAGGAACACCACAGTTCAAGAAATCAAAAATACACTCTCAGCAAATAGCAGCAGATTAGAAGAGGCAGAGGAGAGAATTAGTAACATGGAAGACAGTACATCTGAAATCAAACAGATAGTGGAACTGATCGATAAAAAGATAGAAAAAATCCAGACTTATGGACATGAATGACAATGCAAAATGCACAAACATATGTATTATAGACATCCCAGAAGGAGAAGAGAAGGGAAAGGGGACAGAAGGTGTCTTGGAGGAAATAATGGCTGAAAACTTCCCAAATCTACTGAGGGAGATGGATGTATATGTCCAGGAAGCACAATGCACACCAAACATCATGAATCCCAACAGTCTCACCCCAAGACATCCACTTGTCAAATTATCCAATGCTCAAGGCAAGGAGAAAATTCTAAAAGCAGCAAGAGAAAAGAAAACCATCGCATAAAAGAGAGGCTCCAGAAAATTAAGTGCTCATTTCTCATCTGAAACATGGAGGCAAGAAGGCAGTGGTGTGATATAGTCAAGGTACTAAAAGAAAAAAATTTCCAATCAAGAATACTCTACGCACCTAAACTAGCATTCAAAAATGATGGCAAGTTCAAAATATTCACAGATAAACAGAAATTAGAAGAGTATGCCAACAAGAGCCCTGCCCTTCAAGAAATAATAAGGGAGTTCTGCAGGAAGAAAGATAAAAACAGGAGAGGCAGAGTTGGAGGAGAGTGTAAGAACAACACAAAAGACAAAAAGAGAAGGAAACAAACAAACAAAATATGACAAACACAAGTCCAAACAAAATATGGCTAACAAATAATTCCTTGAAAGTAATAACACTGAATGTCAATGGATTAAACTCACCTGTCAAAAGATTCAGACTGGGAGATTGGATAAAGAAACATGACCCATCTATATGCTGTCTACAAGAAATACATCTTAGACCCAGGGATTCATGGAGGTTGAAAGTGAATGGCTGGAAAACAATCTTGCAAGCAAAAAATAACCAAACGTCAGGAGTAGCTAGATTAATATCAGACAAAATAGACTTAAAATGCAAAACAATTGTGAGAAAGAAGGATACTACATATTAGTGAAAGGGACAATCTTTCAAGAAGAATGAACAATCATAAATATTTATGCTACTAACAAGGGCACCTCCAAATACATGAGGCAAACACTGGAAAAAACTAAGTGAAAGAATAGATGCCTCTACAATTATAGTGGGAGATTTTAATACACCACTATCAGCTTTGACAGAATATCTCAAAAGAGAATCAATAAAGAAACTAAAACTTTGAACAGTATATTAGAGGAGCTAGATCTAATGGATGTATACAGATCATTACACCTGAATACAGCAGGATATACATTTTTCTCAAGGACACATGGATCATTCTCCAAGATAGACCATATACTAGGCTACAAAGAAAGGCTTAATGAATTCAGAAAGATCAAAATCATACAAAATAATATCTCTGACCACAATGGAGTGAAGCTGGAAATCTGCAAGGGCCAGAGGCCCAGATTTCACACCAAAATATGGAAATTAAACAGCACACTCTTAGAAAAACCTGTGTCAAAGAAGAAATCTCAAAATAAATTAATAATTACCATGAAAATAATGAAAATGATAACACAACATACCAAAACTTATGGGATGCAGCAAAAGCAGTACTGAGAGGGAAGTTTATAGCCATAAATTCATACATCAAAAAAGAAGAAAGAGCCAATATTGAAGAACTAACTGCACATTTGGAGGAATTAGTAAAAATACAACAAAGTAACCCCACAAGAAGAAGAAAGAAAGAAAGAACAAAGATAAGAGCAGAGCTAAATGAAATAGAAAATAAAGCAATTGAAAAGATAAACAAAACCAAGAGCTGGTTCTTTGAGATGGCCAATAAAATCGACAAACCCTTAGCAAGACTAACAAAGAAAAAAAGAGAGAAGAGGCAAATACACAAAATAAGAAATGAGGAAGGAGATATCACCACTGACCCCAAAGAAATAAAGACTATCACAAGAGGATACTTTGAAAAACTATATTCCAACAAAAATGACAGTTCAGAGGAAATGGACAAATTCCTAGAAACACATAAACAGCCTATATTGATGAAAGAAGAAACTGATGATCTCAACAAACCAATCACAAGTAAAGAGATAGAATCAGTCATTAAAAACCTCCCAACTAGGAAGAGCCCAGGGCCAGATGGTTTCAAAGTTAAATTCTACAAAGCATTCCAGAAAGAACTAACACCAATTGTGCTGAAACTCTTCCAAAAAATCAAAACAGAAGGAACATTACCTAACTCATTCTATGATGCCAACATTACCCTAGTACCAAAACCAAACAAAGACACCACAAGAAAGGAAAATTACAGACCAATTTCTCTAATGAACCTAGATGCAAAAATCCTCAACAAAATACTTGCTAACCATATTCAACAACACGTTAAATGAATTATACACCATGACCAAGTGGGATTCATTCCGGGTATGCAAGGACTGTTCAACATAAGAAAATCAATCAATGTAATACGCCATATAAACAGATTGAAGGGGAAAAATCATATGATTATATCTATAGATGCAGAAAAAGCATTTGACAAAATACAGTACTCTTTCTTGATAAAAACACTGCAAAAGATTGGAATACAAGGAAATTTTTTGAACATAATAAAGAGTATATATGAAAAACCCACAGCCAACATCATTTACAATGGTGAAATCCTGAGATCTTTCCCTCTAAGATCAGGAACAAGACAAGGATGCCCACTATCACCTCTTCTATTCAACAATGTCTTAGAAGTACTTGCTCGAGCACTGAGGCAAGAACCAGATATAAAAGGCATTCAAATTGGAAAGAAAGAAGTCAAAATTTCATTATTTGCAGATGACATGATCCTATACATAGAAAACCCTGAGAGGTCTTCAACAAAGCTTCAGAACTCATAAATGAGCTTAGTAAAGTTGCACGTTATAAGAACAATGCACAAAAATCAGTAGCATTTCTGTACACCAATAAAGAGCAAGCTCAGGAGGAAATCAAGAAACTAATACCATTTACAACAGTCAATAAAAAAATCAAGTACCTAGGAATAAATTTAACTAAAGATGTAAATAAAACTTATACACAGAGAACTACACAAGACTGTTCAAGGAAATCAAAGAAGACCTACATAAATGGAAGAATATTCCCTGTTCATGGATAGGAAGACTAAATATTATTAAGATGTCTATCCTACCAAAACTGATCTACACATTCAATGCAATCCCAATAAAAATCAACACAGCATTCTTTAAGGAACTAGAAAAATTCGCTATGAAATTTATTTGGAAAGGAAAGAGGCCCCGAATAGCCAAAGACATATTGAAAAAAAAAAAATGAAATTGGAGGAATCACACTACCTGACTTCAAAATATACTACAAAGTTACAGTAGTGAAAACAGCATGGTATTGGCACAAGAGACACACAGACCAGTGGAACCGAATTGAGAGTTCTGATATATATCCTCATATATATACTCATATAATATTTGATAAAGCCAGCAAACATTCTCAACTGGGAGAGAAAGTCCTATTCAACAAATGGTGCCTGGAGAACTGTATATCCATAAGTAAATGAAAGAAAGAATATTACCATTTCACACCTTATACAAAAATCAACTCAAGATGAATCAAAGACCTAAATATAGGGCCAGGACCATAAAAACTTTGGAAAGCAGTGTAGGGAAGCATATACAAGACCTTGTAATAGGAAATGGTTTCATGAACTTCACACCAAAAGCACGAGCAGCAAAAGAACAAATAGATAAATAAATGGGACTTCCTCAAAATTAAAGCCTTCTGCACCTCAAAGGAGTTTGTCAAGAAAGTAAAAAGGGAGCCTACACAATGGGAGAAAATATTTGGCAACCATATATCTGATAGGAGACTTGTAAACTGCATATATAAAGAACTCCTATATCTTGAGAATAAAAAGACAAACAATCCATTTTTTAAAATGGGAAAAAGATTTAAACAGACACTTCTCCAAAGAAGAAATACAAATGGCTAAAAAACACATGAAAAAATGCTCCAAATCTCTAGCTATCAGGGAAATGCAAATCAAAACTACAATGAGATACCATCTTCTCCCATAAG